>NC_056481.1:23840428-24191656 GCF_008729295.1 Plectropomus leopardus | reverse complement strand
TATCAGTTCCAGCCTAACTTGTTTGGTTCATATGCAGTAAGAACACAATCTGTACTTCCACAGAAAGCTTATTTATGTGCTTTCATTTCATTTTCATCATTTTGAGCAATTAGCTGGCACTGCTGTTTCTAAGCCAGCTGTAGCTCTTCATGGTTTGTCCTAAATCCATACATGCGATTTCTTACAGCATGTACTACATGCTAAATATCAGTGTCATCGTATTGCAAACACATACATCATAGTACTGTTTTAGCAATTACTACCCAACAAAACCATCATACCTTACTCTTTTAAAGAAATAAACTATGTGCGACAATTTACTCAAATTTTTTTTTGTATTTTGTATGCATAAGCAAATGGAAGTTAGTAATAGTTTGTAGTCTGTCTGGTTTCACTGTGCTTGGTTTCATCACTCTTCCAGTCTGAACATACTACAAACTAAAAACCTACTTACAATTAGTATATGTAGTATATGTATAATCCATCCTTGCCCAGAATATGCTCTCCGGTCTGATAGTGTGGTGCAAATGCATAGCTGAATGATATTTGCATTCCAGTGGCACTCCAACAGAATGGTCCAGCTCCAAAAATATAAAACCAATATGTGGTGGCAGATGCTTTAATCATTATGTGCTGCCACAAATAAATGAACGTGTGGGGAAACCCTCAAATTTTGGTACCTTTTTTGCAAGCAGCCCAAAATTACTCAGTTTAAGACTTAATACAAAATTTGGCCAACAAAAACAAAACCAAGTGATGCCTCTTAGCGAAGCTCTGTGAACACAGGGTTTACCTCCAAAATCGTACAATATGTCGATAATGAAATTGCTTTTTTTTTCCAAATTTGGCAAAAACCTTTACCTGGATGCACTGATTAGATTTTGGTGGTCAAGGATCAAGGTCACAGTGACTAAGCATTTGTCTCGTTCTCGCAAATGCTTTTACCTGAAGAGGACCTTGACGGAGTTTCCTCAAATTTGGCACAAATGTCTACTTGGACTCAAGAATGAACTGATTTGAATCTGACTGTCGAAGGTCACAGGTCAAGGTCATGATGACTTCATATAACATGTTTTGTTTTGTTTTTTTTTTACCATAAGTCAAGAATTCATACACTCAAATTTCACACACGTGTGTCATAGGATAAGTTCTGACATTTAATATAAGAGGTCAACCGTGACATTATAATGTTCTGCAAAACCCCTCAAAAAGACTCAAGTCCCGAGTCAGCCCATGTTTGACGGAGCAGTCAGCATGAAAGACTGACCTAGTCAGACTGGAGTTTACCTCACATGCCCTCAGTGATTCTGTCCTGGCTAATCTAACTCAGTCTCTCCCTCTGCACCCCCCTCTCCTCTCAGCTATTGGCCACATTTCTGATCCAGTTTGAGAGGTTACGCGGGGTTCAGTCCTCAGGGGTGCTCTTCATCTTCTGGTTCCTGTCTGTGCTGTGTGCCATTGTGCCTTTCCGCTCCAAGATCCTGAGGGCCTCCAACCAGGTGAGAACACACCATAGCCATTAAATGCCTTTTACGCGTGTGTAATCATCCTCTCTGTCTGGTGCCCTTTCATTTTTCTTCTCATTCTTATTCTATCCTTCTCTCCTTACATGTACCTCATGTTATTTTTGCTCTTGTGCTTATTTCCTCCCCTGCCTCTCATCCTCCTCAGTGTTCTCATTTACACACTTCAGTTGTCTCCGGTGTTGGTTTTGAAGTTTATAGTGAGCGGATGTTTTGAAGGGGTCAGCCCGGGGCACGACTAAGCAGAGAGGGAATAGTAGGCCTGTTGTTCCTAGCATACTTGTCTCACCTCTAGTGAAAGCAGATTAGCAGCTGTTGTGTTACAGTCCCGTTGTGGCACATGATGCACTCTACTTGGCATTTTTCCTAAAAACTTTTATCTTTGCAGCCACCTATCTTGCTTCCAGTGCTGCGCCGTTTGCCAAAAAATTCTACAGGCAACAAGGCAAGACAGTGTGTAATGTAAGACTGGATAAATGATGCACAAAAGGAGCAGCCTCATGGCACAAATTGATCATAACATATTCATTGATGGGGCGCAGATGTTGATGATTATCCCTGGCAGCGGGAGATCTGCCTTGGTCGCTGTGAAGGTCCAAGGACAGAGGGATGTGGTACGCTGTAAAGCCCTCTGAGGCAAACTGTGATAATTGGCTTTATTAATGAAACTGAATTGGATGTGTAAAATCATGAAATAAGTCTTAATTGGTTTTCTGGGTCATTTCTGTGTGTATTTTTATGGTTGTTTTAAACTTTCTTTTTCTTTTTTTTTTTTAATTTTCTTATACTTTTTTACACATTTTTTGCTCATTTTTGGGTAATTTCTTCTTTTGATGCTCATTGGCTTCCTTTTGAAAGAAATCAAGCCAAATTTCTCAGGTTTCAAAGGATTAAAGGCATCACTTGTAATGAGCCCACAGAGAATCATCTTTTGCCTCAGCAGTTCCCCTCAGCTCTGCAAAGGATTGTAGCATCTTTCCAGCTCATTGTTTTGGTTTTACTGCTCACAGCTTTACAGTTTTTAGTCTCATTGTTGTCATCAGCGATGTTTCTATCCCAGCAGGCAGTTGTTTTCAGTGCCAAAGCTGGAAACCAACTGTACACCACTGTCTACCACCAAAGTTAGCAACAAGCTGGTGAACATAGTTTGACATGGGACAATATGAAAAATGCATGTCACAATTATCCAAGGCTAAATAACTGTGATCCACAATATCAACCAATAATCAGCAAAATATGCTTAAAATCACCCAAGAGCATACTGGAGTCACTGTTGTTTTGTAAAGAATAAATTACTTTTATTAACATGCCTTTTTAGTGAAACAACCTCGAAAAGCCAAGCTTTTGAATTATTTACAATATCTTTTGATATGAAACATGCCAAAGGTTGATCTTTTATCTTATTTTTTTTTAAAGTTGGTCAGTTTCAGCCAGTTTTCTCAGAGTTTTAAAACCTCCACACCTATGATTGCTGTGGCCCGAGGTATTATGTTTTCTGGTTTGCTGATTGGAGTTGGTCAAAACAGAGCTAAAATTAGAGTCAGTGTTGGACTTACATTTATCAGCTTGTCAGATAAACCACTGTAAATGAACGCTAATATTTCTCCAGTTTTGCTGCATGTGTGGCAACTGTTTTTGTGGCGTTATTTGTGACGTCTTAACAGGACATTTCTGTTATAACTCTGCTCTTGTTGTCACAATTCCCTGTCTGTATTGTAAAAATGTTACTGGCTGGACATGCAGAAAATAATTGGATTATGATCAATAATCAGAGTAATGCCCACTCCGATTAAAACATTTACACATGGGTGCCTGGTGGCTCAGTGGATAGAGCAGGGGCCCCATGTATAGAGGCTGTGTCCTCGCCGCAGCGGCCCAGGGTTCGACTCCGGCCTCGGCCCTTTGCTGCATGTCATCTCCTCTCTCTGTCCTATCGATTAAAGGCAAACGCCCCAAAAATATCTTTAAAAAAAAAGTTTACACATGTTTCAATGGTTGGGGGATAATCAGATTTACGGCTACAGTCACCATCAATTGTTAAAAATGGCCTGAACATAGTAAAGCATGTGGACCAGACAAACGTATGAGAAATGCACTTCATCATCATGGTAACGCCACTCAAGAAGGCTGAAATAACTACAGACTATAAGATCTTTGTTCATCAAATACTCTC
This sequence comes from Plectropomus leopardus, assembly GCF_008729295.1. NCBI lineage: Eukaryota > Metazoa > Chordata > Actinopteri > Perciformes > Serranidae > Plectropomus > Plectropomus leopardus. The sequence goes on along the minus strand of NC_056481.1, from coordinate 24,187,960 downwards.
CATATGTGGGTGAAACTTCCTTTATATCAGTCCTCAGCAGACACACCTATCCAGCCTGCAGCAGTGTGTCAGAGTGCAAAAGGCGTGTCAGGCTGCTGTCTCCAATTAGTTGCTGCAATCCTTTTGTGCCACATGATGGATGGGGGTTGGAATTTTCCCCCAACACTTTTAGCCTCCTTTGATTGTGCCAAAATTACCTCAAACCAGAAACTACTTTTAACATAACTGAGAGTTCATATTTAACCCTTTGTAACCTGAGTAAATTGGCTTGATTTCATTCAAAAACACGGAAAGAAGGTAACGAGCAGCATTACAAGAAATGACCCAAAAACTTGCACGAAATTTATAAAAGTTACAAGAAAATTAATTTGCAGGACATTTCATACCAATTTGCTGATTGAAAGCAGCACAAGAAAACTGATGTTGATCCAGGTTTCAAAGGGTTCAAAGTCCTACTGATGACATTTTCTGGCTTCTTTGTGGTCAGACTAAGCCCAGACATGAAGCAGGCAGGCAGACGTGAGGGCAGAGCCTCAAATAGAGTGTGAAGAGTTAGTTAACCAAGCAGCCATGTGTTGAGGTCGTCTCAGGCGACTGCAGACCTGTGCTGCTATAATCACGTTGATCCAGAACAGAAAATCAGCCCATGAACAAATATGATTCAGAAAAAGTTAAATGATTTTGCACCGTCAAAGGGAACGCCTCTTTTCATAATCATGCTCAGCTGATTCAGAAGTTTGTGAAGAAAAGTGAGTGGCTTCCCTGTGTGTGTGCGTTTGTGTGTGTGTGTGTCTGTGTGTGTGTGTGTGTGTGTGTGTGTGTGTGTGTCTGTGTGTGTGTGTGTGTGTGTGTGTGTGTGTGTGTGTGTGTGTGTGTGTCTGTGTGTGTGTGTGTGTGTGTGTGTGTGTGTGTCTTGGAAGCACTGATGTTGTGAGAACTGGAACAGTTGGATGACTGAAGTTGAGATTTAGTACATTTCCATGCATGCAGCACATCTCGAAAACATCTTGATTATTGTGAATGCACAGAACAAGGCAACATAACTCATACTCATACCTCAACTTTTTCTGTTTCAATGCAAGCCAGAGCTTCCTATTCAAGTGGACCCAAGGATGAACTGATAAGATTTTGGTGGTAAAAGGTCAAGGTCAAGCTGACTTTGCATTTGTCGCATTTTGTGAACGTCATATCTCAAGAACACCTTGAGGAAATAACTTCAATTTTGGCCCAAATGTCAACTTGGACTCAAGGATGAACTGATTAGATTTTGGTTTTTAAAGGTCAAGGTCACCGTGACCTAGCATCAATCTCATTTTCATAAACACAATATCTGAAGATGGCCATGAGGGAGTTTCCTCAAATGTGGCACAAATGTCCACTTGGACTCAAGAATGAACTGATTAGAATCTGGGGACCGAAGATCAGTGGTCAAGGTCACGTTGACCTCGTTAAGCATGTTTTTGGCCATAACTCAAGAATTCATACGCTCAAATTTCACACAATTGTCTTATAGGATATAATGATGAAGTGCTGACATTTGATATCTAAAAAGTCAAAGGTCACCTGTGACATCATAATGATCTGCAAAAACACTCTTTTGGCCATTTCTCAATGACATAAGTTGGAAACAGAAAGGAAGATATTTGTTCAGAAAATCTGCACTTGTCTGTGAAAAACTCTTATGCATGATATCCATTTGACTGCATTTAAACACATTGCTGCTTGACAAGGGATTCTCACAACTGCTTGTCTGAACACACCTCATCTTGTGTGTGTGCGTGTGTGTTTGTGTCTGTCTGTGTGTGTTTTAGACTGCATTTGATAGCAAAGTGACTGACGGTGTAACCAATAAAGCAACTGACACACTGCGATTCACCACCTTCTACATCTACTTCGCCCTGGTGGTCCTCGAGCTGATCCTCTGCTGCTTCAACGAGAAGCCTCCTCTCTTCTCCAATGTCGTCACAGACCCTGTGAGTGATTCGTGCTACCGCAGTGTCCACTCAGACTCCATGAAGCATGAGTGTGTCTGTATGTTATTTGTGAGAGCACCTTATATTCCTGCTGACACTATGCATTTAGTGTCATGAGTGGGTGAAAGTCTTGAGTGTGTGCTTTGGCAACACTTCCTGCTTGTTATAACAGGCCACACACACACAGAACATGTTTTTTTGCAGTTGCTCACATGCTCTCATCTGTTTTCTCGTTGTAACCTCTCTTGCCTACTTGTCTGCATATTATTCATTTTGTTTTTCAGAATCCCTGCCCTGAATCCACAGCAGGTTTTCTCTCCACCATGACGTTCTGGTGGTTCACCAGGTATGTTCACACAGCTCTCTCTGCCACTGCATCACCCACAGACTCAAACTTTGTCTGTGTTTATATAGAGATTAGCTTTACTAATCAGTGAATACAAAGTAGGTTCGGTACCAAATTTAAGAAAATACAATATGAAATGAATATTAATATGGATTTTTTAAAATTTCAAATTGCCTCTCTTTAATGTAACTTTTCATAAAATCAAGTTAACCCCAGTAATAAGTCTTAAAACCTGGAAATAAATACAGCAGTCTTGGTTCTCTTGTCTCAAAGTCTGTGGGTTTTTTAAATGTTTTTTTTTTCTTAAAAGCCTTTAATAAGGTCTGTGGTTAACACAAGCTGAAGAGGATTTGTTGTATGACATAAAATACATTATTAGATACAGCACTTATGAACTTTGAAGCCTTTATGTGTCTTTTAAAGGGCGGTTGCTAACAAGAGGTTTATAGCTTAACAAGAGCTTTTTCCTTCCAGAATAGAACGATTCAAAGGTTAATTTGTGGAGATTATCTTTCTGAACAAAATGTATATCATAAACATATGTTTGCCACAGAGCTTATTTTCTGCCATAATCCAAAATCTAATGGAAAAAATCACATATTTTCAAATCGCTTTTCTCAGCTTTTATAAATATAAAACTTTAATGGATCAAAATATTCATAATGGAAAGAGTCTTATTTGACCTTGTTTGTAGGTGGAGGTGTCCTGTCAACAGTTTTACAAACATCTCTTTTATAATGGTCATCTATGGGAAAAGTGCTTTTTGGTTCTTTTAATCTTTTACACAATTTATTCATCTAAGTATTTATTTCATTGTGTATTTTTTATTTATTTAATGTTGAACATTTTGGTGGTCCCTGCAGTGTTTTATTATAACGGACATTATTGTCGATTTCACTGCTGGAGGGGTTTTGCAACATTTTTCAGTATCGGCATACATGGCAGTATGAAGTAGTGACTGAAAACAAATGAGACTATGTTCAAGATCATTGGAAGCACTTATCTCATGCCAGCTGTTCTCTTATGTTCAAGACATTGCTCCTCCATGATGGAAGTACAGCATCTTCTTTCTGTTTTCTTCTGTAAGCCAATCTCTTGTCATACCAGAAAATGCATTGGGACAGTATCCGGTGAAATACAATCCACAAGTACATAATGATGATTTACAAATCCAGGAAACTCAATTAAGTGTATTTGTGGGGAGCATTCTTACTGAGTTGTCTCTCAAATAAAGGATTTTATTTTTAGAGTCATATTCTGTCAATAGAATGAAATACACACCAGGGGACAGAAGAAAACATGTTAGGAAAGCTTTAATTGTGGAGCAGGTGGAGGCTGACGGCCCTCTAATGCAGGGAGACCAAACTTGCTTTGCTTAGGGGCCACTTTTGCAAAAATGACAGGAGGCCGGGGAAATTTTTGGATTTTAGGACATTTTTAGGATTTTTTTTTTTCTCTGATTGTAGGAAATTTGGCAAATTTTAGGACATTCTGCCAATTTCAGGATGTTTCTAGGTCTTTAAGGGCGTTTTGGGGATTTTGGGACATCAAGGGCTTCGCTTGGACCTCTGTCAGGGTGTGTGGGGGATCCTTCATAGACACTTTTTTTGTGATAAACAAGCTTCATTTTGATGCTGTTTTATGCACTCTGGCACCTTATCTGTAGTAACTGTACAAAAATAATTCACAGCCATTTTAATCATTTTATTTTTGTTGTGAATTAGAAAATTTTTGGGGGCACCCTATCATGGGCCAGATTTGGCCCGTAGGCTGTAAATTGAGTATCACTGCTCTAATATCTCATTTCTTTACAGCAGTTACACTTTACTGTTTCTCTCTCTTTCAGTATGGCCATTAAAGGCTACAAAATGCCTCTGGAGACCAAAGATCTCTGGTCTCTGAATGAACGTGACCGTTCCAAGGTGACGGTGCCCAAACTCCTCAAAGAGTGGGACAAGGAGCTGGCCAAAGCGAGGAGGTACATCTCTAAAAGATTACAATATAGTACAAGCTAAACAATGTTTAGTATGTTTCTGATACTCATATGAAAGCTTTTTTTGGTTGCACAGTGAATGAAAACAGTACTCTAACAGAAACTAAGTTTACTTACAAAGCCAGCAGGTTATTGGCAGAAATGAGGTAAGCAGGAAAAAAGAGAAACACTGTAACCTGAAGACTTCAAAATACATGATGGCAAATTATCAGATTTATCTACTATAATACTTTAAATAAAGGCTGGTTTATTGTAAGTGTGTTATTGACACATGATGCTGGTGCTTTAAATCCTTATATCACCTCCACCAATGAGGTGACGCTACTGGTTTGTTTTGTTCGTTGGTTAGGCTGTCAGCAGAATTACAGAAAAACTATCGCCCCAAATTTTATGAAACATGGTGGAAGGGTGTCACATGGGCTAAGGAGGAAGTGTTTAAATTTTGGAGCTGATCCGAATCTTTGGATGGATACACAAATTACTTTTTCTATTCTATTTCATAGCTATTGATAAACAGGGCATTTGGCCTGTGCTCCCTGAGTGCCTCTTTAGATATGTGCTGTTTTTCCTGGTTGGAGCGTGTGCACTGATGCAGTGAGAGACCAGGATCTGTAGTGGGGACACAGCTTTTCCTTATCATACAGTCTGATGTTCCACTGTGAAAACAAATATGTTTTAATTTATTTCAGTTTTAGTTGGATTAAATTATCTTTGATGAAGCTATAAGTAACGACGTTTCCTTCATCTCACCGCCTTCCTGCCACACCCTGTCTGAAGTCAGTCAGCCCCAAGCTCATTGTTCCAACAGAAGACATAAATCTTTAAAAACAGGTCACAGTGTGGTAGTTTAATTAATACAACAGCTCACTGAGGTGTTTTGCAAACTCAAACAGGAAGAAATACTGCATTTATTAGGGAATACGTTCAGCAGCAGATAAGAGCATTTCCTGCAGCAGGACAGTTAATGTTGGATTAAAGGAATACTTCAACCCCCGAAATAATAATTTGTATATCAGTTAATCACCCAGTGTTATGCTGAATTCATTAAGAAAACTTTATTTTTCTCTCATGTCTCCACGGAGAATGAAGAATCCAAGAACGAGGAAAATGCTTGATGAGTTGAAGTAAAGGGAGTCCACGTGTGATTACAACAAAACTAAATCAAAACGTGTGTTTACAGTCTCTTATGTGATTTTCCGCTTAACCAGTCTCACGCACAGACGAGTAGTGCTCCTCGATAACTCAATCGAATGCACGACCAGAGTTTGAAATAATGCACTTGCCCATGCGCGGCTCTCGTATGAAGAAGTATTTTAAGTCAGAAAGTTTCAGCAAAAATTCATGCTTTTTGGAAGTACTGAGCTTACTAACTAGACTACTTGCTGACTGGATAAATGAGACTTGTATTATAATGCGTGAGGTGTGTGAGTTTGTAAACAGATGTTTTGATACAGTTTTGCTATTGTTAGATGTGGACCCCTGCATCTTCAATTTATCAAGCTTTTTCTACATTTTTGGGTTCTTTGTTCACCATGAAGGCGTGCAAGAAAACAAAGCTTTCTTCACCAGTTCGGCGTGATAATTTTATGGGTGAAATAGTACTTTAAATTAAAACAAACTACATTGTGTGTGTTCATGGTAATGAAGGAATGTCACCCAGTGTGACAGCGTGGTCCAGTGATGTGTTTTTAATACTTGCATGAACAACAGTTGAGCTCTATGGCACAGTGAAAGAAAATGCACAAGGCTTTAGATACACACACAACACTTGTTAGTACAGAAGGATCAATAGATTGCTGTTTTTTGACATTAAGAAAAGTATAGAAAATAATTGGATTTGGCCTTTAAGGGATAGACATTTCTCCAGCAGAATTGAATTCATGTTAAAATGGTTTCTTGTTTCAAGACGTTGACATCAGCTTAATGCAGAAAGCGGACACTAACCAGGTTACTTGAGTGCATGTAAATACTACGCTTAATGAGACTTAAGCTCTGCGGTCTTAAACAAACTGTGAGTTGATTGTAATTCCCAGAGAGAAATCTGATTTGTCTTACTCTGAAAAAGGCACAGCTAGCTGCACCTTCCTCTTCTTTGTCAGAACACAGAGGGGAGAGGATGTTCTCTTTGAGGGCAGGAACGCTTTTGTGTGTTATATATGCGAATATGTGTGAGTGTGTGTTCAGCTCTTTTTTGCACAAGTAAAACCACGAGATTGTTTTTTGTAACCCTAGCAGCAGGATAGTTACATCTAATATCTGAGACTGGTACCTTTGCTGCCATACATCCAAACACACACAGATTGCATCGCATTCTGCTGAAAGAAGGAACATCTCAGAGAACGGATTTCTTTTGCATCGCCGCTCTGATGTTTTCTGTAAGTTAGATTATTTTTTTAATATGAGAGCCTTCCATCCATCTCCCACCATGATATAATATAATCTGCTGCTGAACGAGTTTCTTTTCGCAGGTCTGCAATATTGCAATCCACAGTTTAACCCTTTGAAAACTAGAGTCTTGTGCTGCTTTCAGACTCTTTTGCGAGTATTTACACCTTTGAATGTGAGCAAATTTGCTTGATCTCTTTCAAAAACACAGAAAAAAAAGGGCAATGAGCAACTTGGAAGGAAATGTTCCACAAATTACAAGAAATTAGTAGATTTAGAAAAATATATATATATATAAAAAAACAAATACATATATAAATGAATAGAAATTCACCTCATTTTTTTTCAATCAATAACAAAAAAAGGACTAGGCTGAAGCCCAAGGCTAATTTTTAGACAATCCTAAGTATACCAAAGGATAAGATAATAACAGCAGCAACAAAGAAACTAAATAAATGAATTAATAATAAAAAAAACTAGAAAAGAAAAACCAAACGCATTATACTGTAAACTGCTATCCTCTATCCTATCCTTATTTTAAAACTCAACAGAAAGCAACACAATTTCAGCTCATCACTGAGTCCATTCCATAGTTTGTCTCCCAAAATTGAAATACATCTGTATTTTACATTTTTTCGAAAATTAACAACCCTCTTAAATTGTAATTGCCATCTCTCAATTCAAAAATATGTTAAAAATTATTCTATTTGAAGGTATTTCCCAGGTCATTTCATTGTTTTGTTTTCATTTTTTGAAACAGATTTTCAGGTTAGTTTCTTGTACTTTTTACTCTCTTCTTGCTGATTTTTGGGTCATTTCTTCTTTTATTGCTTATTGCCTTCGTCCCACGTTTTAGAAAGAGATCAAGCCAATGTGCTCAGGTTTCAAACGGTTAAGTGTGATCTCACAGCGGAGAAACGAGTTAAGATGCTTGGTCACTGAGAACAGGATTTAGCCCTACATTGTGCTTCTGCATTGAAAACGAATGTCATGCACAAACACACCCAGCAGGCTGCTTCCTCTTTCTGTGCCGCACTTTTCCTGTCACACTTTAATTGTACTTGCTCACCGAGAACAACTTGTAAAACGATATGGAAAAGCTCAATTAGGCCTTTTCACTTTGTCGTCTGTAAACCTGTTTGGTGTTAAGCTGAATTCCATCGCAGTTGTCCCGTTGCACTGGAGCTGCCAGCGAGTTCACTGCTGGAATCCGACTCCTGCGCTTTAAGCTGGTATTAGAATAGATTTTGTGTTTGCAAAACATTCCTTTCACTGAAAACTTGGAGCATTTCTTGCGTTATGTCTCTCTGAGATCTTTCTGAACATTATTGTGAACAAACGAGGGACGCCCTACAACATTTAACATCTTTTTTTTTTTTTGTTGTTGCACTATTTTAAAATCTTTTCACGGCAAAAATCCTCCCTCCCCTAAGTAACTTATCATATTTGATAAAGTATGGAATGTGTTGTTGCTGTTATAATTAGAAGCTAAAACAATTAGTTCAATATTTGGTAATGAAAATAGTTATTAATTGGAGCACCAGTGTAATTCATCCACAGTTTAACCTTTTGAAACCATAGACCACCCTTCCAACAAAAACCACAGAAAAAAGGTAATGAGAAACATTACACAACTCATAATTTGCCTGCGGTGTAAATGTAGCCTAAGATGTCTAAAAAAGTGTTAGTAAAGGAAACATCAATGCAGCCAAGGGGATTTGGGATGAACGCAATGATTCGCACACTATCACTGTGCCAGCTTTTGAGATTGTCTGTGCAAACAGCTTCCAATGCAAATTTAGCCGTGGAACTAAGATCTCCTCAATCCTGATTTCACTTCACCGGCTGCCAGTAAAATACAGAGCAGATTTATCTTCTAATGACCTACAAGGCCTTTCATTCAACGCATCAAAATGATGTTAGAAAAAGTGGAATTATTGTGATAGTCTGACTAAAACTGGACTTTAAAAATAAATCTTAGTCTAAATTAAGTCGTACTAAGTCAATTTTCTCAAAGTCGGATTAACACACCTAGGTAATGTTGTTGGGGGTCGATTTGCTCTTTCATGTATTACGCCTCAACCGGACCTGAACTGGCCTAGGCATTCTGTGCATGTTCAATAGTACCCGTTGATTCATCAACGAAAGCCTTAAAAGACAAAAGAAGAAGGGAAGAACACAAAACAAGATGAAGGTACCAAGTGAAGTGTAGAGTATACACGTTATGTATATTGTTGAAAAGTTATCCATGTTTTCACTGTTCTACATTCAACCTGTTTGCTGCTTGTTAACTTGTTTGGTATGTGCAACCGAAGACGGTCCAATAGAAAATTGCAAGGGGGCATATCGCCACCTAATGTGGTGGAGTCGACATACTTCTGTCAGTAAATCAGATCTCCCCTGGTGCTTGTATACTGGGACAAGGACCAATTAAATGGCCTAATTGAGCTATAACTATAGCCGGACATACCGTGCATATAAACATACTGAGTTATGTTGTATGCTGTTATAGTGTGTAACTAATGGTGTAAGATACTGCCCTACTTGATAAGTGAAACCCCTTGTAACAATCAATCTGGACAGACAGTATACATTTTTTTAACTTACTTAATTACTATTTACTACTTACTATGAGAATTCCTCATCCTCACATAGCTCTTTTATCTCCATCTCTGTCTCTTTCCTATCAAATAACCTCCTAAACTACAAATTCTCCAGTGAACAGCATCAGTTCAGCCCGGCTGTGTACTCCAAGGCCCCGCCGCTGACCACCAACCACATCGGAGGAGAAGGTGAAAGTAGCCCGGAGGAAGTAGAGGTTTTGCTGTCAAATCAGAAAGCATCTCCCTACCAGCCATCTTTCCTGCGAGCCCTCCTCAAAGCCTTTGGACCCTACTTTCTGATTGGCTCAGCCTACAAACTCCTACAGGATGTCATTACCTTTGTCAACCCTCAGCTGCTCAGGTAGAAAGAAAGGGCACATGTTACTACTGCCTGCTTTCTTTACTACACCATATTTGCAAGAGTGGAACATTCAACAAGCAATGATTGTTCCAGTGGTCCCAGTTACTGTTTTCAGGATTTTTTTTTTGAATGTTATGTGCATGTTTTTGCATGCTTGTTTGCTTTATTCAAACTATGGTAGCTGTGTTTATTCAAACTGCATAGTGTCCTTGTTCAGGATGCAAAGTCAAATACTGCATATTTAATTAAAGCTGCAGGGCCATGGTGGAAATTTAGTGATAGCAGCTGTTCTGTGAAAGCCTTATCTCTCCATAGAGATAAGGTATCAGAGCTGGCTAACCACATAGTTTTCCTGCATGCATTTAGTTATGGTCATGAGGTTAGTTAATAGCCTACTGCAACAGGCTTTGTCACCGCTGCCACATAAGCAAAAAACAAAGCCCCCCTCACATGTCTCATTAGGCTTACTAGCATGCTAACAACATGTGAGGTTAGCTATAATTCTGCCGGAGCCACCAAATAAACCAAACAACAAGCAATATGCTAAGATAGCCAGCATGGTAAGCTAACTAGTATGCTGCCTGAGCTAGTAAATAAACCAAACATAACTCATCAGCTAACTCACCTGAGCAGGCAAGAAGGCATACCCTACTCTCGCATGTCACATTAGGCTTACTAGCATGTTTACAACTTGATAGGTTAGCTATAATTCAGAATAGCATAGACAATTTTAGAAGTAGAAATAAGTACCAGCACAAAGTATGTAAACATATAAAATAAAAGTATAATAATAAGAAGAACAAAAAGCACTAGGATCTGAATATTTAAAAATTATAAATAAGGTATAATGTGAATGTGTGAAGTGTGTACAAATATAAAATTTAAGTGTAGTTTTTCTGCTTTTGTTGCCTGCATAGGTGAGTGAGTTGAGGGGGAATGTTTGGTTTATTTAGCAGCTCAGGCAGCATTGACTGGATCGCATACAGTTGCATGGCATTAACATTATATTGTTATTTCAATGTAAAGCCTAACAGCATTTTCCTGTAGACTGCCTGAGGCAGATGTACAAGGTGTAAGAAGCTGAGGCGTAATATTAGTAGAACAATGGAAGAAATTGTCCATATCAAAGCTTTACGCAGCCAGTTGCTTTTTAGGTAAATAAACAAGCACTGAATGCCCTCCAGACTTCTGATTGTCCAAATAAAATAATTTCCATCAATGTAACTGAATAACATTGTCGCTATACACTGCACCCTTGGCCTGATGCTAAAACAGTACTCTTTATAATGCCAAAATTTTCATAAACTCTAACCAAGAAGTGGGGGGGTTATGCAAACTCTTGCTAACATTTTGCATAGAAAGTGTGTGTGTGTGTGTGTGTGTGTGTGTGTATATATATTTACAGGTCATGTGAAGGGAAAGGAGGGATTACATAAGAAGATAGCAATGTGCCAATATCAGCTCTTTAGAGATTAGTTCTATGTTGTGTTTAATCTGAAAGTATTGTTCTTTTCTTCACTTTCATAGGATGCTTATCTCATTCACCAAACAGAAGGGTGTCCCTGATTGGTGGGGTTACTCGCTGGCCTTCCTTATGTTCTTCACCGCCTTCCTGCAGACTCTTATCCTCCACCATCACTTTCAGTACTGTTTTGTCACCGGCATGAATGTACGCACAGCCATCATAGGAGCCATCTACAGGAAGGTGCGCTAAAATTCTAATAGCTTAGTTTTCTGACTGTAGTTTTATGCATAAATGCACAAACTTCACTTCTATCATTAAAATGAGCAAAATTCTAGTCATATAACAAATTTTATTTTAGAGGAGATACAGTATATTTCACAGAAAAATAAAAGTATTACAGTGTTTAGTACAGTTTTTCTCTCCATCATTGTTCTTCAGGCACTGGTGATAACCAATGCCGCCAAGCGTTCAGCTACGGTCGGAGAGATAGTCAACCTGATGTCTGTGGACGCACAGAGGTTCATGGACCTCACCACATTCCTCAACATGTTGTGGTCTGCTCCTCTTCAGATTATGCTGGCACTATATTTCCTATGGCAGGTACGTGCAAAAATTATACATGGGTTACTGGATGCGAATATGCTAGTCCTGGGATAGTGAGGGAATGAACTGCCTTATTCTGCCTTACTCTGCCTTTGATTGGCTTACTCTGACATTCTTGCCCTGGGAATCCCACTCCTTTTGCCCAAACCTAACCAATCTTACCAATGAAGGCATCTAGTACTAGCCACTTAAAGGGAGAGAAGGGGGGGTCATTCCTTTGCTATCCTGGGTTTCAGAAATGTAAAAACCTGAAAAATAAAATAAAATAAAATCATGCACTAAACATACATTTTGGCACCATGACTTTTCCAAAACAGCAGAGTGCTCCCTGCACTTGCACTGCACTGCATTGACTTTAAACACCACAACTGCCTGGTCGGTTTGAAAGGAATGTTTTCTTAAAATAATCGCCACATTTACACCATTTATCAGAGCCAGAAAGTGTAAAAGCAGAAATTATCGTCAGATATCAGGTCCCCCACATATTTAAATTGTTTGTGTGGTAGAAGCAGATGATGGAGGGTTGAAAACTTCCTTTTTTTATCATGTGTATGTGTGTGCATTTTTTTTTGAGAATTCTGTGTCCCCTCTCTAAATGTAGACATTTTTGCAGGTCTGTGAATGCAGCGCAGGAAGAACTTGTCTTGAGTTGTCTTTTTCCTCAGCAGCAGCTTAAAGAGTTTGAGTCACAGGGTGCATGATTGCTCTATCAATCCGGTCAGAGCTGATCAGACCGACTGATGAGCGAAGCGGCAGTTGCAGACTTTTAGACACAGTGCATGAATGGTTAAGTTTCACTGTGCCTGGTGGTCTGCTGCTCCGTCTGTTCCCAGAGCACACTCTGCACTCCGAGAGTGTGGTGAAATCAATAACCAAACGTATATATTCCAACATTGCTTCAAATGAACGGGCCAGCTCGAAAAATATTATCAATGTGGCAGCACAGTGATAAATGTCTGTGTGGGAAACCCTGGATTTGAAATTTCAGATGGTCCTTGAATACACAATATGTGATGAATACTTTCATCAGGAAATGTTACCAAATCTAAGCTAAAAAAAATATAGATAGCTGGATTCTGCATGTCTTATTTTAAATGTTATCAAAAGTAAACCATTTACACTAACCAGACCTTGTAAAAAACATTAAATTCTGTGCTTCTCAGCGTAACTGGGAAGCTAGGAATGACTTGGCAGAGACCAACAGTCAGGTGACAGAAATTTTGTGAAACTTTGAACTACAGACTCTATACAGAGCGGAGACGACAAGACAGGTTGTAAGAATATAAATAGTAAATGTAAATTGCAATGTAGGGAAATAAAAGTTTTGAAAATGTGATGGCAAGTTGTGGCAAATGTACATACATAATGTCAAAGTTATGACAAGCTTTTCCCTCCACATTTTGTACACATATTCATGTGACACAGCAGACTTTGTCTCAGTCTCTGTATTTACATGTATTATATTTGCAGTGATTTACTAGCTGTGTTTTTTAACAGAACCTGGGTCCGTCTGTGCTGGCTGGGGTGGCTGTCATGATCATGCTGATCCCTTTTAATGCCGTCATTGCCATGAAGACACGAGCCTACCAGGTATGAACTGTCAATTTTGTTTTTGATGAATTATTTCAAGAGGGTTATTACAATGTTTGTTTTGCGAATTTCAAGAGAAAAACTGTGAAGCTATCCCTGGAAATAATGATATTAGTCAGTATATCACACTATCATTGGCCTTCAAGCCAGATAGTGTTTGATAGTGTTAAAAATGATGATGATAATGTTAAAAAAAAATCTGTTAATTTCCCTCAATTTGTGGGACATTTCTTTTCATGTTGCTTGTCTTTTTCCCCATGTTTTTCAAAGAAACACACTAATTTGGTCTAGAATCAAAATACTTGTGCAAGGTTTCTGAATATAGCACAATAAAAGCGATTTACGTTTAAAAGGGTAAAAAATTCTGGTAAGTTTTGGGAAAGTCACTGAATTTTGTTGTGTGTAATAAAACATTACAGCCTTCTTGCATAGATAACTTTACATGTAATGTAACATACTGGAAAATATATTTTCTGAATCTATTGACATAACATAACTCTTACGTGCATCGTTGCGTGACAGCATTTTATTTACCCTTCTGGTTTATTCATTGTCTCCCCATATCCCATCTCTCCCTGCATGTGTGCCAGCTAGCTAAAATAATATTTGAATCTGACTTGTTTTAAAAATGGCCAGGCAAGTGGGACAAGAACAAAATAATTATCACAGGTCCTTGAAAAGTCATGGAAAAGTTTTAAAATTTTGTCTTCCTAATAAATACACTGAATTCTTTGCAAAGTTTACTGTAATACAAGCAGGTGTGCACTATGCTATTTTCCACAGTTTTACATTAATCATGGAGTTTGCACTTCAAAGACATTTCAGACATTTCCTTATTGTTGATGCCAAGTTAGTCTGTTGATTCTCAGATAAAGAACTTCCTAAAGAACGTCTTTCTCTCCTAGGTGGAGCAGATGCAGTATAAGGACTCTCGTATCAAGCTGATGAGTGAGATCCTGAATGGCATTAAAGTCCTAAAGCTGTACGCCTGGGAGAACTCCTTTAAAGAAAAGGTCCTGGCCATTCGGCAGAAAGAGCTCAACGTGCTGCGCAAGACAGCCTACCTTGGAGCGCTGTCCACCATGGCCTGGACTAGCGCCCCATTCCTGGTAGGCTCAGTCCACATATCTGCAAGCAGGCTTTCTATACGTAACTTATATACGTAACCACACTTGCACTTTTGAAAATCAAGCTTTAAAAAATATTATACATTAATGTTATTTTCTACTTTTATTGGCCTATTTTTTTAACCAGCATCAGTCCTAATCATACAATAGCAAATATTTATTAATTTTTAGAATTTTAACCCTTTAAATGCCAGGTTTTTGTCACGTTTTTAGATGAAAACACCCCCCACAAAAAATGAATTATTTCTATATGTAAACTAATTTATTTATTTATGTCTTTTATTATCACAGCCTAGGATTTGTCAGTGATAGCTGCAACATTCATTGTGACAGTGCACCTAGTGGAAATAGCATGTATTTTCTACATGTGTCAAATATGGTATAAAATGATGTCATCAGGTGGAAAATAGTAAATTGACAAATTCCAGGGCAAAAGCCCAGAATTACACCCAGAAAAAATACAGTGATTTTTGCTTTTATGCTTTGATGGCTGTGGGATCAAAAATTGCAGTGTGAATGGGTTTTCAATAGTGCATTTTTTGCACTTAACAGTATGAATGTCACAATTTTGTTTACACAGTGTATTTTAGACTGAGCTGTAAATTCTAAGATTAAACAAAAATACACAATCTTGCCAAAATGTATGCAATATGCATGAACACAAGCAAAATGATCAAAAAATAAAGAATGAAAAGCACAGAAAGTGTACCAAACAGTCCCTAAGGGTTAATCCATTGTGTGGGACAGGGGTTATGTTCAATCAGGCTTCATGAGTACCCTTTTGTCCTCATGTTTGATATTTTCTAACATGGGTATTGGCACTGTTATTTGCCAGTTGTCTTGTTAGAGGTTTCCTCCAGGCAGTCTGCAGTGCATAAGCCCATAAGTCATGCTTGACAGCCGTATAGTAAACCCAATCCAGCAAGTGTTAAGAATGCATAGTTTGTGGTCAGAAATTAAGAAGGAGATTTTTTGTAACTAGTTTAGAAACCTGTTGAAAACGAGTTAATTTGTTTAGAAACTGAATTTACTGTACCCACACCAAAATGTTCATGAAGTATGAGAATGTTACATCTTGGCATTATGGTCATTGATAAGCAAGTTTTTTTTTTTTTTCAACCTGGACCATATTTTTGTGTCTAAGTGACACAAAAAGGGGGAATGGGATATGTTTACACTGTCAATTTACATCCAGCACAAGTGTTTGTTCTTGACACTGACAGGATTGGATTATAGATCATCTCGTTCCATTATATTGGAAAGAAGGCAGACATCTCTATGGTTGATATCTCCAACACTCAGCAACTCAGAACAATCTAAATAGATAAATAGCACTACAGTTAAGAGACTATATGAGAGGGAATATATGTATTTTTGATTTTGGGGAGAACTGTCCCTTTAAGACAGCATTTGAGAGCAGCATGAGTTTGTGCAAACCAAATGCTGAACATTTAGGGCTTGTATAACTCATGGTGTAGTAGTTTGGCTTGAAACTCCTTGACTTTGCTGCACAGGTTTACAGGAATGTCGTATAAATTTTAACTTTATGGAACTTTTATGCAACATTAACCAAAATGACATGCAGGCAAAAAAGGATGGTTAATTATTCTCACAGTTAGCGTGAATCAGGAATCATTTAAAGCAAAGTAAAGCTGGACACACTCAGTGCGAATGCCCAAGCGACACAACACACCACTTGTCATCAGCTGACCACCTGTTTGCTGACCCAAAACATAACCTCTAACAGCATGACCTGATCCAAGAGGTCTGTTGGTTTTTATAACCTTCGAAACCTGAAGCAACATCACTTTTCTTGTGTTGCTTTCAGATGGCTTTCACAAGTATTTACACCTCTGAGCCTAGAGCAAATTGATTTCTTTCAGAAACATGGGGGAATAGGCAAAGAGGAGCTTGGTGAGAAATGTTTTAAGGATTGTAAATCTAGTAAATATAGACAATTATTTACAATAATAGCTAAAAAAAAACTTTTTTTTTTTCAAAAAAACCTCGTTTTCATTTCTTTTTTCTTTTTCTTTACACTACTTTTTAGGTAATTTTGCCTTATTGGAGGGGGTTCTTTTTCTGTTGCTCATTGCCTTCTTCCTGTGTTTTTTAAAAGAATTGCATATTTAAAATTATGTTACAGAATTGTTTTAATTTTTTAAGTACTTTTCCAGGCTTTTCCCTTTTCTTTGTTTTAATTTTTATTTTTTACTCATTTTTATGTAATTTTCTTGTACTTTTTACTAGTATTTTATAAATCACATGTCAGCATTTTATTAAGCTTTTGGTTGACTGATTTCGTGGTCAAATATGTTTTATGATGAGATAAATACACACTTCACCAGACAAAAGTCAGCGTATATCTGTGATTATAAATTTTGCTGACTCTGTATTGTGGTGAATATCACCAGCTGTTGATAATTAGGTTTTTGCTGAGTCACTGCTTGACTCAGATTAATGAGCAAGTGTGTGCAGCATCAACGCACTGACGGCTGCACATCTCTACAGCAAACTGATGAACCTTGATATCTAAGTGGCCTGTTCGTCCATGTGTTTTCCAGGTTGCCTTGACAACGTTTGCCGTGTATGTGACCGTGGATGAGAACAACATCCTGGATGCGGAGAAGGCCTTTGTGTCGCTCTCACTATTTAACATCCTCAGGTTTCCTCTCAACATGCTTCCACAAGTCATCAGCAGCATAGTGCAGGTAAGAATGTTTTTTCATTTTCGTCTTTTCTCCTTCCTGTTCTGGTTGTGTTCGTTTAAAGGTTATAATGAGTGCCTGAGTGTTTGTTCTGTGTTGCAGGCCAGTGTCTCACTGAATCGAATCCAAGGTTTCCTGAGTCATGATGAGCTGGACCCAAATTCAGTAGACAGAAAGAACACAGCCACAGGTAAAATTAAATACTACTCCTCCTTTGATTAATGCTTTAACAACATCAGTTTTGTTGTGCTTCATTGAGATGCCTGTTACAACAATTTTACTGAA
Organism: Plectropomus leopardus; assembly: GCF_008729295.1. NCBI lineage: Eukaryota > Metazoa > Chordata > Actinopteri > Perciformes > Serranidae > Plectropomus > Plectropomus leopardus. Next base: position 24,170,521 of record NC_056481.1, on the reverse strand, counting down.
ACCTGAGAAAATTGGCTTGATCTCTCTCAAACACACAGGACAAACAAAAAGAGCAACTTGGCAAGAAATGTCCTTCAAACAGCAATGAAAAAATTAAAGAATAATGGCCAGAAAACTGTATTTATATTCTTTTGATTATATTTTTAAAATCATATTACAGAAAACTCTTCTTTTTATACCTTTTTTTCTTTTTATTCATTTTTTTCATATTTTCAGGGAATTTTCTTGTAACTTCTTACTAATGTCTTGCTAATTTTTGGGCCAGTTCTTGGTAAGTTGCTCGCTGCCCTCCCATGTTTTTGAAAGAAATCAAGACAGTTTGTCCCCGTTTTATGCTGAATCTCACTATTGTCTCACAATCCTTTATGCTGAACAAAGAATCCAGAAAGAAGAAAATTCTTGATTAATGATGATAGGGGTCCATGTTTAACAACAGCAACACTATATCAAAATATCTGTTAACAAACTCAAAATAACTCGTGCAGAACAATCCTTCTTTTCTCTTTTTTTTCTACAGTTTTCATTTTTGCTTAAACCTCACTACTGAAACAGTTGCTGACAATACGACTGGATAAATGAGACTGGTATTATACAGCATGGTTTGTGTGAGAGTTTGTAAACAGCTGTTTTGATGTAGTTCTGCTGTTGTTAAACGTAAACCTGTTTTACTGCAGTTTTTAAAATTCTTTCTCTTTTTCTGGATTCTTCGTTCACTGTGGAGGCAGGCAAGAAAGCAAGTTTTTATTTCAGAAATTCAAGTTTTCGCAGGCTGAGTAACTGATATGAAAATGGTCAATTTTATAGTTAAGGTGTTCCTTTAAGGTTAAAACAGCTGGTTATTTCTTTTTTTCCCCCACTTTTCCCACCTTTAGTCAGTTTTTTGCACTTCTGATGCCATTGCAAATGCTGCAACAGATTTACATGTTGGCAACAGAAATTGTGCTTTAGTCATTACATGTCACCATTCCATTGTGTAAACTCAATAGGCTGTGGCAATTTTCTTGTAACTTCTTACTAATTTCTTGCTAATTTTGGGGCCATTTCTTGTTGTTCCTCTTTGCCCTCCGGTGTTTTTAAAAGAAATAAAGACAATTTGCTCACATTTTATGCTGAATCTGAAAAATCCTTTCTCATAATCCTCTGTGCTGAGTGAAGAATCCAAAAACCGAGAAAATTTTTGATTGATTTGAAGTGATAGGGGTCCACGTTCAACAGCAGCAAAAGTATTTCAAAATATCTGTTAACAAACTCAAAAAGCTCATGCAGAACAATCCAAGTCTCCATTTTTCAGTTTCATGCTCAGTATTTCCCAAACACATGCCCTTTTTTGCTTAAACCTCACAATTGAAAACCTTTCTGCATCCTCTTGGGTTTGGTTTCTGCGAAGATGCATTTTTTTTTGGAAGTACTGCACATATGACTGGATAAATGAGACTTGTATTATACTACATGATTTGTGTTTGTAAACAGATGTTTTATAAAGTTTTGCTATTATCAAATGCAAACCCCTTTTACTGCAATTTTACTGCAATTTTTAAAATTTTTCTCAATTTTTGGATTCTTTGTTAACTGCGGAGACATGCAAAAAACAAGTTTTCTCCACAAATTCAAGGTAATACGGGGTGAGAAACTAATTGTACAAATATTTTTTTGGTGACTAAAGTGTTCCTTTAAGGTTAAAACAGCTGGATATTTCTTTATTTCATATCTTGCACAGCTTCAGTCAGTTTTTTGCACTTCTGATGCCAGAGCAAATCCTTTAATAGACTTAAATGTTCACATTTGCTCAACAAAATGTGCTTTGTCAATACATGTCATCATTCCATTGTGCAAACTCAATAGGCTGTTTAGATAAAAGGCTTGTACCTTTCACCTAGTGACTTAGAGCCTGAAGAGCTTTTGGATGACTAACATTTAGTAAATGCTTTCCGGTCTTTTCTCCTGTCAGACTACATCTCACTCACCAGTTTAAAAGCTGCTTAAAATAAACGCACAACTTTTCTTGCAGATTTTTCAGTCACAGTTGTCAATGGGAAGTTCACCTGGGCGAAAGAGGATCCTCCTGTCCTGCACAAGTATGACAAGAAAATCCACACACCATATGTTTACACATGTCATGGGTTTTGTGTCGTCATACCTTAGACTAATGATAACTAATAACTCTAAATGTGTGTTTGCAGTATTAACGTGATGGTGCCGCAGGGCTCCCTGCTGGCAGTGGTGGGCCATGTAGGCTGTGGGAAGTCTTCCCTGATCGCTGCGCTGCTCGGTGAAGTGGAGAAACTGGAGGGAGAGGTTTCTATTCGGGTAGGACTTCATTTCATGTTCTATATTTAAAAAAAAACAAGCAAGCAGCAGGTTATTTTATCTTTTTTGTTGCCCCTAACCCACCTTTAAACCTGCACTAATCAATGTTTTATGTTAAGAATGGATCAGTGTTGTGTAATGTCAATCCTAGTGATGAACCCACAGAGAGTTAACCCCTGACTCTGCAGTTCAGGTCAGCTTTACAAAGCATTTTAGCATCTGCACCATGTGTACATACATTAACCCTTAGGGTCTGTTTCGCACATTTTCTGTACTTTTCATTCTTTATTTTTTGATAATTTTGGCTGTGTTCATGCATATGGCATACATTTTGGCAAGATTGTTTATTTTTTGTTTCATCTTGGAATTTCCAGCTCAGCTCCTACAATAAGTCTAAAACACACTGTGTAAATAAAATTATTACGTTCTGACTGTTAAGTGAAAAAAATGCACAATTAAAACCCAGTCAAACTGCAATTTTTGATCCCACAGCTATCAAAGCATAAAAACATGCATTGTATTATTTCTTGGTGTCATTCTGGGCTTTTGCCTTGGAATTTGTAATTTTTACTATTTTGCACCTGGTGATTTTTTTTTTTTTTTTGACCATATTTGTTATATGGAGAACATGGTATTTCCACTAGGTGCACTGTCACAATCAATCTTGCTTCAAATCATTGACATATCCTAGGCTGTGATTATCAAAATAAAAATCTACTTTACATGTTGTATATTAAAAAAATATATTTCCTTGTTTTCTAAAAACATAGTGGCAAAATGACAAAATTTCCTTACATTTAAAGGGTTACAATTCTTAGGACTTATTTCGGTTAAAAAATTTACTTGATGAAAGTAGAATATTAAAGTCTAATATTTTTTACAGCTTGATTTTGAAAAGCTCATTTTGTGTGCAGAGCAATACGAGTGTGTAATATGAAAGCGAGGCCTAAGGGTTAACAAAAGATGGAAAAAAGAGGGGAATCAATCAGTCAGTTTGACTTTGTTTATTTAGCGCTGTATGCACAAGTTAACACACAAGTGGGGTAGAAGGGTCTGTAAAGTGCAGAGTGCTTCACAAGTAAATGCAAATGTCATTGACAAAACAAACCAGACACTTAAAAAAGGGATGGAAAAAACTGCGCAACACTATATCTCTTTAAATGTAATCTGATCATTTTCTCTGTGGAATATGAGGACAGCCATAGAAATCAGGGATAAGATTTATTTTTTGGGAACAAAACACATTAAGGGTTGCTGGTTGCCAATTTGTCTGCTGCTCCTCTCCTCAGGGATCAGTGGCGTATGTACCCCAACAGGCCTGGATACAGAACGCCACCCTGCGGGACAATATCCTGTTCGGGAAGCCCTACAATGAGCAGAAGTACCGCTGTGTTCTGGAAACCTGTGCCTTAACTCCTGACCTGGAAGTACTGCCTGGAGGAGATATGACTGAGATCGGCGAGAAGGTATAAAAGACGAACACTTTTCTGCTCTCTTACTGGGTAACCCGTTTTGTTTGTTACCAGGTGTTGGCTTTGGATCTGGTTTCTTTTCAGGCTTCACATTTAATCAGTACTTATTTTCTTTTTTTTATAACTTTTTTTTTATTAACATTTTCTTTGAACAATTACAGTGAGAAGGTGTATCCTGAATAGTTCATTAGACAGTTATAGTTTTCTCAAAAGTCCTTATTGTCCAGTGGTAATGGTGGTGTCCTCTTCCTGGCTTCTGTATTCAGTCCATTTTTACCATTTTTCATTAAATTGCGTCTCCTGCAATCTCAATTTATGTGTCAATTTTTCCATAACAAATAACTCCTCCACAATGCACAGCCACTGCTCCTCGGTCGGTGGGTCCACTTTATACCATAGTCTTGTAATTGCCTTTTTGCTTGCCGATAACAATATTTTAAGTAGATACTCGTCCTCTTTTTGTACTATATCCTGTGTCAAATTTCCTCGATAAAATATCTTACATAATTTGAGTATCTCATACCCAATTATTTTTTTAAGGCCTCGCCATATTATTTCCCAATATCCTTTTATCTTTTGGCAAGACCAAAATATATGTGTGTGTGACCTACATCCATGTGTCCACATGCTCTCCAACATGGCTGCTGGTTAGATAACAATTCCTTCCTAATTTTTGGAGTAATAAAAAATCTAGTCATATTTTTCCAGTTGAACTCTCTCCAGATCTTGGAGCTGGTGGCCGTGCACTGCGTTTTACAAATAGCAAACCATTCTTCTTCAGTTATTTGTTCCTTCAACTCTTTTTCCCATTTTTCTTTGATATACAAAGAGGAAACCTTTCTACATGTCATCAAACCTTTGTATAGAGCTGAAATCACCCTGCATTTTTTGCCCTCATAGGCTTTCTGAAAAACCTCAATAACTTCATTTGTTGTATCTGTTTTTATCTCCTTTTCATAATAATCCCTTATTTGTAAATATCGAAATCGCTCGTGTTCATCTAATCCAAATTTTTCCTTTAATCTTTCAAAACTCTGCAACTTGCCCTGTTCAGTCATTATATATATTGCTGTGATGCCTTTATTCCTCCATTTCTTAAACCCTTTATCATGAATACCGGGTATAAACCTTGAATCATCTGCGAACCAACTCAAAATCTTCGTCTCCTTTTCCAGCTTATATCTTTCAACCACTGTGTTCCATATTCCAATTGTAGTTTTAGTTATTAGATCTAAATGATTACTTAATTTGCCCAATAATCCTTTATGTGTTATTAAATTTCGTACTTCTATGTCCTTTATCCCTAAATCGTTTCGTCAGATTACCATTTATTTTTATCCTTGCCGTTGGTTCCTGATATATTGATCTAATACAATTCACAGATTCCTCATTAAATCCGAATTTTTTTAATACCCTGTACAGAAATATCCAGTTTACGCTATCGAAAGCCTTTTCTGCATCTATACTTACCAAAACTGCACTTTCTCCTTTCCTTTGTACATGTTCTATGACGTGTAAACACCTTCTTATGTTGTCTTGCGTTTGCCTTTCTTTAATAAAACCAGTCAGATCTTCATCGATCAAATCCTGCATGAATTCCTCTAATCTCTTTGCTATGATGGAGGTATAAAGTTTGTAGTCTACATTTAAGACCGATATAGGTCTATAATTACAACAATATTCTTTGTTTTTCCCTTCTTTTGGGATAACGGAGATGATAGCCTCTTTCCATGAGGGAGGGATCTTGCCTGTCCTGAGAGTATAATTAAATGAGTCATACAATAATGGAATTAACTCCTGTTTAAAGGTTTTATAGAAGGAGGCCCCCAATCCATCAGCTCCCGGTGATTTCCCTGATTTGGCCCGACTAATTGCCTTTTCTATCTCTTCTACTGTTATTATTGAAGTAAACATTGCATTTTGTTTTGAGCCTATTGCTGGCAGATCTAATTTGTCTAAAAACTCCCTCAAATCCCCCGCAGAGGTAGGTTGTGTGTATAACTTACTGTAATTTTCCTCAAAACCTTTTCTATTTCCTCTGGTTCGTATAAGTTTTTATTAGTTATTGGGTCTCTTATTTTATGTATATTACTTAATCCTTGCTGTTTTTTTATTCGTCTAGCCAAGATTTTAGTGGCTTTAGATCCTCCCTCATAGTAAGTTTGTTTTATGAACCTTGCTTTCCTTTCCACCTCTTCCATCAGAATATAATCAATTTTTTTCCTAGCTTCTTTAACCTGGTTAAGCATCTTTGAGTCTTTTGTCTGTTTATGCTGTTGTTCCAATTCTTTTAATTTTGCTATTTGTTGCTGATATGTTTCTAGTCTAACTTTTTTTGCGAATGCTGTGTATGAAATCAGCTTCCCTCTTAATACTGCTTTCAGAGCATCCCATAAAATTATCGGGTCTGTTTCTCCGTTATCATTTTCCTCCCTGTATCGAATGATTTCCCCTTTAAATTCTTCGACTAGTCTCTTATTGTTTAGAATACCTTCATTTAGTCTCCATACTGTATTTTTCCTCTTATTGTTCAAATGGATTTTCAGGTACACCCCACTATGGTCTGACACATCACTTACTCCTATCCTGCATTCCTTCACTCTGTATATATCGCCCTTATTCATCAGAAAATAGTCAATTCTGGAATACATTGCATGCGGGACTGAATAGTGGGTATAGTCCCGATCAAATGGGTGAAGTTCTCTCCATACATCTAATATATCCATTTCTGACAACATGGTATTCATATACTTAGTAATTTGTCTTTTACCTTCCTTGGCACTTGTTGAATCTAACATGTTATTCAATACCACATTAAAGTCCCCTCCCATTATCAATGTCCCCTCTGATTCCAAATTTATAAGGTCAAATATTTTCTTAAAAAATGTTTTTCTACTTTCCGGAGGAGCATATACGTTAAACAGTGTCACAACTTGGTTTTCTAGTTTCCCTTTTATCATAATATATCGTCCTTCCTTATCCCCCATTTCTTTAATCAATTCAAACTTTATCATGTTAGAAATCATTATCATTACACCCCTCTTATGTTTTTGTCCAAAGGAGCTGGAAAATGAATTCCTGTAACCTAACTTTTTAAACTTGTCATGCTCCTCTCGTGATAAGTGCGTCTCCTGTAGAAAAAAACCTGCATCTTCTCTTTTCTAAATTTAGTTAAAACTTTACTTCTTTTTTTGACATTATTTAAGCCATTAATGTTCAATGACACCACCATTAAGTCATTATATTGCATTATTTTTGTCCCTTGGAATGGTTCCTACCTCCTTCACTGTAATATTAACAACCCAACTTTTCCCATGAACAAAATATGAACGAACACAGAAACTGGGCTCCCCAACCAAAAAGGGCCCTGATCCCCACAGGCCCTGTCTCCCTGTTGGTAGGAGTGAGGGATAACCTTTTGTGTACAAAGGCCCCCCCCCTAGTGATTTGGGGTAGATCTGAAATAGACCTCCCCCTCATACTAGATAAGTCCAACAGTCAATTGTTTGTTAATGTCCCCTGTCGATTCTTATATAAACCTTTATCAGAGAAGTCTTATGCTTGGGAGGGGAGGGGGAATGAAAATTAAGCCCCAGATAGACTATAAATCAAATCGTCTCCTTGTAAATAACTTCTTTGCTCAGATGTAGTAATTATGATTACTCACCCAGCCTCTGGGTGAGTAACAAACTTTAACTTAAAAACAGGAGAGTTGGTTCCTTTGTATTTCCCGGGGACCCCCCTTATCCTCCCTCCTTACATCCGGATCTCCATTGACCTTATCTTCGCCATCTATTCATCTTTTAAACTCTTGCAGCTTTTCTCTCGCTCGGTTCCCTGCATCTTGGCTGAATTCCTCCAAAGCGGCAGCTCCCCCATTTGTCCTCCACCTCTCTCCAACGCGGTGCCATGGTGACGCTCTCTGGATTCTCTCCTCCAGGGAGGCTCCGCTGTCATGCCTCACCTGTATCTCCAGCCCTCTTCTCCTCATGTCTCGTGCTGCATCTTTGGCGCTGTTATAGATCTTGGGCCCATCTGACCAGTGGATTCTTATTCTGCTCAGTGGTGTCTGGAAGCGAATTTTTTTTGTCTTTCAGAGTCTTTTTAATCTCCGAGTAGGATTTACGTTTCTTCATCACCTCGGTGGGATAATCATGGTCAAAAAATATCTGTCTCCCATCGTCTTCTATTTTCTTTTTCCATGCTTTAGCCAGAATGTTTTCTTTGGTCTCGTATTTCAGAAAGTTGACCACTATGGATCTCAGAGCTGCTCCCGGTGGTGGTTTCTTTCCGAGACTTCTGTCTGCTCGCTGTATGTGTAGGTCAGTTCCCTCCGGTAAAGCTAGTTCCTGGAGTAAAAGACCCTTCACCAATTCTGGTACAGATTCATTGTCCTGTTCAGCCACATTATAAATTCGCATATTACAGCGTCTTCCGTGTCCTTCCACTTCTGTCAGCTTTTCTTGTAGCTGCATTTGTTGTTTGCAAAGAGTTAAGATGACTTCTTTGGCTTCGTTGTTCCACTCTTCCAACTCTGTAATCCGGCCCTGCGCTTCAGTAATATCTTGCCGCTGTTGTTGTATTTCTGCGATGTTTTGTGCCAGTTTTCGGTTCATTTCCTCTTTAAAGCCAGCGAACTCTCGCCTCACGTCCTCTTTGAAATCATCTTTAAATTTTGAGAGGTCCTCCTTCATCTCCTTCTTGAGGTCCCGTATTTCTTTTGTGATAGCTGTGAGTCCCTCTAACAGCGGGCCGAGTTGTGTGCGTTCGCCATTTTCTTCGTCTGCCACCTCGCCTTCCGACTCGTGTTCTTGGTCTTTGGACATCGTTTTTTTTTTCCTTATACTTCTCAGCTTTCGTCCCCCACTCATTTCGTGTCAGTTTAGAAATCGAGTTATCATTCCTTCCCTCCCTTTGGGGGGGATTATTTTCTAGTCGACTCAGGAGCTCTACTCTATGCTGCCATCTTGCTCCGTGACCCCGGAAGTCCCCAATCAGTACTTATTTTCATAGATTCCCCTCCCTGCTTCCCATCCATTTTGATGAATGTTTTGTGTCGAGAAACATCTTTTGTAGTTTTTGATATATTGCTTAAAAAATTCACATGGTAGATTGGCCAGTGATGAAAGTGATGATGCTGACGTGTCTTGACCCTGCAGGGCATCAACCTCTCAGGTGGGCAGAGACAGAGGGTGAGTCTGGCTCGAGCTCTGTACAGCGATGCTGATGTCTACCTCCTGGACGACCCGCTGTCAGCTGTGACGCCCACGTTGCCAAACACATCTTCGACAACCTCATCGGTCCAGAGGGAGCGCTAAAGGGCAAGGTGAGGAGAGGCTTAATCCTGGTTTTCATTGTTTTATGCATCCCCACTGGTGATAGCTGTGGCAATTATGTTTTCGGGTTGTTCGTACATTTGTTTGTCAGTCCTATTCCCATGAACAAAATATAATTTGGCATATTATATATCTGCTTGGATTCAACAATGCACTGATTAGATTTTTTGTGGTAATAGATCAAAGGTCAAGGTAACTGTGAAATTGCATCTGTTCATTTTCATGAACATGATATCTCAACAATACCTTAAGGGAATCTCTTCAAATTTGGCAACAAACGTCCGCTTAGAATCAAAGATGAACTGATCAGATTTTGGTTGTCAAAGGTCAAAGTTAATGTCACCTTGTATCCATCTCATTCTGATGAATGTGATATCTCAAGAACACATTGGGGGAATTTCTTCAATTTTGGCACAAAGGTTTTCTTGGAGTCAACCATGAACTGATTAGATTTTGGTGGTCAAAGGTCGAGGTCGAGGAAGAAGGCCTTGAGGGAGCCTCCTCAAATTTGGCACCAACATCCACTTGGACGTAAGATCAAACTGGTTAGAATTTGGTGGTTGAAGGTCAAAGATCAAGGTTACTGTGACCTCACAAAACATGTTTTTGTCTAAAACACAACAATTCATTCGCTAATTATGACAAAATTTCACACAAATTTCTAACGATGATAGCGTGTTATATTTTTAAAGGTCACAGGGCAACTTCACTGTGACATAATGTTCTGCAAAACACTTTTCTGGCTGTTACTCTTAATACCTCAGGAACAGAAGGCTAGACATTTTGTCAGATACTGAATTGTTGACACTAATCTTGGGTGCTCATCTCGATACACACAATAGCACATGATATAAAGTGATACAAAGAACAAGACACAAGACAGACAATACTACATAAAACTATGCTCAAAAAGCACATCACATGCAAAACGCAGAATAAAAAGACAACACTGCAGAGCTAAATGAACTACTACCACTATTACTAAAGCTCAAAGCACCACTGTGCCTGAATCTACCCTCACAGGACTGTTAGCATGTCAGTAGACTCTTCATCTCGCTGCAGTAGAGGAAGTTGTATCTTATCTTTTTACAGGAGAGGAAATTGTATCTTTTATCACTTTATGATTTTGTTTGTTTTTCATATTTATGACAAAAGTTTCTGATAAGATGGGTTTGCTCTGACATAGCCATGTGTGTAGTTTATGAGATAACAAGGTTTCTTTTGTTGTCTGGCTCCAGACCCGTATCCTAGTGACACACGGCATCAGCTTCCTGCCTCAGGTGGACAATATTATGGTGATGGTGGAGGGCAGGGTGTCGGAGATGGGCTCCTACCAGGAGCTGCTCAAACAGAACGGAGCCTTCGCAGAGTTTCTCAGGAACTACGCCCTGGAGGACATTGTAGAGGAGGAAGAGGCCACAGGTGGAGCATCACTTCCTTTACTCTTAAATTACGCAAAGCTCATATTTTATGGCTGAGCTTGTTTGAATAAAAGCTGTGTAACCTACTCTTAACGATGTTTTTACAGAGGAGTTAATCGAAGATGAGGAACTGTTCCCTGACGATGCCCTCAGCAACCACACAGACATGGTGGATAATGAGCCCATGATCAATGAAGCCAAGAGAAATTTCATGAGGTAGAGGAAATATTTCTTTGTAATACCAACAAGTTGAGATAGTGTTGTCATATAGTCTGCCCTTTTCTTTTGGATAAGATTAGTTAACCCTTTGAAACCTGGATCAACGTCACTTTTCTAATGCTGCTTTTAGATGACTTTCACAAATATTTCAACTTTTGAACCCTGAGCAAACTGGTGTGATTTCTTTCAGAAGGAAAGGGAACAAATCCAATTAGCAACTTGGTAAGAAATGTTCCACAAACCACAAGAAATTAGTAGATTTAAGAAAGGTATTATTTTTAAAAAGCTAGGGAGAGATGTTTAGGGAAATTAATTATCATAATTATTATTAAATTATTTAAAATTATGTTACAGAACTGTTTTAATTTTTAAGCACTTTTCTGGTCTTTTTCTTTGTTGTTTTTTTTTTTTTTTAATTTAAGTTTATTTCTTTTTCTTTAAAAAAAATGTTTTAACTAATTATGAGGTTACTTTTCTTGTACTTTTTACTTATATTTAAAGGATTATAAATAATACTAATAATTTATAATTAATTTATTAGTATTATTATTATTATTAACTAACATTTAAAATATGACATAAAATTCTATATGTATGATTTTTAAGCACTTTCAAGCTAAATCAAGCTAATTTGCTTAGGTTTCAAAGGGTTAATATAATTTGGGCAGGAGAGCATCGTCATTGGTCATACAACCCACACAAGAGACATAGTCTTGAGTGCCTTTCTGATGGAACTTTAACATCCTCCAAATAAGTACCATGCATGGACATGATCTCCCTTTACAGGCAGATCAGCATCATTTCGTCAGAGGGAGAGAAAACACGCTCAGTGAGGAGACATGGCTGCAGTCAGAGGAAACACTCAGAAGAGAAGAAGAAACCACATGAGTTGCAGAAACTCATCCAGGCAGAGACCGCGGAAACAGGCAGGGTCAGTCTTTTCTCATGAACTTTTTCTCTAACTGTCCATTTTTCTTTGACTAACAGACTTTAGAGACAGGTCTAGAAGGAATACAAAGCTGCAGTGGCTTGTTAGGAGTTAATATTCATCCTTTTTATCCATTGCAGGGGGCATAACACCTAAAACGATGGATAAAATAACGAGTGCTGGATGCTTTTTATACTGTGGATAGTTACGATTTTTGAAGTGGGGTTGTATGAAGTACTAATCTACAGTCTGTGTATTACATACAGTCAACTGCAATCGGCATGACCTCGCTTTAGAGAAGCAGGCTGAAGTATGACACAGATACTAAGCTGTTTACTGCTGTGGATTGGTAAGTGACGAAACACATTTTAGCCACCTAAAAAAAGTCCCACCAGCGAGGTAAGATGGCTCAATAGAGTCTGGTGGCTTTGATGAGAGCATAGATGTGTAACTAAAGCTGTTAACAGCTTCTCTGTCAAAACAGGCTATCTGAAGGAAAGGTAAAGCGGTGAAAATACTCTTAGTATATCATACACTCAAATTAATATTGATTTTTTTTTAGGTTGCTAAAATATGTTTTGTTGTTGACCCCTCCACAGCAGATTGATTAGCTTCCATGTTGAACTTCGGCCTATTTCTCCAAACCGGGGGCGTGCCATCTGACATCTACTGTATGTAATACTGACTATGGATAATTCAAAAAACCTAAACAATAGCCACATGCTCTAACATGTGTAGTTCGATTTATTCTCAAAAGTTCATCTGTATTCTTGGAATGTCAAGTTTTTTCATTCCAACTTCATTCCTTGCAATTATTTTTTCTTACTCCTTGTGCAAATACTGAGACTGCAATCTTATTCTCAATATTCAGACTTCACTCTTGTAATACAGTTTTTAAGTTAAGTTTTTAAAAAATATTCCATCTCTCTTTTTTCCCTTATACCTGATCCTAATACTCATCTGTACTGATGTCATTAAAATATGTTCTTTCAAACCTTCAGATCATCTCATTCACAAAGTATATTTTGTCCCAAATCTGTACTTTTTTCTCATTATACCGCTGTCGCTGAGCTGAACACTGTCACTTCCAACCAGGTGAAAACAAAGGTGTATCTGGAGTACGCCAAGGCGGTGGGACCTCTCCTGTCAGTGCTCATCTGCTTCCTGTACGGCTGCCAGAGCGCAGCCGCCATCGGAGCGAACATCTGGCTCAGCCAGTGGACCAACGACGCCTCGAGAAATCAGACTAAGGAGAATGTTGATATGAGGGTGGGGGTGTACGCAGCACTGGGCATTGCACAAGGTAAGAAACACTGAGCGTCATAAAAAAAAAAAAACGGTAATTTTTGAAGTGGAGTCCCTTTCATGATTATGCATTAATTTTATAGAAACTGTCCTTTGCAAAGAGGTGTTTTTGGGTTTTATGTGATGCAAACTTTGATTCCAAATGCAGCTTCCTCCCACACAGCAGCTTCTTGATGAAGACTTTGTGGAAATAAACATTTTTTGCTTTACAGTTCAAAGTTTTTTTTTCCAATCAGCTTACTGGAGAGGTGCTTCGGGCAAGAGGACATTTAGGTGGCTGTGGTTGTTCTTTTTAGCAGACAGATGCCAACTGCATCTCCTCCATTGCTGCTTCAATCCACAATTAAACCTTGCTCTCCAATACCTTTTTCCTCCACTCTCACCCCCCTGATTCATCCCCATCCCAGGTATTCTGGTCATGATCTCTTCATTCACACTAGCCATGGGGAACATCGGCGCAGCCAGGAAGCTGCACTTTAACCTGCTCACCAACAAACTTCACACGCCCCAGTCTTTCTTTGATACCACGCCCATAGGACGCGTCATCAACCGCTTCTCCAAGGACATCTTCGTCATCGACGAGGCTCTCCCAGCCACCGTGCTCATGTTCCTGGGCACCTTCTTCGTTTCTCTCTCCACCATGATTGTTATCGTTTCCAGCACACCCATCTTTGCCGTTGTCATAGTGCCACTGGCTTTCACATACATCTTTGTGCAGGTACTCGGAGCTGAAGATCCTCCTCTTCTTCCCCCCTTTTCTTTGCAAATGTCCTCTTCCTTGGGATGGCATGCCGCATGCATGTTGGAGCAGCAGCTTTATTAACCTTCCAGTTTCAGCTCCATAGCCTGTGATGTTGTCTGTGATGAGCCCCCTTCCACACACTCTTCCACACAACCACAAAGACATACACTATCAGGTTGACCTATACAGCTGGGCCCCAACATGCACACAATATACTAACATTAAAATAAAAGTTCCTCTCAGCTCAGGTTTTACACTAATGATCTTTAGTGATCTATAACCTCCCTCTAGTGGTGGATCAAGGTTAGCACAATTGGTTTTCATTGTAGACCTGTTGTGATAGGGATTGAGGGTGTGTAATGTGCAGCCTGTAAATGTGTATTTTTGTTTTTTAGCTGTCACAGGAAAATGGAGCAGGTCTAAATTGAGCTGGAATAGTATCTGTGAATATCTCGCCTCAGTTTTAAATAATATTTATTTTTAGAATCATATTTATTCAGAGGTTACGGTTTGATGACAAGTGTAAAAGAAGACAGTGACACATATTCTTCTCATCTGGGGAAAGTAGGTAAAAATAGAGGGTAAGCTGATGGAGGGTAGTTATACACACATCACGTAGGTGCAAGACTATCGAAAAACGGTGCATGAGAAAAAAGGTAATGTCTGCACACTTACTCCATGCCACACGAACCACGGTGTCACACAACTTTTAGCTGCATTAGTCCATTTCATAGACAGTTGCTTAACATCTTGGATAGCCAATGCAAGCTTGAATCATAAATATTTGTCAGTTTTCTGATTACAAGCACAGCTTTGATGTATCTGAGGTGCAAGTGCTTGGATGCAGATGACGGAATCACATTTACATTCCTGTGGGTGGCCATATGAATTACAAGTGATCAATCAGGGATACAGTGGTGGAGGTTGATAAAAGTTTATTTTCTGATACCAACGTTGTGCTGTACCACTTTTGAACTGATTCCCCCCTCTACTTTTAGGGAACTGTGCCAGCACACAAGAAGTGATGCATCTCATGTTTTCTGTTTGTCTTGACCAAACTGTCAATAGACATTAGGAACGGGCCCTTATCCATTTAACGCAGGTGTTGTTGTGTTGTCACACTTGACCCCTCCCCCTCCCCTCCCCCCTTCTCGCAGGTTTGCTGTTGTTGGTTAACTGCCTGTTGTGCCGGGCCTACAGTATGCTGCGGGCGGCCAAGCTTACTCACAGCAACATGCTTCAGGGGGTCTTGCGTGCTCCGCAGGCCTTCTTCGAGAGCAACCCCACTGGGCGGTTACTAAACCGCTTCAGCAAAGACGTGGATGCTATAGACTCCCACATCCCAGATAATATTGACATATGGATGCGCACTTTCTGGTACACACTGAATGTGCTGCTCATATGCTCTGCCCTCACCCCAATGTTCCTCATAGTCATAGCCCCGTTAATGGTGTTCTATTGGTGGGTTCAGGTAAATAGGAAACGAGTCTGCTAACTCATTAATACAACTTGCATGTCTGAGAGTGTGTGTGCTGGTAGACTGTTGCATGTGGTTGGAGCGGTCACTGTGTTTTTTTAGCGCTGTAGGTACAGCGTATAGTTTGGTGTCTGTTAGTCCAGTAGACATAGCTGGCTGGTGCTTTAAAGGGACAGTTAACTCCAAAATCAAAAATACATATTTTCACTCTTAACATTAGTGCTATTTATCAGTCTATATTGTTTTGGTGTGAGTTGCCTAGTATTGGAAGTATCGGCTGTAGCGATGTCTGCCTTCTTTTGAAAGTGATTGAACTAGATGACACCCGGCTTGTGGTGCTTAAAGCGCCAAAAAAAAAAACTATCTGAAAAACTAAAAAGCTATATCTCTTTCCAGAAATCATGACCAAAGATAATCCACAGACCACGTTGTGAGCTGTTTCATGTTGAACTGTTTTCTTTCTACCAAACTACATCTGACAACTTTATTACAGAACAGAAGGAAGAATGCATCTACTCATGGAGGAGAGGCTCATGCTCCTGACAGTGTGAGATGTATACAATAGTTGTGTCCTCCTCAGCTGAGCTGTAATGTTAGCAAGTTAACGCCATTGCTGTTTACATCTTGCACTTTCATAAGCACAAACCTACATGAGTAGATGCACACTTTCTTCTGCACAGTTATTTGGGAATTATTTTCTGTCTACCAAGTTACACCAGATAATTGTATTACTGCATTAAAGGAAGTGTACTCAAGGGACAAGAGGCTCATTCTTAGAACAGCTGTAATGTTGGCTAGCTCAGTGGTGCTACATGAGCCAGCAGTAGATGCACGCCTCCTTCTGTGCAGTTATTTGGGAACTATTTTCTGTCAAACAAGTTACACCAGACAATTTTATTACCACACCAAAGGAAGAGTGAGAATACTGTTGGCAGGTATAGTTCAGTAGAAAGTAAATAGTTTTACATGAAAATGCTCACAACAAGGTCTGTGGATTATCTTGAGTAACCAGGTTATGATTTCTAGAAAGACACATTGCTGCTGTGTTTTCAAATGTATTTTTGGCACTTTGAGCACCACAAGCCAGGTGCCATCTAGGTCCATTATATTTCAGAGAAGGCAGACATGTCTACGGCTGATATCGCCAACACTCGGCAGCTCACACCAAAACAATCTAGACTGACAAATAGAGGATGAGGAAAAGATGTGTTTTTGATTTTGGGGTGAACTGTCTCTTTGATGGCTCAGTGGCCAGTTGTAGATAAAGATTGTGGAAGCTTTAGTTAGCAGCACCACTTTGTTCAGTTGGTTACACCAATAATTGTTTAAAGTTCGACTATGAAGTCAGTCTTTTGGGGGGCAAACCTAAAATTGTACGTATATTAGGTTCATTTTCAGAGGCAGAGCTGCTCTGGAGGCAGAAATAGTCTCACTAGTTAAACTGTAGTATGTAGATTAAAGGTATTCACACATGGAGCTCAAATGTTGTTTTGTGACAGCCACTTGAGTCTTTCTCTAAGCATACCTGCTGTCCTGCAAAGATCTCAGGTGCCAGGATGTACCTCTTTGTCAGACAGCTACAGTAACTCGTGCCCACTGAGGTTTATGAGGTTCTTCCTGCTACAGGAGCAGCTCTTTCTGTCGGGGACTGTGGTGTCAAAGCCGGGTGAACTGTGGTAGCTGGAAAACAGAAGTTGTTAGTGGTGGTGTGTATAGTGTTCATGGCTGCAGTATTGATTTTTTTTTTTTAAACAGTAACATGGCAAACTCAGAATCACCCAACACTAATTTCTGCTATATACTTGCAAAAAATTATTCATAGAATATCTGATTCTTACTAACTTAGAGACAAACAGGTCCTACTTCTTCTTTGAACATAATGTATTATGTGAGATTAAGAGCTTGTGAGTGCAGGAGGTCACTTAAGGGTTTCTTAAGTATTTTAATGGCCATTTTAGATTTGATAATGCAATATCTAGTGATCAAAACAATCCTGTACCTGACCTCAAGATGGCACAATCTGGCAGATTTCTGCTATTACATCTGGTTTAAGGGGCACTCCATCATTTGCACACATGAAGTTCAATTCCCTTGTTCACTAAGGATTACTCAGCTTGTAGAAACACTTAAAATGTTTTCTGTTGGCCCTGGAGGTAGTTTTTTTTTGTTAAGGAAATTACCCCAAAAGATATCATCAGCTTTTGGCTTGAGACCTTTACAGAAAGCCTGCAAGAAGTAACTGGAGGTGCAGAATTTGAAAGTACCCAGTGCCTTTGGAGCTTGGCCAATATTAGTGAGTTAAAAGTCAGGATATCTCAGTTTTGACAGTCTTTTTTTGTAATCTTATGAGTGCCCCATACTTTACAGAGGGGACACAAAATCATTGGAGCCCTTTAACCCCACTGCTTAGAGATCAAACAGTTTTAGTTGTGTGGCAAACCAGAACTGCTTTTAATCAAGCATACACACATAAAGTAAAACAATCATCAGTCAGTAGCACATTTCATATAGTAACTATAGACTTTTGACTTTACCTTAAAGAGACAGTTCACCCCCTCAAATGACCATTTGTATATCAGTCACTCACCCTGTGTTACATTGAATTAGGGAGGCCTCCATATTGAACAAAGAATATTTTTTATTATTATATCATTATTTTTGATGATTTGTATTCATAGTGGTCCACCTCTTAATAACAGTAAAACTATATATATATATTGTTTGAATCTCTGACTATCAAGGGGCAGACCTACCAAAGTCACATGATACAACATTAAACTACTGATGCAGGCAGTGGTAGATTCATCATCCACCAAGGAGGCATGCAAGTTTTTTTCAAGAATTCAGACTGATATGGTGTGAGTAACTGATCATTTTGGGGATGAAGTATTAAGGATCAGGAAGACTGAGATTAAAAAAGAGTGGGTTTAGCTTTCAAGCATTTCTTAAACACGTTTCACGTTTCAAATTATCAGTCACAAATCAATGGAATAAATTGCACCGGTAGTCTTAAATGTTAAGAACAGAAATTCATAGAGCATTTAGGGTCTGTGTGCATTTACACTAACTGGGCCTCCAACTGACTAAAATCAGCTGTACTAAAACAAGCTCATATGACTCCTATAACTTTGTCTTGGCATCCATCCTGCATGGCCTGCATCTTTGCTGTATCATTTGTCTGTAATCTTAGCTTCCCTTTGAATGATTCATGTCGAAATTCTGCAAATGAAATCAACCACTAAATCGAAATGAAGGCACATACACAGTATACACAAAGTAATTTATTACTTTGTATTAATTGTAGTATTATTTTAGACCGTGAATTTATCATTTAAAAATGTGTGATGAAAAACAAAACACCTGTAGTTTAACATAGCGCACATTTTATTAACAAGGGATTTCTTGTTCCATGATCAGTCTCTTAATGTGCAGTGTAAAGTGGAAAGACAGTCCTGAGCTTAATGCAGGAGAGCTGATTTGAATGTAGACTCCCTATCAAAAATCTCCAAACTGGAATATCAAAAGAGCCCTGCAGGTGTTTTGTTCACACATGCTTTCTTTATTACTGTGCATGTGTGTGAGTGCGTATGCGTGTGGGCTCGTCTGTGTGCATCATAATTGTTTTTTGAATATCTGTGACACCTTGTTCAGTTGTAATGCTGTGTTTTGTTTCTCTCCACCTCAACCCCTGTAGAGATTTTACGTTGCCACGTCTCGACAGCTAAAGCGTATGGAGTCAGTCAGCCGCTCTCCCATATACTCCCATTTCTCTGAGACCGTCACTGGATCTAGTGTAATCCGAGCCTATGGCAGACACTCTGCCTTTGTTCTGATGAGTGATATGAAAGTGGATGAAAACCAAAAGAGTTACTACCCTGGTATAGTGTCCAACAGGTAAGTGTCCTGTTTCAGCTCAGCAGAACAGCAGCTGCGCTCCAGTCTCCGATGTCACAATAAATAATACCATGCAGTCATATTTTGAGTAAAATCCTGTAATATTGCTTAAACCTGTCAGTGGAAATCATAAAAACTCAGAGAGCAGATTTTGTTTTGTTTACTTCACCTATCTATAAGAATTAATACTGAAAGATACTATAAGCGTAAGAGGATAAGACTGAATAATTGAGTAAGTAGATGCTACAATAACTCCTCCACTGTGCAGCATTATACAGGCTTGCCATCAAAAAAAGATAATACAGATCACATATGCAACAAATGCAGTAAGTAATCAAGCATCACTCTGACTTGCCTGTTATTAATTAGCCCGGTCTGATTCATAACTGTAACCCTTCTGTAACCCTTATTTTTGGGAGTTTTTCCTTGGGTGATGTGAGGGTCTAAGGGCAGAGGGATGTTGTACACTGTAAAGCCCTCTGAGGCAAACCATGTTTTGTGATAATGGGCTCTATAAATAAAATTGACTTGACTTGACTTGACTTGACTTGTAACACTCTGTCCCTCAGGTGGCTTGGAGTGCGCATTGAGTTCATTGGAAACTGCATAGTGTTGTTTGCTGCTCTGTTTGCTGTGACCGGAAAGGAGAATCTGAACCCGGGACTCGTGGGTCTGTCAGTGTCCTACGCTCTTCAGGTACACCACGTCTAACTACTGTGATATGATCTGTCTGTAGCGTTTCACTTTTTACACAACATCTTACCATAAAACTTCAAATGAAAGCCTAAAGTCGCAAGTAAATTCAATCATTCTGTTTATTTTACTAAAACCGGGAAAGCTGTATTATCAGCATAGTAAAGAAGAAAACAAAACCAGATTAATAGATGTAGAAAATATTTGTAATTATATATTTAAAATAATTTTACAGAATTATTATGATTTTTAAGCTTTATTTTTTCAGGTCATTTCTTGCTTTGTATTTTTTTGTTTTACTTTCTTGATTTCTCTTTGTCTTCTTTTGCCACAATAGGAGAAACATTAAAAATCAGAAAATGGATGTTTTGTTTACTGAAACTTTTTTGTTGTTATTTTTTTTTGTTTTTTTAAGATGCATTATTGGTTGTATTACAGTGTATGGAATTGAAACAACACTTGGCTGTATTGTTTTTGTAGGTGACCATGTCTCTGAACTGGATGGTGCGAATGACTTCAGATCTGGAGAACAACATAGTGGCAGTGGAGAGAGTGAAGGAGTACTGTGAGACCAAGACGGAGGTATCTGGTGCTCTGTGTGTGTGTGTGTGTGTGTGTGTGTGTGTGTGTGTGTGTGTGTGTGTGTGTGTGTGTGTTTGTGCGTGCGTGCGTGCGTGCGTGCGTGCGTGCGTGCGTGTGTGTGGTGTCCATGCCTGTCCCTTTCTAATATTCCACTGAAGCTAAAGTTTTGCGTGTGTCTGCTTTGAAAAGTAAAACAGCGTTGGCTTTGTGCTGCAGTTAAAAAGAAGGAATTTACCCACATTCCAAAAAACTGTCCTGCTGCCAAGTCATGTTCTCAAACAACACAGCACCTATAAACTATAACTAGATCCAGAAATGTTACATTACCTGGTGCCAACAAGGGCCCCTCTGCTGCATGAGACAAACAGGGCATTTGTACTGTACACAGTGTACTTTTTCAGCGGCCGTCGCAGCGAGTGCCCCTTCTAGAGCTGGTAGAGCTGTTAGCGAAAGCTTTTGTTTGGAGCATCTCGAGTGTCTCAGAGGTGAAATAAATGTTTGGCAGCTCCCAGTGGCTCCGCACACACAGCTTCCAACTCTTTGAGTTTTTGGAGTGATAAACAAATCAGCTCTGCTAAAAGCCAAGCATGCTGATGAGTTGTTCAGAAAGTTTTCCTAGTCAGAAATGCTGTGTCTGTGTTCAAAGGCCCCCTGGGAGGTGGAGGACAAGAAGCCCCCACCTGAATGGCCCTCGGAGGGGAACGTGGAGTTCCATGACTACAGCGTGCGGTACCGAGAGGGACTGGACCTGGTCCTGAAGAACCTCACACTGCACGTCAAAGGAGGAGAGAAGGTGGGGAGATTGTGGGGAGGCGATGACTGAGCATTAACGGGTCAGCGGGGTTATCTGATCACAGATCTGTGTGTGCTTTCCTA
Organism: Plectropomus leopardus; assembly: GCF_008729295.1. Lineage (NCBI taxonomy): Eukaryota > Metazoa > Chordata > Actinopteri > Perciformes > Serranidae > Plectropomus > Plectropomus leopardus. The sequence goes on along the minus strand of NC_056481.1, from coordinate 24,149,269 downwards.
CAGATTGGTATTGTGGGTCGCACAGGAGCTGGCAAGTCCTCCATGACGCTCTGCCTCTTCCGACTGCTGGAAGCTGCAGCGGGAGAGATCACCATCGACGACGTGACGATATCTGAGATAGGCCTGCATGATCTGAGGTCCAAACTCACCATCATTCCACAGGTAGACAAACGCGTTCACACACACGGTCCACAGGAAAAGTTTTTAGCCCAAGTACATGTTTATGCCTCCACAGTGGTTGTCTGTCCCATTCCCATGAATGTGATATTTCAAGAATGCCTTCAGGGAATTTCTTTGAATTTGGCACAAAGTTTAACTTGGACCCAGTGATAAACGGATTAGAATTTGGTGGTCAAAGGTCAAAGATCACTGTGACTTTACATCCATCTCATTCTTGTGAACACAATATCTCATGAACATCTTAAGGGAATTTCTTAAAATTTGACACAATTGTCCACTTGGACAAAACAATGATCTGATGAGAAATTGGTGGTCAAAGGTCAAGGTCCCTTTGACCTTGTGTCCATCTCATTCTTGTCAACACGATATCTCAAGAAGGCCTCTTGGAAGTGTCCTCAAATTTGGCGCGAACGTCCACTTGCACTCAAGAATGAACTGATTGAAATTTGGCAGTTGAAGGTCAAAGGTCTGAGTAAGCAGAAGTTTCCTCTGGCAAAGATTTACACAGTGAATATATCTACAGGTGACAGGTGAGGAAAGAAGGAGTGGATCTGGTGTGTGCTGCCTTTGTCATGATAACTACTGATAAACTACTAACAAGTCAAAGAAACAAAAAAAAGCATTTTTCTGGTCGGGTTTGTATCTGGTTCTTTTTCAAACCTGTGAAGTGTTTTGTGTGCTGCAGGAGCCTGTGCTGTTCTCAGGCACACTGAAGATGAACCTGGACCCCTTTGACAAGTACAGTGATGAGGAGATTTGGACGGCTCTGGAACTTTCTCACCTCCAAAGGTTTGTCAGCAACCAGCCGGCAAAACTGGAGCTAGAGTGTTCAGAGGGAGGAGAGAACCTCAGGTGGGTTCAGACACAGATGCAGTCAGCTGATGTTCAAATGAACAGTTGTGGTCAGCAGACTGACTGAAGGTTCTCTGGGTTTTCCGTGTTGTGTGTGCAGTGTGGGCCAGAGGCAGCTGGTGTGTTTGGCTCGAGCTCTCCTGAGGAAGACCAGGATCCTCATCCTGGATGAAGCCACAGCTGCCATCGACCTGGAGACAGACGATCTCATCCAGTCCACCATCCGGACTCAATTTGAAGACTGCACCGTCTTCACCATCGCTCACAGACTCAACACAATCATGGATTACACAAAGTACACACACACACACACACACACACACACACACACACACTAATGCTTGCTTGCTTTAAATTTTTAATGCTGTTAAGAAGAATATTAAAATTAATTTCTCCATCAACAGCTGTCAGTTAGAAGTAGCACGCACAGAACAATGAATGCTGTAAAGCAGTGATACTCAACTGTCGGCCCGCTGGCAAAATCTGGCCCCTGATAGAGTGCTGGAGCAGTCCCCGAACCATTTTCTAATTCCTAATAAAAATAAAGTGATTCACATTGGGATTTTTTTTTGTACTTTTAGTATCAATAAGGTGCCAGAGTGCATAAAACAGCATCAAAAAAGAGCTTGTTTATAAAAAAAAAGTGCCAGTGGAGGATCCCCCACTCCTTCTGACAAAAGTCCTAGCTAAGACCCAAAAGTCCCAAAATCCTAGACATGTCTTAAAATCTACACATATCCTAAAATACCAGGAATGTCCCAAAGCCTTAGAAATGTCCCTAAACCCCTAGAAATGCCAAAAATCCTAGGAACCTGCTAAAATCTCAGAGATGTCCTAAAATCCGAGAAATGTTTTAAAATTTGGCAAATTTTCCTAAAATCCTAGAAACATCCTAAAATACCAGAAATGTCCTATAATCCTTGAAACATCATAAAATCCTTGAAATTTCCTAAAATCTGCTTAACATCCTAAAATCCTAGAAATGCCCTCAAATTCCCAAAATGTCCTTAAATCCTAGAAACATTCTAAACTTCTAAACCTCTTGCAAACCACATGAAAACATAAATATGAAGCAATCTTAATGTCTTTTAATTATGTTTGTGCTCTGTTGGACTATGCAGAATCAGCAGTAGAAGCTGCTGTCCATAAATGATCACATGTGAGGAAGTGAGTGACCTTTGCACTCAAAATAGCCATTAAATAATGTTTCACCTGCAAGATAGGTTTTAAAATCCATCAGGGATGAAGGCTGTGACAGCAAAGAACACTGTTCTTCCTTGAAATCATAACTTTTCTGCTCACAGCTGTCCTAGCGGTGACACTGCTCCCTCAGGCACCCCTGCTGCCAAATATTGTGCAACCATCGTGGCTCGTTTCCAGTGCTGTCATGTTTGATGAAGTCATGACGGTTATTTATGTGCGGGACACTTCTGTCTGAAGGATAAAAAGCCATTACTTCAACAGATCCATGAAGACAGCAACGTTACATGTCGGGAAAGAGTTTACATTTGGGAGTGTCCAAGATCTAATTTAACTCACTTTCTTACCAAGTTCCTCATTGCCTTTTTACCCATGTTTTTCTGTTTTTTTGAAAGAAATTTGCTCGGGGTTCAAAGTTAAAAAAAAAAAAAATTATGAAAGGTGTTTAAAAGGAAATTGATGTGGCTCCAGGTTACAAGGGTTAAAGGGATAGTTTCTGAATATGGGCGGTGTGCATTTGTCCATTGATTTGGTGTTTTGATACTTTCACAGTATAAAATAGCACCTATAACTGCTTGTTTAATAAAAAAAAGACACGGAAATCTGAATTTTTACATTAAGGGTCCTTTAATTGTCTGTGTAGATGTATTTAACTTTGTTCTAAAAAGTGTCCCGGCTTTGTCAATGACTCCTTCTCTTCTCTGTCTTCTTGCAGAGTTCTGGTGTTGGACAAGGGACAGATTGCAGAGTTTGACACTCCGACAAACCTCATATCACAGAGAGGAATTTTCTACGGCATGGCTAAAGACGCAGGACTGACACAGTAGAGGCGCCTTTTACCCCGACGTTCCAAACAGGGTTGAGGATGAGCTCAGTTCAGTCCAACGCTGCATTTCAAAGCCAACAGTGGAACTGAAGAGTACCGTTTATGTGCACTTGGTATTGTTTTCAGGGCATTTACTGCTGGTTTGAATTAAGCCTCAACTCCTTTGCAGACGTGGATCAGTTAGCAGTTGCAAACATTTGTAGTGTTTGTCTGAACACACATCGGGACATTTTCACGCTCCGCTGTGATTGTCTTAAGTTCCTGGCACTGACTTTTTTGTCTGGGGCAGCACACGTCCCTTCTGAAACCCAAATTGGAAAAAACAAGCCATATGTGTAAACACTAGTTGATCCAAGTCTGCTCTTTAGTGCCTTCTGCCAGTGGGATGAAGAAAGCCAGTGAATGTATCATTTTCTAATCGGCTGTCTGCTGCAAAATAAATGACGACAAAAAAGGAGGAACTTTTTTTATTTTTACTTTTTCTACAAAGCAAAAATACTGTGCCACTGTACTTTCCTCATAACAAAGAAAATACGCTTTTGTGATAAACCCACTTATTTTTGTACTGTACCATTATTTAAGCTACTTTTTAAAAGAACTGTTTCATCTAGGGAAGTTTGCTCAGTTAATTTTGTGATTCTTTTGTGAACCAAATCTATTAAAACTTGAATTCTGTACCACCAAAATATGAATTATGATAATGCCTTTATTAAAAAAACAAAACAAAGGAAGAACAATACTTGTGTACTGTCTTGGTATTATATGAAAACTCAAGGCAATCAAACCTATTGTATAAAAGTTACACTTGTATCAAAATGTGTTTTCACAAATTACCTTCTTATTTTGAGGTAAAGTGTCTTCATTTGAGTTTCATTTATTGACAGAAGTATGTCAGACTCCTCCATGGTAGGTTGAAATATGCCCCCTTTCAGCCAAATGTTATTAGACCCTTTTCTGGTTGACCTATCACGTCACATACCAAACATGTCAGTTACTGGTTACATGTCGGTGAAAATATATTTCGGTTATTCCTCCAAATACCATGAGAGGGAGCTCGCACAACACCAGTGGAACACGTGCCATCTTTGAGAACCAGTTCACTTGGTGCACTTCTGTATTCAGTCCTTTCCCTAAAACTTTGTCTCAGTATCTCCATCACTGAGTCTAAACTTGTGATCCTCATTAATAAAGATGTCAGCAGAAGGTTTTTACCCCTAATTTCTTACTTAGACTGACACCACACAGTACAGCACCATGAAAGCACTCACAGGATGTGTTCACCTCAGATCCCTGGCAGCAACACATCTCTTGCCTCACACACACACACACACACACACACACACACACACACACACACACACACACACACACACACACACACACACACACACTGCGGCTTGATATTTTGCAGAGAAGTTGCGGTTTGCATTTCTCAATGTCTTTTTCTCCAATTACCATACCGATGCCATACACACACTGCCTTTGTCTCTACAACATGCCAAAACTGACAGACACTGATAACCCGATATGAATGAGCGCTCGGCTGCCAGCTCGCTCAGAAATGTCCCTGCCTATGGGCATAGCGAGATGAAATGGCAGAGGTTTGGCTCTGGCCGCCTGCTGACTTGCCCCGTCAGTTTGTGCTGCAGGCGCAGGAAGCAGAAAGTGAGGGGAAGATTGAAAACAACTGCAGCAAAGTGGTGACAAAGCAAGAAGCTTGTTAATTTGCTTTCTGGAGTGTTGCTCCTTTGTCTGTCAACCTGATCTGTCCTCTGGATGTTCTTTTGCTATATTTAGACCACCCACAGTTGTCTAAAACAGTAATTCCCAACTGGTGGGTCATGGTCCAAAAGTGGGTCATGGGTCCATTCTGAATGGGCCACAAGTGACTTGGGAATGTGTCAAGTTTGCAAAAAACACTATATTTTGAAGTACAGTGAATTTCCAGCACAGAGCTTTTATTTTGAAGTATCGTCTCTGTTTATTCTTACGATATTCGTGTGTGTGTGTGTGTGTGTGTGTGTGTGTGTGTGTGTGTGTGTGTTCAGAACCAACAACATGTTGGCATCATCTTGAACTCGGTGGCTTTTTTTGTTTTTGTTTTTGCTTAAATGTCTGAGATAAGGTCTGTGGTTAACACAAGCTTTAAAGATCTTCACATTTTGCTTTATGGCATAAAATATAAGAGTAAATGCCCCACTTGAGCATTTTGAAGCTTTTTTGTGAGAGTTGCTAGCAAGTGGCTAAGCAAGACTCCTGAACGTCATCAACGAGCTGCACCAAACATGGCTTTACAGCCTTAATGCAGTTGCAACATTTAGTCAGGCCATGTTTAGTGTTACTCGTTCATAGCCTAACATTAGCTTTTTAGCTCTGGCAATTGCGTTTAGGCTTCAAAAATCTGAAAAGTGGCATTCATTGAGGAGATTATCTTGCTGAACAGACGTTTGTTTGTCACAGAGCTTTTCTGTTACAGTAATCCAAAATCTAATGGAAAAATCCCATAGACTTTTGGATGAGGGAATTCCACTAACAGAAAAATATCATCCCTAAGCTTACTGGTTACTAGCTGTAGCCTCTTATTATGCATAGAAACATTAGGGGCCATGTTCAACCAAAGCATCTTCTACTTGAGGCCATTGAATTTTTCAAATTCTTAGCAATGGGGCCGCTGGATAAGCGGAAGAAAATGGATGGATGGATAGACAAAATGAATAATCCATTTAATAATTCAAAAATCCAATGGAAAAATCCCATAGGCTTTTTGATCAGGAAACAAAAAACATAAACTTCTGTATCATCATACATACAAACTCCTTCCCTCTGGGCCTTTTTTTTTTGGAGTGTGATGCTGTTTGGGTTTTTTCTATTTCTAATATTTTTGTTTTGTGGATATTTGGTGTGTGTGACCAAAAAAGACCAAACCATCCAAACACTGCGTGCTTAATAGTGTGATGTCAGCTTCTGGAGCTATTTGGGCCCACAAAGCCGGTGACCAAGGACAAGAAACTTGCAATTTAGAGGCCGTTTACACAGCAACAGTTCTTGCATAAAACGTTTAGCTTTTGTTGGCCTTTTGTTCACACCACAACAGCGTTATGGGGAGAAAACTTTTAAAACCATGTTCCAGGATGTAACCATTTGAAAATGCAACCCCTTCTGTCGCGATGCAAACTGGCAATGCACGGATCCTGTGAGAACCGTGACATCACAGCCGAACTCTGCACATGCACATGGTGTTCTTCTATGATGTGTCATTGCAAAGTTACACTGCCAACTACTGACCTGGCATGCATACTACAGCATTTTTAATTGTTTTTGTGGATCTATGTACACAAAGATAGTTCTCATAATGTTATCATGAATGCGGATTTTTTAAAAACACAGAGGAAAGGCTTCTGTTTTTAATAGGGCCGTTTTCATCTAAACAAGTCCAATATATATATATGGTTTTTAAGGCTGCATGGGTTGTGCAATAATGTCATGGTGCTCTTTTTGTATTTTCTTATCTTTTCTCTTTGTACTCGAGTTGTTGACTTGTATGGGTTTTATGTGATTGCAATATGTGTTCAGTGGTTTTCTGGTTTACCTAGATACATGATTCTCTGTTTACATGTGGATCCTGTTTGTTTCTGTTATTTTATTTACTGATTCGTCTGTGAAGGCAGAGAAATGTGTGCAGCACTTGGAGTCCAAGACAAATTTCCCCAAGGGGACAATGAAGTGTATCGTATCGTATCGTATCGTATCGTATCGTATCGTATCGTATCGTATCGTATCGTATCGTATCGTATTGTATCTTGATCTTGTATCTTCTCTAAATTAATGCAGTGGACTTAAATTCTCCACATTGCATTATAATCTAGTTGGAAGTTTCTGGTAGCTTTTGCTTTTATCAGAACTTAATCTTCAAATAACCTCTGGCCTGAGGCCACACCATTAAATGATTTTGCCATGTTCAGGGTTTCTATTATTTTAGTGATGCTGCAAAAGTAAGCCTATCATTTCCTATGAATTTGTAGCCCCGAGATGTATCCGTCTTCACTGGGTTTTACAAGAGTTTATTAATTTTACCTCTATATGAAACGTCTGTACACGACCGATTCAGATGGTGTGAGGGCTGTTTAAGGCGAGAAGACATCCGCAGGGTGTGACGGGACATATTTTGTCTTAATTTAGTTTGGCAATATCGAGCTTCTTAAACATTTCTAATAAGACATCCATGTCGGTCACCAATTTCAGTTAGATTGTACAGAAAGTGAGAGAACTAGAAGAATGTTGGATTTGAATTCAGTCCATAAATCACATGAAAGACGTGACAAACACAGTAAATAGCTGCTCAAATAAGCTGATAATCATACATGCAGAATGTACGCATTTGTTTGTGATTGGCAGTGAAATGCAGCAAATATAATCCCTCTCACAGGATTGCAGCTCTGGAAGTTTGGAGGACTCCAGATAAACAGGCTCTATTTTATTTGTGTATCTTGCACACATGCACGGAAATCACCATGTCTGCATCACGGACAAACAATCCCCCACAGAAACACTTCGACGCAGCATGAGCCTGCTGTTATTGCACTGCAAGGCTGTCTAATAGCTCGGCTGTCCTCAGCTGAACTGTAGACGAAACCAATCAGAGACGTTTTCACACAGCAAAGGAATGAACGGTAAAAGTTATAATAACACCTTCATTCATTAAATGATCTGCCAACACACATCACCTGATCTTAATTTTTTTTTTAAGTTGCATTGTCCTCATCTCACCTCTGCTGACATGTTTGAAAAGGGGTGTATTCAATGTTCGCTATTTTAAGTCCAAGGCACGAGGCCAAAACCGTAAATTAAAACCTGCGAGTGTCAGGTGATAACCTGTTATAATGTTGCAATTAAGTTTTGTCAGTGTGATGTCCTCCTGCCTGTATTGGCAACAGCCTCAGTCATTTTCTTCTGGAATTTGTGCGTCTCGAGATTTGCATAAAACCACACAAAGTGCTTGTATTGACAAAACTAATCCTGCATACAAAGACATGCTTTGTAGAATGTAGAGCATGTATACCGTCCAGTTTAAGTCTATGGCTGAAAGTCGGGGAAAGAATGGAAACAGTTGTGCAGCAGTCACGTATCACTTGTCACGTGTTAGGACAGGAATATGGCCAAATTCTACACTGTAAATAATAAACTCTCTGTTTTGACTTAAAAAAGTTGGTGTCTGGGCTGCCTGAAAATATTAAGTTGATTGAATTTGAGAAAACAAGTTGAGGTAATTTTATAATGATTTCAACTTGTCTTCCCAAATTCAGTCAACTCAGAATTTTCAGGCAGCCCAGACTAACTTTTTTGAAATAGTCTATTTTTACAGTGAAAGAGTCATGTATTGTTTTAACAAAATACAGTATAACACTGTAAGTATTGATGCTTTTGTGGAGGCAAAAGAACAAATGTTCCGCATTTGTTGTCCTGACTTTGTCATGTCTGCAGAAAATTTGATAAAAATATTTGAAAAAAAAAGCTGCACGCAGTCACATGTATTTATATTTTGTCTATTTTGTTTTTTGTTTTTTTTTATTGCACAAAACAGCACAAATTAAATGTATCACTAAATTTGTACTTACATTTATATTGTTTTGATTGAAATAATTCCCCTTCTTTAATAAATTTATTGGATGTTTTATGAATGGAAAAGAGTTTTACTAAAGATTAAAATAATGTGCAGGAGAAAAAAAAATCAGAAAAAATCAAACCCTCCTCTTGTTTGTCAGGAACATCCTTATGCATTTTCTTTAATATTAAAAGCACATCAAAATAAGTGTAGACCAATTTGTATTCTCCAAGAGCCTATGGTGTAATAAAACAGATCAAAAGTAAATAGACTCTCACAGCACATTATGGTGCAAAGCATCTAAAGGACCTAATGCTCTTTTAAAAATCTATTTTATTGCAGCTAAAAAAAATGTGTTAAAATTATTATTATTATTATTAATATTATTACTTTTATTATTATTATTATTATTGTAGTCGTTTATGGACATGATTTAAGCAGTTTCTATTCTTTCAACAGGTAAGTAAAATATATTAATTTAGGTTCCATGTTTATATATCAAAATGTTCAAAAGTTTGTTCATAGAAATGGCCGTCATAACCATAGATATTAAAACCAATGGACACTTAAAAGGCGTAGAAACATCATTTGTTTTTACTTATACGAACTATAAAGTAAAAACATGCAATGTCGGCATTGGACCTATTTTAATATCCAAAGAACTGGAGATAAATAAGCCTACACGGCTGAATTTCAACATACTATTTTATGTTAACTGATCATGTAGTTTAAGTTCGTTAAATCGCTAAATAATATGTATATATGTATTTTTTTTTAAAACAACAAATTGCCCGTGAGTCTCTTTTCTCCTCGTGCGTCTTTACGCACAGTGCGCTCTGGAGCCCGCAAAGGGTTAACCGGGGTTACCAGCAGCAGTCCTTTTACAGGCAGGTGCCCCGTCAGTCCCAGCCCAAAGCTCACCACTGACTTTCTCAAAAGCTTCTTCCAACATCTCAGGAGCGGCTCACAGCTGTCAGGATGCGAGGAGCTTGGAACACATCCCGGTGATGGCTGCGGGTCGTTAGTATAAATAGCGCATCACCGCTGCAGAAGAGGGACATTAAACTGGATCAATCAGCGGACGCACACCGTCAGGTCTCGCGGATTCACACACGTGTGATGCGCTATTGAGCTGCAGTTTCACCTACTTTTCTATTCCGAGAAGTTTGCTCCCTGCTGGATCTCACTGAGGCTCCAACTTCGGAACAAAAACAAAAAAAATAACCTCAACACTTGTTGGGTCGTGTTTCGCTCTGGAGATGTGGGGATGCTGTTTCCACGGTGGATCTGGTTCCTGGCGTGTGTGTCAGTGTGGATGGAGCACCAGGTCGGAGTCTTGCCCCATATCACCTACTCGCACCCGGGGATCTGCCCCAACGACATGAACCCCAACCTGTGGGTGGATGCCATGAGCACCTGCACCCGGGAGTGTCAGTCCGATCAGGTAAAGTGAGCTTTTAGAATGAAGTTTTCTTAAAGTTATTTTTCAAAGCATTTCTGTATTATGTACACAACTTGCTTTGCTTGGGCAGCACTTTTACAAAATGACAGGAGGCCAGGGGCCAATTACCGAAACCCCGTACAGGTTTGGCAGATTTCAGGACATTTCTATTATTTCAGAATACTTCTAGGATTTTAAGACATTTGTAGAATTTTAGGACATTTCTAAGATTTCAGGACTCTTCTGGGATTTTAGGAGATTAGCAGCTAAACTAGGACCTGTGTCAGGGGTGTGGGGGATCCTTCTATAGCACTTTTTTGATAAGCAAGTTCTATTTTTTTTATGTTGTTTTATGCAAAGTGATGCTGTGTGTGTACTTAATGTATTAAAACAATTCCAAATGTGAATCAGTTTATTTTTATGGTAGATTAAAAAATGGTTGGAGGGCCACTCAGCACCCTATCGGGGGCCACATTTGGCCCGTGGGCCATAGATTGATGTAAGGGATTTATTTTTAAATTCACTTGTTGCTCCCAACTCCACTGAATCTCTATTATTGTTCCCTAATTTTATGATTGTTGTCTACATGCACCTCCTGCCGCTGTAAATCTCTCTTCTCCTCTTACAGGAGTGTGAGTCCTTTGAGAAGTGTTGCCAAAATGTTTGCGGGAATCGGAGTTGTGTGGCAGCCCGTTATTATTTTTTTGTTTTTTTTTTTATTATTTTTTTACTTGGATTTTATTTTTTGTGGCAGCCCGTTACTTGGACGGAACCAAAGGCCCCATGGGGATGCCCAAGGAAGCCACCTGCACCAGTTTTATGTGCACTCAGCAGGGCTCTGAGTGCGACATCTGGGACGGCCAGCCCGTGTGTAAGTGCCGGGACCGCTGCGAGAGGGAGCCGCACTTCACCTGTGCGTCTGACGGCATGACCTACTACAACAAGTGCTACATGGACGCCGAAGCATGCTCCAAGGGCATCACCTTGGCTGTTGTCACCTGCCGCTTCCACCTCACCTGGCCCAACACCAGCCCCTCACTCCCCCAGGCGACCACTCTTCGCCCCACCACTGCTCCTCTTCAGGCGACTATCCCGCCTCCCACTGAGCCTCAGACACCAGTCGTGGTCAGTAGCCCCACTCATCAGACTGTAAATGTGGGTGACACCGCCAGCTTCCTATGTGACGTGATCGGTCGCCCCCGGCCTGAGATCACCTGGGAGAAGCAGCTGCCAGAGGGGGGTGGAGAGGGTCCCCATGAGACCTAATCATGTGCGAGGGAATATGGTGGTCACTAACATCGGTCAGCTGGTCATCTACAATGCCCAGCCACATGATTCAGGCGTCTACACCTGCACGGCTCAGAACCCATCTGGTTCAGTGCAGGCTAACCCCACTCACTGTGTTGCCCACAGAGCCGCCTAAGACCCCTGAGCCAAAGAATATGACCCGCTGCCTGCCTGAGGAGTGTCTGAAACCACCTGATAACCAAGAGGACTGTGGGAGTGAGATGGAGAAAGTCAGCTGGTATTACGAGCCCAAAACCAATAACTGCTTCTCCTTCACCCACTGCCACATCAACAGCAACAGCCAGCAGCCCAGGAAGGTGTTCGAGACATATGAGGAGTGTATGCAGTGCTGCGGTCCCGAACTTTCTGGTCCCTGTGGACTCCCCAGCCTGCAGGGCCCCTGTAAGGCCTACGAGCCACGCTGGGCGTACAGCAGCGCCCCTGCGGCAGTGTCAGTCCTTCATCTACGGAGGGTGTGAGGGCAACGACAACAACTTTGAATCAAAAGAAGCCTGTGAAGAGATGTGCCCCTACCCGAAAAACCACCACTGCAAAGCCTGCAAGCCGAGGGGCAAGATGGTGACCAGTTTTCTGCCGCAGTGACTTCGTCATCCTGGGCCGCATGACCGAGCTCACAGAGGAGAAGGACTCGGGCCACGCCCTTGTGACTGTGGAGGAGATCCTAAAGGACGAGAAGATGGGGCTCCGTTTCTTTGGCAAGGAGCCTCTGGAGGTCACCTTCCTCAACATGGACTGGAATTGCCCGTGCCCGAACATCACGGGTGCTGCCGCTGAGGGACAGGTCATCATCATGGGCAACGTGAACGATGGCATGGCCGTGCTCCAGCCGGAGAGCTACGTGGGGTCGTCAAGTCCTCGCCGTGTAAGGAAGTTGAGAGAGGTCATCTCCAAGAACACATGTGACATTCTCAAAGCAATCACCAACAGCCCTCAGTAGCGTTAGGACTAATGTGTACAGAAACTTCAAAGTGACGTGGAACAAGCTGTCCTCTGAACATTATTGCAGTAATGTTTCAAATTTTTATGACCAATATTGCTACATTTAATGGATGTCTTTCTGAGAGTTTACCGGAGTTCCTGATGAGGAAACCCGTCACATGACTTTTAGTCTGTCTTCTCATGTGGTCTCGCAGTGGAGCTTTCATGCAGCCGTTGGTGTTGTTGATTGAAAAACCATGTTTGTGAACACAAGAGACATCCATCATGATCATCTTGTTGCCTCAATCCCCCAGACTCCAACTTCCCTTATGCCCTCGCTTGCCTCCAGCAGAAATGGAGGTTGCAGACTTGCGTTGAAGCACAAAACAGACTCGGTTGAGTTTGACCTTACACACGTAGTAGTCAATACAGTGGACAGCTTTATACAAGCCATTTTATTTTATATTCATGGGTTTTGATGCTATAGTTTCATATAAGCCACTAAAGTGGATCTTAGTGCCTCCTGCTACACACTGCCACCCACTGGCCAGTCGTTGTAAGTGCATCATAAATCTGTTAAAGCCAAAAAGACTGACGAAAAGGAAATAATGTTTTGCAACCAATCCTTCCATACCAGGCAACCCATGAAGGTAAATAACATTTGGTAACATCTAAGGAGTAATGCAGTTGTTAAAATTTTCAAGTATTGATTACCTCATGATTGTTGGGAGGAAATACCGATTAAATCATCTGTCCACCTAACATACGTCGCTGGTTATTTTTCAGCAACAATTAATACTCTTACTTAATATTACTACAGCAACTTCGTTGTTCTTCAAAATACTTCATCTGCAGTGACTTCTTGGCTGTAAATCAGTTGATTTGTGTGTTGTTTTTTTTTAGATTGGAGCAAAATCAATGTTTTGACAATATTTTTCTTATTTTGTAGAAAATGTTAATGTTGAGGATTTAAGCGCAAGAGGCTAAATGTGGGATGTAGCGAGGGGGGACAGGAGGAGAGGGGAGAGCCTGAGGTCTCAGGAGAAAGGTTCAACGCTTTTGTTAAAAATGTGAATACACTACTTTACCAACATTAAAAATATATTTTTTATAGTTTCTCATAATATATCATTTTATTCATTGATTTATATTCCTTTAAAAAAACATAAATGCATGTTGTTGTTTTTGTTCATGCCTTGAGAAGAATAAAAACACTTAGGAAAAAACAGTCAGTGCCAGCTGTATTTCCATGTGGCACTTTTGATGTCTGAACACTTAAATTTCATACACTGTAAAAAAATTAATTTTGTTTTAACTTAACAAATTTAGTTGGACACAAACCTTTTAAGAAAAACAAATAGTTAATTTTACAGCATATACAGCGACTCCCTATTTTTAATTTTCATGTTGTATTAGCACACATAAACCTCTGTGGAGTATTACACACACAGTACGCAGATTTGATTCATCCAAATTAATGAGTTGTAATATATTTTATTAACCACTAAATTTTCCCACAGGCAGACATATTTTTTATGTACTTGCTTTTACTTTTTGGCTATTTATTGTGATGTATGTGAGCTTTCTTTTGTTTTTGTACTTCTCTCTGAAATTCAAGTTTTGTATAATTTTGCAAAGAAAATAAAGATTTGTTGTTTTTTTTCGTCAGTCTCCTTTTATTGACTATTATATTGACTATAATATTATAAATATATATATATATATATACAAAGATTTTTTCTGCTTTGGAGGCAAGCTGAAGTCATCTCATGTGGGATAGATAGATAGATAGATAGATAGATAGATAGATAGATATACACACACAAATTAAATTAACACATTCAATTTTCAGCACAGATTTTTGGTCCTCACAGCTTTTAGACAGCGTGAGGTAGATAGTATTCTTATGTGGGATTTAGCTTCCTTTTTGAAGGGATGTTAAATGGGTCTTGTTTTTATCACCTGACATTTGTAGATATGAAACTTGGTCAGTAATATAATAAGGTAACTAAGTGCCTGAGACATTCTGACCAGTCAAACAAATGAAGATATGAAAATATGGGATGAAAAGTACTGATAGAATTTATCCTTAACACACCAGACTAATTCAAAATTCAAGATTACTTTATTTTTGTCCCTATGCAGCGGACATAAAGACACATACACAACATTTGTTGCCTATAGGTAGGAAGCTCAGCTAATGGTGATGATTAAAAATCAGACTGGTATGATCCTTTAACAGCAGTCAGGAGGCATTGTTTTCTAGGCACTAATAGGATGGGAGCTAAAGCCCTTGGAAAATAATTGTCTTGCACAGCTTTTTTTGTGTGTTTTTTTCTGGCTTGGTGGATTGCTGCCACATCCAATATGGCGTCGACATACAGACCGATGAGCAATGTGGCGTCTATGTATTTATGTCTGTGGTGTGACCAGCTGAAGTAAATTTGAGCTCAGTTTTTAGCGCCTCTGTCCCTGATGGAGGACAGAGAGCAGCTGCTCTGTGTACCTGTGTGCTTCCTCTGACAGGCCATGATAAAAGAGACTTGGGAATAACATATCCCAAGCCCCCACCCCCCACACCATCCTCCAAAACAGAGCCCATCCATTCTAGAGACCCCTGTGGCATTGTAAAAACTTCATTCTGTTTTGTTTTGCCTCCATGATCCAGTCTAATTGGGTAACGAGCCCAAGCTGTAAACCTCAGATCCAATCCCATACGAGAGTTATGTGTTTCATGCCGTGCCAGCAGGCGTCTCTGGGTTACTGGGAACGGGCCTTGGTGGGCTTCGACGAGGGTGTTCTCCCTCCCAGATGAGATTCTGTTTCTCCCATCCAGAGCGGCGAGGCAGACGGGAGATCAGCCCATGTACGGCGTTCCTTTACTAGCAAAACCACCAGGGAGCTCAGACCTGCACTTCAGCAGCTGTTGAGGCTCCAGAGCCCAGAAATATTATATCTGCAGCACCTTGGATCACGTCAAAAAAAACAAAATAAGCAAAGGTCACATCAACAACACAAAACAGACATTTTATCACTTTTTTTTAAAATACGCAGTGAGAACACTGTTTATTCATTTCAAAATGACACATGTCTTATTTTTTCCTGACAGTTATGCTTCTGCGCAGTCTGAGGTCAGTGGGTTTGAGGCCTTAAGGGGAGCGCCTCCCAAATTAAATATTCCAATGTTATTTCCATGGCCTTCAATCAATATTTGTAAACATCAGCGACTCTCTCTCAAAGCTGGAAACCAGAGAAGAAAGTCTCGAAATTCATTTTCTATGGAGCAGCTCAAGATTTTATACCGGATGATATTGCAAATTTAAGTTTTAGGTGTCTAGCTTTTGGATTTGGAAGAGAGTTGCTTATGTTTTCGTATGTTTTTGGATTGAAATGTAAAAGAAGAATATTTCAACTCATTTTTTTGCAAATTTTTGGGTCATTTCCTCTTCTGTTGCTCATTGCCCCCTTCCCATGTTCTGAAAGAAATCAAGCCAATTGCTCAGGTTTCAAAGGGTTAAAATGATGTTGGTGTCATTTGTGTTTATCTGTAGGTAATTATTTTATTATGTTTAAATAATACAATACCCCCCAGCAGCACATATATTTATAAATAATTTATAAATACATAGGCCCTGCCATAGTCTGGCGACCTGTGGAGGGTGTACCCCGCCTTCCGCCCGATGACAGCTGGGATTGGCTCCAGCCCCCCCGCGACCTTTGCGAGGACATGCGGTTACGGAAAATGAATGAATATATATATATATATAAAAGGCCTTTGGTGTTTGCAGTACGGTGGCCGCCAAGGCACATGATAGAGCGCGCTCGCCTTCTCAACTGGGAGCACTTGCTGTAAACTGCGGCCTGTCCCGAGGTGGAAAGTACACCGCAAAGCTCCGCGACACTTCGTTTGCAAACAGCAAGGTGGAGAAAACAAACATATGCAAACAACACCGCGAACAAGAGGAGGGATTATTCAACTACGGCTAATTTGGCGTACACAGTGAGCAATGGCCACTACGGGACTATATTCACAATTTGGATTAACTTTTTTAAACGAAAAAATAAAACGAAACATTCTTTTTATACTTGTCTTTACCCTTGACGGGTAAAGGAATGTAAATACGCGAGGAATGGACACTTATTTGGACTTGAGGACTGCGGCACAGGTAGGGAGTCCCCACTTTTCTCGGTGTTTCTTGCTAACCATGCTGCTGTAAATATAAATGAAAATAGTTTGGTGCTCGTGGTATCCCGAGCAGGTTAACTATGGAGAATTTACCGAAGCTAACACCGTGTGGCGTCTCCATATTAGCAAAACTTGTAAGCTAAACATGAGGCTAATATTTTGACGCACAATGCTAAAACGCTTACAGCTAACATTAGGCTAGCTGAGATGCGGAGCAGCCTCTGTCCCGGACCCCGCCGTGTAAACTTAACATTATGGTTTCATTTATCGTGTCAGGATGACACATAGGGAGGTGGACTGTTGCTGAGTGCTGTTCACAGCTTGTCTTAAAGTCTTTTCAAGCTTCCATACTGTATATATATATTGTCTGAATTTGGTGATGTAGGATTCACATGAAAGCCACGACTTTATTTCAAATGAAACAAAAGCCCCAAATAATTAAAAATCGGATTTGTTGTCCCCCAAAAACGAACAAATATGTATATTTATCATAAGGGGAGACAGGGGTTGGTTGAAACACCTCTCTGTCTCAGACTCACTGCTACACTATGGCTCCCCAATAGTGTAGATTTTCAATCTCGGTCGCCCCCTGGTGTCTGACTGCAGTATAGGTCATAAAGCCCTCCCCCCTATGTTAGTGAAGTGCATAAAGGCCAAGCGAAATAGTCAACCCAACTTTTTCTTTCCAAAGATGGTTTCTGTCACTGACTCTACATGTTTTTGGGTCTTCTCTCGTGCGCTTGTTTGTAACTGTTAAGACAGTAGCAGTTGTAGCGTTGCTAAGTGTTAGCCTCACCCTTTACACTTTACTGGTGCTTCCTGAGGGGGGCGGTGAGTCAGATTCTCTTGCTTGAAAAGCCACAAAATGATCCATTATGGCTCACAAGAATGTGCACACACATTGAATAATAGTACAGCTTACTGGCAGGTGCGTATCTTTCAATAGTGAGTAAGTAAATCTTAGCTAAATAGTTCAACTCGATGTGACGGATAAGTGCTGCTCAATAATTTATCGTTAGCTTGGATTCATGGGTAACAGTTAGCCTATCATTAATGATGATAGGTCCCTAAACAATCTTAAATTTGTACTTAAATTATTATGCTCACCATCATGGAAAACCTGTAAAAATCATTTCACAATCTCAAGCCTGGGAAACTCATGAAATTGGTAATGTCCTTAAAAGTTTGGGAGTAGTCATGGAATTATGGTCTGTGTATGAAATTAATTGAAATTTCTACCTGAAAATCAGTATTTTGGCTGTAAAATCTTTATACTTTATAACTTTATATAATGGCAGCAGCTATCTAATTTGTAACTGTAGCTCCTTTAATAATTTTGTATTTTAGTAGTTAACATTTGTTTAGAGGAGATTTCAAAATATCAAAATAGATATCTCGTATCTGGATGTAGCCTAAAAATATTGTGATATTATTCTAAAGCCATATCGCCCAGCTGTCCCAACATTATAGCCATCCCTGGTTTCCTTAGCTGTAAGTATTTGCTTTAACTTAAAAAAAAGTTAGTGTCCAAGATGCCTTCAATTGGACTGAATTTGAGAAAACAAGTTGAATCATTAGAAAATCTTCTAAACTTTGATTTTTTCAATTTAAAATTTTAAGCCAGCCTGGACACTGACTTTTTTAAATTATAAAACAAATAGTTTATTTTCACAGTTTGTCCTGTCTCTATTTCATTACTTTCAAATGTACTTGGCTAAAAAAGTAGAAAAACTGGAATGTGATGTAATGTTTTGTACAAAGGCTATATCACTATCATTGTCTTGTATGTCATAAAAATTAGATTAATAAAAAGGTCATAGTATCATATGGCATGAGAATGTCATTAAAACTGAGGGCTCCTCATTAAACGTTGAATCATGCAAGAAAAACAGTGTTCTTGAAGAATTTAGTGTAACACCGGGGTGCATAACTTTCATACAGATGATCATTTTTGAGATGAAGTATTCCTTTAAACCACAAACTGGTACTTATGGAGAAACTTTTAGTTTCTTTATGATTGTTGGTGGTTCATATGTACACTCTGTCCCTCGTACATAGCTTGAATTGAGTCCAACAAGTGATTTCATAGCAATCTCAGGTTTAACCTACAGTTCAACTGAGGGAACTAGTTCACCTATCAAACACAGACCTCCAAAAACAACCTCAATTATTTCTCTTCTCTTCTGATTTTATGTCCATTAAAAAAACACCTTTAACCACTTCAAGGCGTAGTCTCGGGTCTACAAAAGCACAATTTATTATCAATTAAAATTCAGCATATTCGAAACATGTGTGATCCTTCTTTTTCAAGCACTTTTATGCTTTTCTAATTTGTGTTGGGCCAAGTGAAAGGGTGCAAGAGTTATGCTTTGATACGCTGTGCAGAATTTTCGCTTGCGTCTTTTTTTTCCTCTCCTTCCTCTCGGGCTTTGTTGGTTGATTTGATGGGGTCATTGCGTTCACTAGCTCAGTTCACACAAGGCAGGAGTAGTCGGTGTGGTCCATGCGAGGCTCGGATGTAGACCTGCAGCGGTTAGAGAGGACACAGCAGAAAGCAGATACTGGGACAGTAGAGCCGGTTGCGCTCTGTGTGTACTTCCATGCTGAGCCTTCATGTTGTGTATCCAGAGGAGATCGGACAGTAGCACCTGTTGAACACATCAGCTAGCCGGGTGGTTTAAGACCTTTGATTCATGACCTGCATCTGTTATGGCCATATCATTCGGAACGTCTATTGAAAAGATACAGTAGCCACTCACACGCATTGAATGGAGATGAAAGAGATCCCATGGCAGTATATCATGCTGGGGCAGCAGCAGCTGAAAGGTTTGAAGCTGGTAGGTGGTAGCTGGTCTGCTCTGGATGGGGAAATGATTGAGAAATGCCTCGAATCACACTCAGAGGAGGCCTTAAGCAAGGCACTTTACCCCTAAAGGCTGCTTTTGACAAAAGTGGACACTCTGATGCACTCTGTCTGAAAAGTGCACGATTTAGTGAAAGTCAGGATGAGATTCTTGTATAAAAACATATTTGAGTAATTATTTTAGTGTTGAGAATCGTATTTTTCTCTACAAGTTAAATCTGTTGCTTTTTGTTAGGCTTTTACAAATGTGCAAAAATTGAGTTCCCATAGATCATTTGTCAATCAGTGAGTCACCCTGTGTTACTCTGAAAATGTGAAAAAAAATTGTTATTGTCACTGAACTCCAGTGAAAACAAAATTCCCAAACTTCTGAAGCCCTCAAATACTGATGCTTTGACAGTGATTACAGATTGATTAGCAGATTATAATTTGGCTATCAAAGGTCAAGGTCACTGTGACCTTTCATCCATCTCATTTCCATGAGTGCAACATCTGAAGATGGCCTTGGGGTAGTTTTCTCAATTATGCCATGAATATCCACTTGGTCTCAATAATGAACTGATTAGAATCTTATGGTCAAAGGTCACGGTGACCTCATAAAATATGTTTTTGGCCATAACTTGGATAGAAACTATAAGTACAACTTGACTGGTGCCCAGAGGTACACAACCGCGTGGCGGTATATCTAGTTTGTCAATGGAGTCTGGTTATTAAGAGAGAATAAGTTTCACTTTTTGCTCATTTAGCTTTTAGCCGGGGGCTCTTTCCCACATCAGCACTTGTGAAGTATTAAGCCTGTGTCTGGTCTCATCAGTGCAGAACAGTGTGCTTGCTCCTGTTGCTGCAGTGCAGGTAAGATGACTGTATTTGATGAGGTTGTGTGAGCCACAGCATCCTCTGCTGTTGGCTGACGCTTGTCTGCATAAAGCTGTTTGGTTTACTGCAGGTACTCAGCCCATAGATCCACTGATAGGAGGTCGGAAATACATTTAGCAAGCTCTAAGTGTCAGCTAAAGCCTACGCAGGTAATGGAATGAACTGTAGCCTATTATAGGTGGACTGTGAATGTGCTGCACACAAACACTGTAGGGCACAAAAGTCCCAAAACTGTGTCACAGCTGGGAATGTAGGAAATATCTGATAAAGATTTGTGCCATTGTAAGCTATTTTATCATCCATGGTACTGCACTAACTAAAACATAAATATTGACTATTTTTTTAAATGTTTGCACTATATCACATAATGATGTACTTGGTCGTGTGTGAGTGTGTTTATCTGCTTGTCTGCAGCTGATCTTGCAAACTACTGGACCACTCAGCCTAATATTTTGCATGTATTATATGACTATATGTTTAAGGACTTCTCATGGTTGCAGTAAAAAAAGCAGAAATAGGGGACACCCACTTCACAGCTCTATTTGATCTTACCTTCCCTCTTATTCTAATATTCAAGTCTATTTCTATATGAGCTGGCCTGTTTGTAATCAAGAACACTACAGTCTGAATAATGGCCTGGTTTAACCCTTTGACACCTGACACTTTTCTTGTGCTGCTTTCAGATGGCTTTCACAAGTATTAAACTGTGGCAAATTGTTGCAATTTCTTTCAAAAACACAGGGAAAAGAGCAATCACCAACTTGGTAAGAAATGTTTCACAAATTGCAGGAAATTATTAGATTAAAAAAAAATTGTTATTTTTTTAAACATATTTTTTTTATTATTTTAGAACATTATTTTTAAAAAAGCTAGGGGAAAATGTCTCGGTGTGAAAAAATATAGGAAAAAACCCTCTATAAATAAGTGTTATAATTATATATATATATTATATACATATATATATATTTGAAATATATATGTTTCCCAATGATTATGTTTCCCAATATATATATTTTTTTAAAAGCACTTGTTGCTTGCCTTGTTTATTTGTTACTTTCTTCTTTTTCTTTTTTAAACTATTTTTTAGAACATTTTCTTGTACTTTTTTTTTTTTTTTTTTTTACGAATTTCTTCATTTTCTGTGTGATTTCTTTGATTACTCATTGCCTTTTTTGAAGTTTTTGAAAGAAATCAGTTGACTCAGGTTTCAAAGGGTTAATGGCTTCAATCCTGCAGCTGTATGGGACTTTCAAGGTGCTTCCCAGTGAATATTGGGAAATGCTTTTGCCTCTTGTGACCCCAAATAAGAACAAGCAAGAACATATAAAAAAGGAGTGAAATCCCTTTATGTCTCAGCTTCCAGGGATCTTGTGACCAACTGATGCAGTAAAGCTTCATCTCCACTAGAGAGCAGCACAATCTCACATAATATATCTCCATCCACACTGAATCCCTGTGACACAGGACTGTCTGCTCCCAGCGTCCTTTCCTTTCACATGCTATCTGTTAATGCGTTTTCTCATAAACTCATGAAGCATTCAGACTGCTTCAGAGCCCAATGGTCCGTCGTCAGAACCTTATTACCCGCAATGCAGGAACACGTTCAGGGAAAGTGGTTCTGGTGCTGCTCGAGTTTTACTGTCCTCTTGTGGAAAAGTGCTGTTATATAAGGCCCAGATAATTGACCATGTAATGAAGACACTAAAGGGAGCTATTCAGATGGACTGCGGGCTTCTGTCTCTCATCCAGCTGCTAGATTACGCTTTTTACTACCTCACACTGTGAACCACTTACTGAGCCGGCGGTCATGTCCGTTCCGCTGCTGTCCTTATGTAATGCCGGAGACAACATATAACCACACGCACAGAAAACACACGGTGCACACTCAGCAAGTTTCACTGCTCAGAGCAAAACAATGACTGACAGGTTGAAAATGAGGGGAGAAGGTGCATCCCTTCCTTCGATTATTTTTGTGCCGCGAAGTGACAAGATAAGGGAGTGACGCTTTGAGAGGCAGTTGGCCCGACAGAATATTTCATTGGTGTCATTAGATTTTTAATGCATAATGAGATCTCATGCTGACTGTGTCATATGGAAATCCTCAGAACAGTAAATATCAGCAAATATTACATAACAGCAGAGTGTATTTCACATGAATGCTTTTAACAGTTTAAGTTCTTAAGAGGATGTCATGTGCTTTATCACTGGCCCTATAAGGAGATCTGTGTGTAGGCCCATGACAGGTGATGTAAACAGAGAAAGGACGTGCGTGTCTGCACTAATGTCTGTGGTCAAGCATATAAATACATCGACAGTAAATGAGTGCTTCACAACTAGAAATACCCAGGCCAAGATGTTAACTGAAGTTCAAGAAGAAAGGCTTTAAAGGTTTTAAACTAACGTGCCTTTTAATTTAACACCTTAAAGGGGTAGTTCAGATTTTTTGAAAGTGGGCTTGTATGGGTTACTTATCCATAGTCAGTGTATGACATACAGCAGACGCCAGTCAGCAAGCCCCCAGTTTTGAAGTAGCAGGCTGGAATCAAACATGGAAACTAAGCAATGTACTGCTGTGGATGGGGGCCAGCAACAAAATGAACTTTAGCCATTTAAAAAAAGTGCCAACCCCAAGAAAATCAATATTGATTAAAGTGTATGCTTTCCTGAGAATATATTCACCACTTTACCTTTCTGTAAGACATCCCATTTCCACACGAAAGCCATTAACAGCTTCAGTTCACCCTTCTATACTGTTGGTCAAACGCTGCTTTAATCAGTTATTTAGTTAGTTAGTTTCATTGTTTGTAGTTAGTTCAAACTCATGGGTTAAAAAAAGGCAACTAGCAACTTGATAAGAAATGTTGTAAGACATTAGAAAGATTTTGAAAATTAGTGGGAGAAATCACAGAGAAATATGTTTCTAGTTGTCATATATATTTAAAATAATTTTACATAATTATTCGAATTTCAAGAAGCCTTTTCCAGGTCACTTCCATGTTTTTTATTTTTTATTTTTTACTTTCCCATTTGTTTTCCCATGTTTTTAGTTTGTTTGTTTTGGGAAACTTTCTTATACTTTTTTAAAAAAAAAACAATTTCTTGCTAATTTCTATTCATAACTTGCTTGTTGCCCTCTTCTAATGTTTTTGAAAGAAATCAAGTGAATTTCCCCAAGTTTCAAAGGGTTACAAAAAAGGTGGTCCACCAAACCTATTTTTTTTAGATGTTCTTTTTCTCTCTTTGACCCATTCCTGACAAACATGCCCATGAGAAAAAAACATTTGGTTATGTTTTCTTTCATTAAAAAAAAACCCCAACTCGATAATTAATAGGGCTACGTGAGTGACAGAATTATTAAAAGACATTGTTTGCTTGTTCCGAATGCAAGTAGTGAGTTTGCATATGCGAGTGTATTGGGGAGGAGGGGGAGCTGCATGTGCGAGTGCTCGCCCACTCCTTCGTAGTGTTTTATTTTTGGAACAGCACACAGGCTGGTCAGGAATAGAACAGCAGTCAAGTGGAATGGGTTGACAGTCTGGACGGCCGCTCTCTGTCTGTCTCTTCTTCACTGCCCTGCGTCCCTCCTCTCCAGACAGGGTGCGAGCTTCAGTTGCCTGAGTGTGTCTGCTCTAATCACTCACACTGGCTCCCAGAGCCGCCATGACCTGAATCCATCCTTTCTCCTTCCTTATGCAATCCCTTCATCAGAGAGAGAGAGAGAGAGAGGGAGAATAAGACTGCTGTTCTAAATCTCCACTGCCCCGCTTCTGTTGCATGTATTATGCAATCTGCTTTAGAAGTTTAATCAGGGTGCTGGCACACCAAAAAACACACTCTGTGTGTGCGAGTGTGTGTGTGTGAGAGTTCAATACGTGATCTATCAGGGACATTACACACTCTGCCATGTTACATACTCATCGTTAGCAGCACACAGACAGCAGTGCAACCATCGGCGTCATAAGTAAAGAGGCCTGATTTAGCTTCAGATTAGCACTGTATGGACGCTAAACTCCAACAAACCAGCTATTTTTGGCACAGTGGAGTTGATCACCTCAGTCTAAATCTGCGTGACATAATTTCTGATTTAAATGGGTGCTAGAGCTGTGACACAACTTTCCGTCTCTTTTGCTCTGTTGTGTCTGATCAGCCTATTGAGCTTTTTCTTAATCTCAAAATGTCTCTAAATGTCTTTAAATATCATATATTTACTGTACTCAAGTATCAGAAGTAATTCAATGATAAAATGTATTAAGTATCAAAAGTAAAAGTTTGTCATGTAAATTGTCAGAATATTGAAAATTCTGAATTTATTTCTTCATTACATGTATACCACTTAGAAAACAGAGCCTACATTAACTCTTGTAGGCGCTCGTGTATCAAGTTAGAGCGTGCACACTGCTCTCTAGAGCAGCTTGTCAGGTGCGTCTGAGCTGCGTGTCAGCTGCAGCGCATCGAGAGAAACAGTGGCTCGCTGTTTTTTTTTACGCATGACGCTCAGGTTTGTTGACTCTATTCCACTTTATACTGCAGTTTAAAGTCTCTCTCTGTCACAGAGATGAGGAAATACAAGAGGTGTTTGTTTTACCTCAACTTCCTCATTCCCTTTTCAAAACAAAAGCTATCTGACTGTGTCTCTGTGGACATAATGCCATCTATTGCTGATACAATGCATTTTATTTTGAAACATTTACAGGATGGGGTTGTCAGCTGTGCAGGAGCTTGTATATCTTCATAAATGAGTGGAATATGTGCTTATAAATATGAAAATACAGCACTCATCAGCAGGCAGCGGTTTGCCGTAAGGCCCAGTTAAGGCTGGTCTATTCTGATGCAGAAAAAATGTACTAGTTATAATAATTTTTGTTAGAGAAACGTTATAATGTTATTTAAATTGCACTAATTTTACTGTAAGATGTTTTGTTGGACTGCTACATTTGAGGTTTGTTACTGTAACAAAGAGTTACTGTTTTGTTAAGTGACTTGAGTTTTACATTGTTTTATTTATTTTGGTGTTAGATTGCTAAATGTAGATTATACTACATTCCTTTTACTTGAGTGGAACAAGCTCTCTCATTAATTTTATTATGGAGAGACTTTATATCAGACTGTAAAACACAGATTAGGCACAGACTGGGCTATTTTTTGTTGGGGAATAATGCCCTGCAGTGTATGACAAGTTTTTAAAATGTTATTTTCAGTGAATTTGTTATATTTATTGAGCAATAAAAAAAAATAATATTTAGATCAATTAAAAAAAAAATCAATAGATTAATCGATTAATCGAAAAAATAATCGATAGATGAATTAATAAAAACTTAAGGATTTATCAAACAAAATTGAGTTTATCCCTCTTTCCCATTTCTTCTGTCCCTACCCCCTCCCTCCCTCCTTCCTCCCTCCCTTCCTTCCTTCCTTCCTTCCTTCCTTCCTTCCTTCTTTCCTACCCTGTTTTGTAGTGAGAATTAATTAAGGGAAATGTGGTGGAGTAAAAGTATACATTGTATTTAGGAAATTTAGAGAAGTAAAATTGAAAGTTGGCGAAACTGTAAAAAAACTCTCATACTCAATATACTTACGTACTGTAACAAAGTATTATGAAGTATTATTACTTTGTTACATTACATTACATTACACTAATGGGTGGTAATCACACTGGGCTGATAAGGTAGGATATTATTACGATACATAAGTCACAATATATTATTGCAATTTTTCAAATGTTGCGCACTGCAAAGGCTTTTTGTTTTATCTGTTAACAGAGTTTTCAGGCTGTTTATCTTACTTCTGTCATTTCTATTGCAGCAAATTGTATCTAGTAGTCTGGAAAAAAAGTTTATTTCATTACTCTAGCAGACTATCAAAAGTTTAATTTGTATGTGTAATATTGATAATTTATATAATAAAAAATTGATACTTTGCATTAGTTTAATTAATCAGAGTATAGGTTTAAATTAATAAGGAAGCAGTTAATTAAAATTGAATGACTTAAAGAGAAGGAGTGGGATTAAATAACTTACTTCTTCTCACTCCTTTTTGAATACGTAAACCAAATATTTTCCTTTGCTTTATGTTTTTATAATCTAAAAATATTACTTATTTTTTTATCTGTAGACCTTTATGTGTTATCATTTCTCTATTTTTTTTAATTTTGGGGTGAACTGTCCATTTAAGTAAAGAATATAAGTACTTCAAACTGTGGTTAAACTGGTGATAGTTTAGTCATCTTTATCTCTGTTTATGATGACAACACATTTTGGCACAGTCGTCATTATAAAAAAAAGAAAACTTTCACACACTGTCTCGCTTGCTGCTGGAATATTTATTTAAAATGTTTCCGTCCGTTTAATCTTCATCAGGTGCAGCTGTCATTCCAGAATCTAAGTAGAAAAACAATAGTCATTCAGTACAAATGAATGTAAATGGGGGTCTCTGCAAACAAAAGTCTTTACTCAACTCTTGTTCATTATGTGACAAATCACCCAAACAGTCATAAAAAAATCATCCTGTCTTAATCAGCACGGCAGTTCTAATTGGAAAATGAAGTATGAGGCATTTCTGTTTTATCAAAACACAATTAGGAGAGAGTGTCTCCAGCCTCCAGACCGTCAAATCTCTCTGCTGCGAGTTGGCGTAGAACTTCATTAATTCCTACATGGTGTTGATCTCAGCTGAGTCCTCTTCCTCTCTTGGCTCCATTGTTTGCAGGCTCTGAATAATTTGCTCGTGTTAAAGCGGAGCAAAGCTCTTAAACCCAGATTTCCCTCGCTCATTCCCTCATTGCCTCCTTCATCTCCCTCTGTCAGTTTATCCACCCATTCCTCGCTCTCTATCAGTGTTTCTCTATCTTGTCGGACTCGCCTTCCTCCTCTCTGATGTGGGAGAGTGTGATCCCAAAGAGCCCTTACTGCATAAAAAGTCCATCTGAACAAGTAATTTAATCTTGTATCGATTCCTCAAATTTCCTGAAAGCGTCAGTTTAGCTTGTCTCCAATTCTTTGGGTGATGTTAGAATTTCAGTCAACTTTGCAATGTAACCACTCAGGGAATATTCGCATTGTTGGTTTACGCATATGAAAAGTGCTTGTTTTTGCCACTGACAGACTCAGATTGCAACTTTAAGTGTCTGACAACATTATGAAAAGGATCCTTACAGAGATAGACCTTGTTGGGGCGCCCAATAGCTCACCTGGTGGAGCTGGCACCCACGTACAAAGGATGTCCTTGCCGCAGCAACCGAGGGTCAATTCCACCCTCAGCCATTTGCTGCATGTCATCCCCCCTCTCTCCCCCTTTTATGCGATGACCTATCAGAATAAAGGCATCCAAAAGCCCAAAAACAATCCTCTTTAAAAAAAAAAAAAAAAAAAATCGTTATATAGAACTTTATTTTTCATTTTTAAATAATTCAAGGATCATGACAGATTTTGTACTTTTATGACCCACTTAATATCTGTCCGACAAAGTTGACTTAAAAAAACAAGCAAAAAAACAAAACAATGCTGTCTCTGGCAACTATTACAACTGTTAATTTAAATAATAATGATAATAATAATAATAATAATATAACAATAAAAACAATAAAGATAAAACATAATGTAGCAGGAAAAATAACTGATACCAACTTTAAAAATAAAATGGAAAAAAATAATAAATCTAAATAAAATAATAATACATACAATAATATACATTTCTAAAAAAAAGAAAAAAGAATTAGGACTTTTAATTGTAACAGTATTTTTACAATGTGGGATTAGTACTTTTACTTAAGTTAAAGGATCTGAATACTTCCTTCACCACTGCTAAATTGCCATTTTTTCCCCTTTGTACAGCTGATGTTTTGCTGCTTTCTTTTGTTACTGTTATGTGAAAACAGTGTTTAAGTGTCAGGGGATAAAAAAGGGGAACCTCCACTTGAATGATGAGGGTTCAGAGGATTTTTTAACTCTTGCTGTACCACGTTTGACCGCTGGAACAAATTGATAGCACGGCTGACACGACCACACCATACCCACTGGTCCCTCATGTGAGGAATATTCTGCCACAGAAGAGTGCTTTTTTTCGGATTGAATATGAGAGGAACCGTAGTTAGAAACTTCATCAACAGAGAGGTCCGGGCCACGGGCCAAAACGGCACCGTAATGACCGCTTAGCGCCAGACGTGTTGCCAAAATAAAAACAAGAGGATCTCAAGGATTACCACTTTAAATTCTTTGTGCACGTGTTGGTGTGCCGCTTAAGAGAGAGAGCGATTCTGTGTGTGTGTGTGTGTGTGTGTGTGTGTGTGTGTGTGTGTGTGTGTGTGTGTGTGTGTGTGTGTGTGTGTGTGTGCGTGTGTGTGCGTGTGTGTGTGCGTGCCTGCCTGCGTGCCTGCGTGTGTGTGTGTTTGTGCCAGTGTGTATTTTAGGGTTCTTTTTTGTCGTTATGCCACTGGCGCCAGCCTGCAGGCTTGGCACAGGAGACTATGTTCACCTCACATGACAAAACCCTCTACTCCACTAGCTTACAGAGGACAAGGGAAAGGTAGGGAGGGACGAAAGACGAGGAAGAGAGAGAGAGGGGGGACTCTGTGGGTGGAGGGGAGGTGGGGGGTGTTGTACAGAAACCATTAAAGGGCTGCTGAAAACCAAGAAAGGACACAGGTCAGGTTTAGAGTACACAGGCTGGAGGACAGGGAAGACGTGAGCAGATAATGGGACAAGACAGGAAGTCAAGGGCATTGGAGGGGTATCAGTGGCAGTATGCATTGGGGGTGGGGGTAAAGTAAGGTCACAGGGGTGGATCGTGTTTGGGCGAGGTAGGAGAATAGGGGGGAACGTGACGGGAGGTGTCCCCAAAGTACATAGCTGCAAGCAGACACTTGGACACGGCCCAGGAAAACTGTGCCTGGGTACATCGTGTTCACTCTTCTATTTCCCTCTCTCACGACACACACACACACACACACACACACACACACACACACACACACACACACACACACACACACACACACACACACAAGCCAGCGCACCAACACTCCCACGCTCAAATTTGTTCAGAATTGCTGAGACATATTGACACAAATAACAGCCTAAACACAGAAAACAATCTGTTAAGCCACACATACTGATGTATACATGCACACACACACACACACACACACACACACACACACACACACACACACTGTGACACACACATACACGCTGTGACTGTTTACCTCATGTAAACTGTAATCAGGAACAAAATCCATAGCAGATTCCAAATTGAGCAAGTCTTTCTACAGCTAATCCTCTAATTGGTCATAAACATTGCAGGATTTGATCGGAAGGAAATACAACAGATCACAGTTTTAGCTCTGTGGGAAATGTTCATTTAATCCTGCCTGTTAAAGGAGCCACCTGAAGTGTGTGCGGCATGTGAGAGATTGTGTCTTTTATTTAGCCTGCTTACACTGATGTACATGGGGTGAACAAAATGATAGAAACAGCTATCAGTATAATGCAACACAGCTCAGGTAGATTTCGCAAATTATTTATAAAAAGCTATGGGGAAAAATGTCCAGGGAAAAAACATATTTAATTAATAATTATCACAATTACATGTTTAAAATTATGTAACAATTATTATAATTTTAAGCACTTTTTCTTGCTGGCTTTGTTTTTTTGTTTTTACTTTTTTACTTTTTTTTTTCTTTGTCATTTTTTTGTTTTGTGTGTGTGTCGTGTTTGTGTGTTTATTTTTATTTATTTATTTATTTTTTACTAATTTTAAGGTAATTTCCTTGTACTTTTTACTAATTTCCTGCTGACTTTTAGGTCAAAAAGCTGAAAATGGTACAAATTCTTATAATTTTTGAAGCACTTCTCACAGGTCATTTTTTTAAACTGTTTTTTTTTTTAAGTATTTTCCATATACGTTTTTTGGATAATTTCTGACTAATGTTTTGGGTAATTTCCTCTGCCGTCGTTCTTTGCCTTCCTTCAATGACTTTGAAATAATTTAAGCCAATTTGCTCAGGTTTAGGTTCAGGTTTATCTTTTATTATTCATTTTATTATTTCTAGCTCCATAAATCCAAGATGGCTTCAAAATAAGTCCACAAACCAAATGAGAACTCCAGGAATAAGTCCTAAAGGTCAGAAATTCGTTGGCATTTCAGCACTTCCGTTTCCCTCGCTTGTGTCCTTAAAAAGGCGTTTGCTAACAAGTGGCTAAATCAGACTACAGAACGTCATCACACTGGCAGCGCGAAACACGGCTATACAGCCTTGTTGTGGCAGTGGCGCAGTTGTAGTGCAGTTCTTTTGAGTTGCTTTTGGAGCCAGCCTCAGGTGGTCATTTGAGGATATGGCTTCATTTTCTATCACTGGAGTTTGCTGCCATGACTGAATGGTAAATGCAAAAAAAAATGGTGAACCTACCGAGGTTTCTATATCTTTTTCACAACCTACCTGTATACTTAACCCTTTGAAACCTAAACAAATCGGTTGCTTTTGTTCAAAAACATGGCGAGAAGGCAATGTGCGACTCACCAACACATAGCCCCCAAAATCAGTAGGAAATTAATGAAAAAAAAGTTACAAGAAAAATTCCCAAAAAAACCAAAACAAAACAGAATAAAACGAGACACAAAAGTGACCCACAAGGGCTGGAAATATGTAAAAAAAAAAAAAAAAGTATAGTTTTTTTTTACTAACATAATTTTAAATATGAATTTATACTAAATATAAATATAAAATGTTTTACTGTTTTTCCAATTTTCCCTATTTTTTTAAAGATTTTTTTTGTTCTATATTCCACTTTTCTCAATATGTCTTTGAAAGTTTAAAATAGTTTGTTATTGAAACATTGAAAACTGAAAATAACATATTTAAAAAACACGCCGCTGGCACTAATGTGATGAAGGGAAGTGCAGAAGGACATTAGATGAAGAGAGGCTCCACTCTGTTAGATTTGGCTTGAGCTGATGCCACAGCAGCTCCTCTCCTCCCCGCTGGCTGTAGTCGACTCCTCCCCCGGCCCCTGAGGAGCTGCCTGATGAAACTTAAATGAGACTGTCTTAAAAAAAAAAACACTCTGCTCCATTAGAGATTTGCTGTGACGCAGCACATCCACTTGACTGGGAAAGCCTCGGCAGCGAATGTTCTGTGTGAACTCACCGAGGAGTGGCATTGTGGATCCACAGACAGATTCGCTCCAGGACGGCTGCTCTGCATGAATACAGATGGAGACAGTGCTAAAACCATGATGAGATGAGTGTAGTCACTGCCTTTTCATGTTTCTCATCTCGTCTTCTAAAGGTTTAAGGTTCGTCTCCAGGGAAGCTGCCAATATGAATCTCTTCTTTTTCTATCAAGCTCACCTCAGGCCAAACTCTTGTTCACAAGTCTTCTGACTCTGTATGCAGTTCTCCTGTGACGTTCATTCCAGCTGCACGACAGCTGATGCTAATGGCTCAGTAATCATACAGGCTTTAGTACATCATGCTCTTTGTGTGTGTCTGCATGTTTAGAGGTTTAGTAATGTTATTCCTGATGACTATCGGAGTGATCTGCTCAGTCAAACCAACAGCCAGAACAAATGTTGGCATTGTAAGCCTCTGTGAATCACAGATATGGATCATTTTTCTTTTCATATGAAGCAGACATATTGAAATTTGAAGTTTCTTTATAAATTAAGAAAGGGGCAGTGTACATTCACCCACATCAAAATAAATGTAAATACAGCATTTTTTTTGTAGATATTTCCCCTTCAATTTTATGTTGTCACAGTGCTGTGGGTTAAGGTGTGGTTATGTTAAGGCACAAAGATTATTTGGTTAAAGTTAGGAAAACATCACGTTTTGCACAAAATACCTGGTTTGGTCACTACAAACACATCTGGAAATGTCCCAAACTCTTGATAAAAAAACACCAGTTTTTATCGCTACAAAGATGGCTTGAAATGTCCTGAACTTTAATGTTAAAAAATGCCCGCTGTTACAACGCTACAAAAACAGTTAAAAAAAAAAAAAAAAGTTTTGTCGCTACATCAATTCTTAAATTCTGAATTAAACACCCCTTTTATTGCCACAAACATGGCTGGAAATGTCCTGAACATTTGTTGAAAATTACCTGCATTTGTCCCTACAAACATTGCTGGACTTGTCACAAACTCTTGTGAGAAAATACCTGCTTTTTTTTTTAGCAAGACAACACAGCTGGAAAAGACCCCAACTACTAAAGAAAAAAAAATCCTACTAAAACTAACAAGCAAACAAAAAAACCCAACCACTTTTGTGTCTACATTTATGTCTGGAAATGTCTTGAACTCTTAAATACCTGCTTTTGATGCTACAAACATGGCAGGAAATGCCCTGCTGTCATGTTAAAAAACAAACCTGCTTTTATTGCCACAAATATAGCTTGAACTGTCCTGAACTTTTATTTAAAAATATCTGCTTCTGTTGCTACAAACATGGCTGGAATTGTCCTGCAATCTGAATAAAATCACACTCACACACTGACACGTACCGAACTTTAAAAAAAACAATGCACTTCTGTGACTAGAAAACATAGCTTGAACAGTCCTGAACTCAATAAAAATTGTCTGTGTTAGTCACTACAAGCAAGGCTGGACATGTCCTTACCTTGTTAAAAGATACTTGGTTTTTTTAGCTGTAAAACAGGGCCGGAAATGTCCTGAACTCTCATTAAAAATTACTCTCTTTTGTAGCGAGAAAACACGGCTGGAAATGATCTAAACAAATACCTGCTTTTGTCGCTACAAACACAGGTATGTCCTGAACCCTCAATAAAAAACACCCACTTTTGTTAATCTCGAACATTGGTCAACTGCTGTCTGGTGCTTAGCAGCCGTCTTTCCGAGGTGTCTGCCAACCACCATCATAGTCTCTGGATGGTTTCTGGCTGAGAATCACGTAAATACAGTATGTATCTTGAATGACATCATATGTATGAAGCGTACAATGTAACGTATCTGTGGTTTGCAGGAAAGTATGTCAACATTTTATTTTTTCAGTGTGTCAGTCCTTAAAGAGTTCACCCCAATTATGGAAAACACATTTTCTCACACCACAGATCTGGCTTAAAGGGCTCAGCGGAGGACACAAAGCAGAAGTATTTATACCTGTTCCAGATGGTTCCACTCAAAAGCAGGCTGCTAACATAGCATCAGTCTGGCTGCACATCACAGCCCTGCCAATTTCTCGCCCAAATTTCAGTGTTTTACGTCTTTGTAATCTTGACATGTTGACTCTTAGGGGGATAAAAGCATACTTTTTTCAAAGGCATTCATATTGTTGCACTAAGTTGTACACATAAAAAGAGACAGACGTAAAGAATGAAAAAAGGAGCATGAAAAGGAAGCACAAACCCTGCAGTCTCTCGCATCTTTCCACAGTTGGGAAGTTTTTGGTGCTACACGATCAGGTAAATACTTTGTTTTATGCATACTGAGGTACCGTTCCATACTGTGAGCACAAACAAAACTCTTTATAGGTTTCACTGGGTTGGAGGCAGAAGTTTTAGTGATGATTATCTCGAAATCTGGACAAAGTAAACCAAATTATCAGCATGGATAAACAGTACAACTTTATAATTAGTACATTGCTATTGTACTGTTTTTCTTGACTACTTTTATTGCATTTATTGCATTTATAACTTTTCAAAATAAGCTTTAATAGAAATATAAAAACAATCCATAATTTAAGTTAAACCGGTTCGCAACCTTTTTGACTTAAAAACCCCTTAAACAGAAGCAGCTTCTATATGACTTCAGGCAGTATTTAGACAAACTGTATAAAAAGGTAGTTAAATTTAGCTTTACCTCAACCCAGCCAACAAGAAACAGTTGTTTATGCTGTTATACTTTAGTATTAAAAAATCCAATCATATAATATTTTAGCTAGCATATCAATTACAATGCAATTTCTCCTGCAGACAAAGTACCTTTGCCTTTTATTATTTCAGCTCATTTTGCGGTCAAAACTTCAGTATTTTCAATTGATTTAAATTTCAACATTTTACTTATGCAAAGGATCTCGCATCCTCCCCCAACATGATTAAGAGATAGCTGGTGATAACTATAGCTTGAGGTATTATGTTTTCGGGTTGTGTGTTTCATTCTTGCATATGTGATGTCTCAACAACAAATTTCTTTAAATTTGGCACTAACGTCCACTTGGACAATGAACTGATTTGATTTTAGTAGTCGTAGTTCAAAGGTTAAGGTCATGATGACCTTGTTGGTTTCATTCTCATGAATGTAATATCTCAAGAACACCTTGAGGGAATTTCTGTAAATTTGGCACAAACATCCACTTTGAGTCAAGGATAACCTGATTAGAATATGGTGTTTGAAGGTCAAAGGTTAAGGTCACTGTGACCTCAGAAAAACATGTTTTTGGCAGTAACTCAAGAATTCATGCACTTATTATGACAAAATTTCACTTCAAGATCCCCTTAAGGGAATGCCTTCAAATCTGACACGAACGTCTACTTGGACACAAGCATGAACTGATTAGAATCTGGATGTCAGAGGCCAAGGTCACTGACCTCACAAAACCTTTTTTTTGGCTCCAACTCAAAAAATCCATAGAGCAATTATGACATAATTTAACACAAATGTCTAATAAGATAAAATATTGAGGTAAGGCAAGGCAAGGCAAGTTTATTTGTATAGCACGTTTCAGCAACAAGGCAATTCAAGGTGCTTCACACAGAACAAGGTAATGAAATTTTATTTCCAAAAGGTCAAAGGTCAGCATCACTGTGACATCATAATGTTCTTGAAAAACACTTTTTTGTCCATTACTCAGCATCATAACAGAAATAACCCTTTAACATCTAGTTTAATCTGCTAACATTCATGAATTAAATGAAAATTAGTCTATAACATGTTATATCTAAAAAAAAAGGTTAAATCTAGTATCACACAGCATGTTGCGTAACTCTCAGAACAGTTTTAAAAGATAAATGTGATGTTTACTGCAGTTGTATTTGTTGTTTTAATGACAGTGCTTTTTTATTTAGACATGAATGTTTCTCAGTTCACCTGTGAATATACTGAACATAGAAACACACACACACACACACACACACACACACACACATCTGTTGAGTTGATCCTGATGAGTCACTCATCCCCCTCTCCCTCCTCTGCTATATTTGGACTTATCTCTGGGCCTCTGCTAAACATTAAAAAGTGAAAAGAGGCAAGTGGAGGAAGAGGAGGAATACATCTTGTGTGTATGTTGGTGTGTTGTTGGGGGTCTGGCAGGACGTGATTACACTCACAACTGGGAACAATTCCTGCTGTGCGCGACGTGTAAACTGTGTGACGTCAATGCGTGTACACGTCAGAGCTGGGGAGACACTGGTTATTTGCACAGTAGTGTTCTCCCCTGGTATTTCTAATCCTTCAAGTAAAGGAGTATTTACACAAACCATTGTGATACTTTAAGTTTGGACTCTGCAGCGTGGCAACAGAGCTCAGCCAGTGCCAGGTCCAGATATGGGCCTGCTGTCTGGCTTGATTGGAAGCAATAAAAAAGAATTACATGGGGAGATCTTAAAGGGACAGCTCACCCCAAAATCAAAAATAACTTTTTTTTCTCTTAACTGCCTTCTTTACACTAATGGAAATACTGTAGATGGTGTTTGGCTTGTAGAGCTGAAAGTGCCGCCGCCCCCTCAAAAAAAAAAAAACAAAATTAGAAAAACACAACAGCAATGTCTCTTTCCAGAAATCATGACTCGGTGACTCAAGATAATCCACAGACTTTGTTGTGAGCAGTTTCATATAGGAACTATTTTCTATCTACTGAACATCACCCACCAATCATATCATTACTCACAGAGGAGAAGCCCCCACCTGGTGACAACACGACATGTGAACATTAGTGGCGTCCTCTGTTGTGGCCATTTGCAGCAAAGTGCGACCAAACTAAAAGTTAGGCCAAAAAATTAACAAGAGATTGCTAGTTACAGTTACATGAAAATTACCTGAAAATAGACAACTAAAAAATGAAAATAAAAAAAGGAAATATATATTGTATGTTTTTCCTGAAATAATATAATTAAAACAATTATAAATGTAGTTTTGTGGACATTTTTCCCTATTATTTTTGATATGTATTTTCAAGTAACCCCCCCCCCCCCCCACACACACACACTTTAAGCTATTTTTCAGGGTCATTTTCTTATCAGCTTGCACTAATGTAATGCGATTTGCTCTACATTTCTGCTTATTACCCTTTTCCCTATATTTTGGAAAGAAATCAAATCAATTTGGTCATGTTTCAAAGGTTTAAATGCTTGCTAAAGGGGTCTGGAAGCAGCACAAGAAAAGTGATGTCGATACAGATTTCAAAGGGTTAACAACGGTACTGTAGTGTGTCACACCACAATAAATCACAACCTATTTTGTTATGCTTCATATCACAACATATAACAGAGAAGTGACGTGAAGTTGAGGTTGGAGGTGCGGAGGCAGAGAATACATTCCAATGTTTGATTTTAAACACCTTCTCCTGCTTATTAGACTGTTGGTTAACTCAGACGCTCCACAGCTCTGAACAATAGAGGCCTCGGCATCTACTTCCCCCTCCTGCTGCGTTCCAGCGCTTACGCTCATTATTTCTCCGATCCTACGCGGTAATTAGATGGCTATTTCTGCAAATCAGCATGCCGGCTCCTTTTTAATGTGACCAAAATACATTGATGTTGCCACCCTTGATCTCTCTGGCGGCGCGATGATTGTCTGAGGGTTTAGTGGAACCACGGGAGGGGAAGCGGTATGTGTATGTGTGTGGGTTTTTTGCTTAAAGACCTGTTTATCAGTTTGTTTTTAAGCTTTAAACCCGATGACTGAGCAATTGAGGTTGTCTTGAGAGGCGGTTACTGTATCAACACATTGTGATCTGTGCTGCCTTGTGACTTTTACTGCACTGTGATTTCATTGCTGCTGCACTTATCACTCTATCAAGTAAAATGCCAACGCAGAGATAAAGTAACAGTGCAGCACTTACTGTAGGTGGATATGTGGATGCACAGCATTTTAATGGAAAAGGGGTCTAAATATTCCGAGGTCGAGAATATAATTGCACTTTTGGTGGATCTGAGCCTCTATTAGGACATGTTTCTGTTTGTGACAAATTTTTCTGTTTATTCAAACAGAAAAATGTACTGATAAAACCATACTATTTTCTTGTCCATAAGGGTCCGGTGTGTAGGATTTAGGGTGATATATTGACGCAAATGGAATATATTAGGTATGTATTCTTTAGTGTGTAATGACTTTTGATGTCTACTTATTAGGGCTGTCCTGAATACCATTTTATGGACTCAGGAGCTTACGTTGAATAATTGGAGGTTTGGTTGAGCTCGTATGTTTCAATTCTGGTATTGCTTACACCAAAATGGTTCGACTCAGTCAACAAATCAGTTACTAACTATTGGATAAAATGATCATTCCTGTCACTACGTGTATGACAGGCTTAGCAGCAGGATCACTAACACTGAAATGGCATTCATACTCTGCAAAGGAAAAAAGAAAAACAGGAAGTCCAAATGCCTAAATTGAAAACCAAATATCTATCCAGTTTACGAATAACTGCAAATTTGAATATTTTGGTCCAGTCCTACTACATATGATGCGCAATGTGTCTTAGGTGTGTCAATTTATGCATCTTACATGCATTGTATCTTTTCAAAATACACCTGTGTTTTCACAAGAAATGTACAGTTTCTGCTTGTTATATGCTCGTTGATGCATACAAAATAAAAGTGCAATGTCAGTAAAACGCCTCATATTTACATGTAGTGCCTTGCACAACAAATGCACATGGTTAGGTTTGGGCAACAAATGCACACGGTTAGATTTAGGCAACAAAAGGCAAACAATAGCCTCCAGGATGAAAGTCCGGTGTGTGTTGGAACCATCCACAACCCCTCCCACCTGCCCTACACAAACTCACAAACAGCTCCTTCAGTTACATTACTCTCTGGCAGTGTCTCAAACTGACGCTGATCCGCAGTATTACACACTCATGTTGCCTGGTGGCATATCATAATGCTGTAAAAGGATGGCTATTTTTGTTAATGTCTGATGCAGAAATCATTGACCATGCAGCTGCATTTGATGAATTTTGAATGAAACTGGGTTGCCTCCGTGATTAGAGTATAGAAAAAACGCTTTATTCAGTGTCTGAACCGGTTTAAAATACCAGGTCCATATGTTTTGGAGAGGTAGAGACCTCCATGTCTAATTCACCTCCCAATAAAAACCTTCTGAACATCGATCTTAGTTATCAGAGAAAATAAGTGAGCCCACATTAGCAGGTCCTGGGCTAGGCACTCATCTGCAACATGCCAAACAGCATAGGAGAAACACTTATTTGTAATGTGAAACTGTTTTCTTCAGTGTTTTTACTGGAGTAAATCTCAGGGTGCATTTGTTTTAGAGAGAAGAAGGCTACTGTGGATAATTTGGCTCCTGAAGAAAATCTTTTGAATGCCTGGTTCTTAAGTCATCAGAGAAAAACGGTTAGCACACATTAGCAGGTGCTGGGCAAACAGCAATGTTTGCAATGTGCTAAAAAAGCCTTAGCCTCCCTGCTAATTAGTAATATGAAACTCATTTATTCAATGATTTACTGTCTCAAATCCTAAACATCTAGATCTTTAGTTATCAGAAGAAAAGGTGGGCACAGCCCCTCGGTGATGTGCCAAACAGCAGAGGAGAAACACTTATTTGTAACGTACTTCATTCAGTGTTTTTTTTTTTTCTGGTTTAATTCACAGGTCCATTTTGGAGAGAAAGAGACCTCTGTGGATAATTCAGCTCCTGGTTAAAACCTCCTGAACATCTGGATCTTAAGTTGTCAGAGAAAAAAAGGTGAGGATAGATTAGCAGGTGCTGGGCCGGCAACCTGTTTGCAATATGTCAAACAACGGAGGAGAAACCTTTAATTGTAACATGAAACTACTGTATTCGGTGTGTTTACCGGTATAAATGAGCAATTCTGTTTGGGAGCTGCCGGTAAAAACCTGAACGCTAAAAGAATTCTAACTGAGAGAAGTTTCAGCTTCTTGCGATCTGAAATCTTCACCACTAGATCTTACAAACCGGACCTTTAAAAAAGTGATTGGTTGGTGGATAATACAGAAATTTTGCATCTTTCTGAAAATTCCTTTGCCAATATAGAGATCTTGTCTAATTGGTAACTCTAATAACCCAGATCTTGGACTCAAACGTCCTCCTCCTGCTACTCTCAGGACACAGCTAGCATGTCACAAAAGTGAAAAGAAATCAAAAACTCAATGCAGAAAGGCTCATGTACCAGTTTCTCCAAAACTGTCAAGTAAGTCTCATTGAAACAAAACAAAATTCAAATTAGCTGAGCTGAAGGAAATAATTGGCTTCCTGAGGGCACATCCATTAGAAAAATGGAAAGAATCCTTTAGGGGTTGATTAGAAGCAGACCAGATGTTATTGTTCTTTCTGTCAAGATAATGTTGGCAGTATTTTAAGCTGTCTTTCAGTGGAACAAAGCTGTGTTTTAGTGTATCAACTGGGCTGTACAGTCATAATAGGCATCTTATATAAGGTTTAAACAGCAGGTGCGTTCACTGGGAGATTAGACAAACACTGTTAAAAAAATAAAATAAAATCCAGAGGCATTCTCCAACTTTATGTATCTATACTTTTCAAACAGAAAATATACATTTTGTTTCATATTTACTTTCTCTCATACACAAATGTGTCATTCCTCTGCTGTGTAAGTGAGTGAGTGAGCTTCCATTGACTAAGACAGTGTTTTTGCCATTTTAATTATATTTTTCCATGCTTTTCTGAAGCCGAAACATTATAATTAAAGCTGCACTAATCAATATTTTTTTATATTACCATGGGGTCAAATTACTATGTGTAATGTCTTGGCCCATGCTAAATGTCAGCTGGAGGTGGAGAAGAAATCATTTAAGCTATAATTTAATTGTTTGACTTTGACAGGAGCTTTAGTTTTCTGGTTTTAAAGCTGCACTAATCAATATTTTAGCATTAAAATTGATCTAATAGCTACCTGCATAGTAAAAAGAGTCCCTCATAGCAGCTAATCCACAAAGAATTATTATCCAGTCTTGCAATCCTCCTTCACTTTATGGGATTTTATAGCTTCTTTTAGCTCAGTGTTTTGGTTTGTCCCACAAACTCTTCATTAACCACTACTCCAGCTACACCAGGCAGCTGTTTTCAGCAGAAAAAACAAACAAAAAAAAAAGTAAACCTGCCTAGCACAAAACAGCAGACAAAATTAGTTACCTGGTGAACATAGTGTAGCATTTAGCAGGTAAAGGGCTGTTTTTCTTTAGTGTTGCTGGAGACTAAAACAAAGCTAAAAGGAGATTCATTATTGAATATTTTGCAGGCAGTCATAGACTACTATTTCCAGAGAATTCTGATGATGCTTGGTGTCCACTGGATGCGAGGAGGGAGAATGCAATGGACAGGGTCAAAGCTCCCTTTGACCTTTTACCACCAAATTCTTATCAATTCATCTTTGACTCAAAGTGGACATTTGAGCCAAATTTGAAGAAATTTCCTCAAAGTGTTCTTAAGATGTTGTCTTCACGAAAATGAAATGGACGCATGGTCACAGTGACCTTTGACCACCTATCAGTTCATCGTTGATTTAAAGTGAACATTTGCGCCAAATATGAAAAAAAAAAAAATCCGTTAAGGTGTTCTTGAGATTTAGCGTTTACAAGAATGGGACGTACAGACGGAAGACCCAAAACATATTATCTCTGGCTACAACATCAAAAAGTTCTCCTTAGTCTCGCCTGGGTTAGGTGTTAACATACGACTTTGGAAAATAGGCAGCTGTTTGCTAACATGTGGGACAAAAAAGATGTTTTTGTTTTAGTTTTTGCCACTGCCCTGTAGTACAAAAACGCTATCTAAAAAGTGTATATACTTTTTAAAAAACTGAATGTACATTCACGTCTGTCTCCACAATGTAACCTACTTGCTGCTTTGGAAAAAAAGAAAAAATCCTGGATCAATAAGTTTACATTACGTGACGGCTAATAACAAGCCAAAAATCCATAACTGTCTTGTGACCTTCATCAAGCTTCTTTCTCCTGCCCTCCTCAACTGATACAGGTTCTCAGGAGGATCAGTGTGTGCTTGTGAGACAACAGTATATATATGCATGTCGTGACATTTAGGTTTAAACAACAACAAAGCCTCCCCACTGCTCGCCATCAGACATACCCACCATTAAACAGTATTAATGTTTCTGTGTAAGACAACTCCTCACATGCACAAGTACGCAGACGCAGACTCGAGTTCCCTTGTGACAGAGGAGGGGATGAGAAACAGGCCAGGGGGACATGTGTTTATGAATAACTGCACGGCGGCGGCAACGAGCCAAGCAAGTGAGCAACCATTTGAGATTAATGAGTGAGGATGATCTCAGCTAACTGCTGATACCGAAGCACCATGACCGCAAATGAATCTGGCAAAGCAGATATCAACACTATCATTCAGCTGTGAAAGTGGCACAGCCCACCATGTTCCCTGTTGTAATAACCTACACCTTTTCACTCTTGTCTTGACTCAAAGAAGACTCTCTCTGCAGGAGCCTTCAAATGCCAGCAGACTGTAAAACCTGCAATGTGACATCAGCACTTCAGTTCTTGAGTAATTTGCTGTATAATACTTTACACTTGTACTGCTTTTCAAGTGGAAATGGTGTTTTTTCCCTGCTCTGCAGTCA
This sequence comes from Plectropomus leopardus, assembly GCF_008729295.1. Taxonomy (NCBI): domain Eukaryota; kingdom Metazoa; phylum Chordata; class Actinopteri; order Perciformes; family Serranidae; genus Plectropomus; species Plectropomus leopardus. The sequence goes on along the minus strand of NC_056481.1, from coordinate 24,107,255 downwards.
CAAAGAATATGACTGTTAGTTACTTTGCAGATTCAGATTTTTAATAGAAAACCAGTAATGTATTTATAAAATATTGCATCATTAATACTTTGAAACCTAGATCAACACTAGTTTTGCAGTGCTGCGTTCAGCTGGCCTTCACAAGCTATTTTACCCTTGGAAACCTGAGCAAGACAGTTTGATTTATTTCAACAAAACGGGCGAAATGGAGTGGTGGGGTGGGTTGGTGTGATGTTCGTATAATTAATTACTTTTTTTAAAAGGGTGGAAAAAAATAGGGGGGAGTGCCCAGAAAATTGTATTTTTACAATTTATGATTATACTCTATTTTGAAGTATGTCACAGAAAAAAACATGTCCCCAATTTTTAGCACTTTTTTAGGACATTTTCTTGTTTCCTTTTGTTTTGTGCTTTTATTTATTATTTATTTAAATCTTTTTTCTGAATTTATTATCAAGTAGTTTTGTTGTTACTTTTTACTAATTTCTTGCTAATTTTTGGACCATGTCTTGTTAAGTTGCTCATTTCCTTATCTCCACATTTTTTAAAGAAATTCAACCAATTTTTCTCCAGTTTCAAAAGATTTAAGATTAAACAATTACTCAAAAGTCAGGGCTAGATTCATCTGTGAGTGGGGGCCTGTGGGCCCCTGATCAGAACCCCCACCCTCTTCTTTCCACAAGTAAGGTAATAAAAACAAACTGGACCAGTTTCAATAACTATCTTAGACACATAAACATGGGGAAAAAAATATAAACGTTTTCTTTCAAAGCTGATAGAGGCAGAAATCTGGAAAAGAAAAAAGCCCAGCAGAATTTGAAAACACCCCGTCCTACTGCAGCTCTCCCCTCCCTATCATAATGCTGCCTTCACATGCTCCTCGGAAATATCGTATTCACTGTCTTTACGAGTTGCGAGCACATAAAATGCCCTCCAAAATCTTAATTACGAGTGGGAAATTGGGAAATTTCAGTGATGCCTGTATTGCTGAGTTGTGATGTTTGCCTGATGTTTCAGGGCAGCAGCAATGGCAAAAAGCATGGAAACAGTGTCAACAATTGACGGTAAATAAAAGAAATAAACTGGAAACAGCTGTCAACCTCACGTTTAAACACGTTTAAATCTAGACTAATTAAAATGCAACCCATCTTTTTTGTAGCTTCCCTGTTGTTCCCACTCAAAGCAAAGCACATGAACACATCAAAGTCAGAAGAACGACTTCCTAACTTGGAAACTCCAATCCTCCAACATCACATGAATGCAGCGTAAACCCCTTCCACCAGACAACTGTGCGCATTTGCACACACGTTATACAGTAACTCAGTGTGTCCCATACACTGGCTAGATTTTCTAAAGCCTGAAAACAATGTTGAGAGGAGGTGCAGAGGTCTATTTTTCTCCCAGAACACTTAAATTACAATAAGTGTTTATTGGATTTTTTGCAGAATGACAAAGTTAAACAGCCTACCCCAGCTTTATTAACATTAGTTTAACAATAATACAGAACTTCAACTTGTACTGTAACTGAGCTTTTCAGCACTATGATAAACAATTGCAAATGCTGGAAGAACAACTTTGTCTTCCAAGTTGTATCACAAAATGCACAAAGTTTATTGTGATTTTCCCCATTTGACGCCAAAATGAAATTGCACACCCTAGCTTTAATTAACATTATGATTGTGGTACACAAACTGAGAATGTCTAAACTGTGATAAATACTTCTCCCATCATTGCAGTAAACTGCACACTGTGTACTTTATGCACAGCCAGTGACACTTTACACCAGCAGATTTCAGGCAGACGAGAGAGGTCAGATATTAAATGATGACTTCTGCTTTCACAAATTGGCTGCTGTTATAAGATATATTTTAAATTCTGAGTTATCGTTTCATGTGGGAGGAGAAGTACCAAGCAGCAGAATGTAATTTGGGTAAACAGAATGTACAGCTTGCAGTGTCACTTTGTGATTTAAGCTGATGAGTGTGTTTTGACATCAAAATCTCACTTACTGCAGCTTCCACTTTCTCTCCTTTATGTTCTTGCCACTCTGTGCTTTTCCTCTTGTCTCCATCTCCCTCAATCACCCCGCCGCCGCTCGCCTCCGTTGCCCGTCAGCGTCACTTGTTACCGTGGGAAGAACAATGCTGACATCACACTCATTATGCAATTCCATCAACTGGGAGCAGGGAGAGCTGCTTTTTTTAGCAACCGCTCAGAAGCAACGGGTCATTCAAGCCTGCACATCTGCCCTGAGAGGGTGTGTGTATGTGTGTCTATGTGTGTGTGTGTGTGTGTGTGTGTGTGTGTGTGTGTGTGACTGCAGTGGCGCGTGCATATGCTAGTAAGCACGTCTGCATGTTTATGCCTGATACAATTACCCAGAAGATCGCAAGAGAGAGAGCAATAAAGGGCCACCGAGAGTGAGAGAGAAATACTGCAGTAACCCAAGGGCAGCTTGCTGCTCAAGTGGAGGGATGATGTACCTCCTCCTAACACACACACACACACACACACTCACACACACACACACACACACACACACACACAAATAGAAGATATCCCAAAACAAACAGCTCCACTGACTAGCCAAGGTTAGCAGTTGCGCATTGAAACATATGTTTCTCATAAGGGAGTTCCAGTCTCCCTGTGCTATAACGCTACAGGCTCTCAGATGCCGTGTCACTTTGAAATATTGCACCAACATGCACTTTCACTAAAAGCACACCAAAGCTAATTTAAATTCTCAAATATCAGGCTGTTTTGAATGTGCACATACAGAGGAGAAGCTTTCCATGTGATGGAGACACTGTTGGCAACTTGTGTCTGCCTGCCATGCAGCCCCTGGAGTGCTGATACAGAGAACAGTCTATCTCTCCTGCTCTCCCTGCTTCACACAGACAGAATAGAAAACAGAGAAAGAGGACTGGAGCTGAATCCCAATGTTGCTCCTGAGCCAGCTCCTTCCTGTGCCGAGGTACAGGCCCCTAGTGCTCCAGACAAAACAAAGAATTTCTAGTTTCCCTCTCCTCATTCTCTCTATTCATGTCTCATTTGGCCTGTCTGCCAATTATTCTTTCAAGGTTCTTTCTATCTACTTCTTTGTTGCTTTTCTAGCCATACTAGTATTGTGGCTCTTCATCCATGTCTGTGAAAACATGGATGCTTCACACACCTTTACCCCCGGCAGCGCAGAAGATCTGTACAGTCAGCACAGTTTTTTTGCAAAAGTCACAGTTGACCTTTGACCGCCTCGAGATAGAATGTCAGCACTTAATCATTGTATCCTATTACACATTTGTGTGAAATTTAAGTGTATGGATTCTTGATTTTTGGCTAAAAACATGTTTTATGAGAGGTCACAGTGATCTTGACCTTGGACTCTCGGTTCATTGTTGAGTCTAAATGGTTTGTGTCAAATTTGAAAAAAATCCCTCAAGGTGTTGTTGAGATATTGCTTTTGCAAGAATGAGAGGAATGCAAGGTTAATGTTACCTTGACCTATGAACACCAAAATGTAATCAGATGATCCTTAAATGGACTCGAAAATTTGTTTCGAATTTGAAGAAATTCACTCAAGGTGTTTTTAAGATCCTCATAAGAATTGGACAGACAAGGCCACAGTGGCCTTGACCTTTGCCCTATAACCACCAAAACGTAATCAGTTCATCCTTGAGGTCAAGTAGATGTTTGTGCTGAATTTGAAGACATTCCCTCAAGGCATTCTTGAAATATCTAAGAATGAACCGGAGGTATGGACATATGAACTACCCGAAAACAGCTAACAACGACTCAGGCGAAGGCTGCTTCCGGTGTGGAGGTGCAACTATTGGATGGATAACTATGAATTTTGGTTCTAACATTTATGTCCACAATAGGATAATGCTATGATGATATCCTGACTCTTTCTTTAGTTCCATCATCAGGTTATCCATTCATCAGACCATTTTTATCTGTTTAGCCAGGTCCAGGTGACGGGGGCAGCGGGCTGAGCAAAGTACTCCAGGAACGCTCTCCAGCTCCTCCTGGGTGATCCCGAGGCATTCCAAGGCCAGATGAGATGCATCATCCCTCCAGCGTGATCTGGTTCTGCTCCACGGCTGCCCGTTTGATGTCATAAAGTTAGTAATTATATTTGTCCAGTACTCTATGCAAATATTCGCATGCTAACATGCAAAACTAAGATGGGGAACATAGTAAATGGCTGTCAAACATCAGCATTGTCGTTGTGCCGATTAGATATATGATGATATATGCTAATTGGAGCCAAAGCTAATGAATATCAATGACTCCTGCAGAGTAATTTGACTGGGGTGTGAATGCAGATTATACAACAAATAGTTCCAACCAAGCAATCTGGTCCGCAAGACATTTAGAATGTGCTCAATTTTGCTCGACTGCACACCTTCCTCATCTCTGAAAGAATGACATTGAAAATGAGCTCTCTTTTTTCATGCATTTTGACTTTTGGACTTTACCTTGCTCTTGAGTTATTGGAAATGTTTGTCATCCTCTATCAGATGTGCTGTGACACAGACCTACTAGCTTAAAAATACAGGCAAAGTTTGTGGATGTAGTCATTAAATCTATATGCGGAAAAATAATTGTTATCTCAGCAGATATCTTGGTTGTATCAAGACCAAGCAAGCTAAGCATTTTTATGTTCACGTTAATTTAGTTTTGGAAACCCCATGATCTCTCGAAAGCATAAGCACAAGATGCTCAATAGGGACCAGAAAATGTGTCCGTTGCCAGGTCGTTACCAAGGTTCGTCCTGCTTGCTGGAGTAGTAAACTGAGTTTCATTACATAGAGGAGTCTACTGATTTCCAGTTATTAGTCAGACTTTGTGTATTTCCATGAAAGTGGAGATGACAGTTGCAAAAAGCGTTTTTATTTTCAGAGCTAATTGCCCCAAAAAGTGAATACATTTTGATTATACAATTTCATTTTGTTGGTGATAGTTGTAAAATCTCAATATTGAACTCTGGGGTGTGCTTTAATGTTATTTCAGCACTAAAGTAATGCTTGCGGCTTGCTAATCGCATCACTGTCGTGCTCAAATAACAATAAAGCATAACCTCTTGTGTATTACTGCTTAATTGTAACCTTTTCCATTACATAAGAAAAGCAAGATGTTTGCAGGTAGTGTTTTTTTGTACTGTGGGAAAGGGGCTTTGAGGAGACTTAGCTGGATTGTTTGCAAGTGGTCCAGAATGCTGTTGTTGTCTAAAATGTCTTATGTCCCAGTGGTCTTGATATCGTCACAATGGCTTCCTTTCAAATCAAGAATCCAGTTCTAGAGATCATTTTTAGAGCTCTGCAGGTTTTGGTACCTGCCTACATTGGAGATACCGAGGCCTGACATCACCAGTAGGTGTCTGAGGTCCTTTTTATCAGGGTTTGTTGTGCCAAACCTTGGAGAAAGACAGCAAAAACAGTCCACAAGGGCGATTCAGCAAAAGTTGACCTGGTTATTGATAACTTCTACCCAGTTGCTGCAAATCAATTAATTGGACATGTAATAGATCCACTCTCTCATATTTAGGGAAGACACACACACACACGCACGCACACGCACGCACGCACACACACACACACACACACACACACACACACACACACACACACACACACACACACATGTCCTTGGGGTGAATTGACTTGTAGAGGAGACTGCTGTGTTTTTGCAGCCTCTGTTAATGAAAGCTATAATTATCACAGAGCAAAATCAATACTCTCAGTTCCTTTTAGGGGAAAGTGGTGGGGGGTTGTCTTGTTTGAGGTAAGACTGGAATGAGCCGTGGGACTCACAGCCCGAAAATAAGATTTATGGAAAGGCTGTGTTCATAGCTGATTGGCTCTAATTGTCTCCCAGCTAAGCAAGAATCCCATTCTGCTAAATGAGCCAGCGATCAAATTCAAATTCATTTATTGGCTGGCAAGCACACAGAATATCTTCACTGTTCAGCAGAGATAGTTTCTCACATTTTTTTGTATTTTTAGGGGGATAAATAAAAACAGTCATTGTAACAGCTGTGTGGTTGTAGATTAAGCAAGAGCAATTAACCAGTCTGGTCCGGGCTTCTAATGCCAGGAAGCACTCATCCAACATACACAGGAGACTTTTACTACAAAGGAACAATAGCAACTTGTCAGGAGTTTGGTCCTTTGGTTAACCCACACAATGTGGCAAGGGGACTGGCAACCAAGTCATTCACATGTCACCAGATGAAGATGATTTCTAATAAATCAGCCATTATAAAGCTAGTTAACCAGGCATGCTGAAGATTGCTTAGAAAAGTGCAGGTATACACACCGTCTTATCCATTCTTTACACTTTTGCTCTTGTGTTTTTGGGTTTGGAGAGGTTATGGAAAGGCACTCTCCTCCAAACTGTTCCCTTCAGAATGTTACAGTTGATCGGGCAAACCTGGTTTAACAGTAAATGATTTCATTTTCACAAATCCCTTCAAAAAATGCAGATCTAGGAAACAACTTCGAGGTCTGAAAACGGGCTTTACTTGCCAGAGACTAAGAATGGGGTTTGGTGTCAATCTACTTCACATTGACCGGGAGATGTAGTTCACCATTAATACCATAAGTGTGTGTCTGTTTACATGAGAATTAAAAAGCATAGGTCAAAAATTTAAATCAAGCTCAAGCGGCTGATATTTACTCATGTGTAGCACAAACCATTGGGAGTAATATTTCTCAAGCACAGGAGTTATTATACCCTGTTAGAAATCCCAATGTCATGGCAACCTCAGGCCTATGAGTGTATTTTTTTGTTTAGTGGCGTGTCATGTATGTCTGAGTGTCCTCTGCTAGTGTGAGAGAGCACTCAGTATTTATGACCTTTACAGTTGCTGTGTGTGTAGATAAAGCTAACAAAAGAGTAGAATGAAGGGGCATATAGGATAATAGGTGGACAGCCCTCTCTTTTCTCTTCTAGCCTGCTGATAAGATTCACACAGACCTGTGGAAATATACTACTTCTCCTTGTTAGTGCGAAAAACTAAATTGCTGTGCTGGGAAATTCACTTTATTTCAACATGTCCACATCTGAGATTAGAGGCTTTTTCTTATAAACAAAGCTTAATTAAGATGGGACTGAATTTGTGTCTTTATGGGACATTTGAGCATTAGGAACCTCCCTGCAGGACAGTTTTGCTGATTCAACCATCCACACCTATAGAAAGACTCTCTAGGCGCCAGTGGAAGTGCAGCATATAGGTGAATATGAGCTTGAGAGGACGCATACATTTAGATCTAAGTTTTCACACATTCACATGTCTGTCCTGTCGGTCTGCAGACTAACTGGGGTTAGGTTCTTGTCATCAACACCCACTCAAGGAAGACGGAATTGGCTCCTGAGTCTGTGACACATCAGTGGCGTCATAGTCTTGCATGCCACACACATGCAGTGTGGGCATGCATATTTACGGCCTGTAGCTCAGCAGGTGTGTTTCTTTGCGTGCATGTTTGTGTTTGTGTGAAGGCGCCATGCATATCAAGTTAACACCAATGGAATGTTACAGCTCATATTTTGAGATATTAATGATATGTCTGTAAACAAATAAAACTATTTTATGTTTACAGCACAGGCTGCTCAGATGGGTGTTAATCCCACTTTAGAGCAGAGGTCTTCACTGGTCTGCCCAGGCCCAAGGACCTGTGACCTTTGACCCATACTAGTTCAGGTCCACTTTTTATTACGATCAACCAGGTAATGGTCAGGTCCCATTCTATGAACCGGGTCTGTTTATAATCATATCTGAGTGAATCTGAGAAGACCCTATTCAGGGCTGATCACAAGAGAAAAGCATAAGCCCTGTGTGTAACTTACGTAATGATTAAGCTGATTTAGAATCAGATTACAAGAGCACAAGTAAGGGCTACAAACTGGTCAAGTTGCACTTACAGTACATTTTCTGCCCGGCAGCACAGACAATCTAAACAATCAGCACAGTTTCAAGGTGGGCACCCGAGATTAGCTTCACCATTTAGTTATCTGACCAAATGTCTCCCCTTCTACTTTTGAGTTATGACACTGAATAATGGCCACAACATTATGATGTAACAGTGAAGTTGACCAGTGTCAAATTTAAAGAAATTCTTGAGTTATGACCAAAAAAACATTTAGTGTGGTCAAAGTAACCTTTCATTCTTGGCTCAAAATGGACATTTGTGCCAAATTGAAATAAATTCCCTTAAGGTGTTCTTGAGACAGAGCGTTCACAAGCATGAAACAGGTGACACAGTGACCTTGACCTTTGAGCTATGACCACCAAAATCTAATCAGTTGATCATTGTGTCCAACAAGCCAACAAGCTGATTTTTTTTACTGGCAAGTGAACATGTACAAAACATCAAACCTAAGTTTAAGTACTTTTATTATTTTGCACAATGAATGAATATTACATACACTGAAAAGCATTGTATTTTATATGTCCATCTGCTGGTGGGCCATCAGGATAAGATTATGCATAATATGATATGAATTCCACTACAGAAGAGACTTGATGATCACTAAAATTATGTGGGGGGAAAAGTGGATATATCAATATCACTATTGGTTATTGGCCTATTAAATTGTTATTGTATATCGGCATATCAGACACTGGCAAAATAATCCAATGTCCTACATCCCCAGTTTTTTTAAAATGATTGTGTCCAATTGGATCTTGAAATTAATTTCCCGGGTTCGTTAGGGTTCAGGCTCATCATTTTGGACCAACTCTTCCAGCTCAGTCAAACCTAATGTTGTGATATTTCATCTTTTTTTTAATGTTAATTTCCAATGTTTCCACTTCATTTTATTTCTTTTGATTCATTGTGTTTTTCATTTGATTTCAATGGCTAAATTCCATTTTGATGCTTAAGGATCCTGGTATTGTCCATGCTGGCACACTGTCACACTACTACTGGGACACTTGAATAGAACAGAGCAATTGTTCATCAAACCTGCAATTCTTTTTGGCACTCCATAATATGTGAAAAGAAAAATGTGAGATTTTCCAGGAACATCAGTTCCAGTAAACCCCAAATCATGGGCTTTGCTCAAAATGCTTTGAACACTTCAAATAGAACCCATTGCCTCCAGTTTTTGACAGGCTGAATATAAAACTCAAGTCTACAGGAAAAAGAAGAGGAAGTTCAGATTGACAAATCTCAACGGACAATTTCCAGAGTTTCACTGTACTAGAGTTAATTTTATCAAGACTACCGCCTTCTCAAAGGTGATGTCAGCAATTACCACATTGCCAGAACACTTTTTAGCCATTGCAGACGCTCAGCTGGCTGTCATCACACACATTTATATTTATTTGTACATTCAAAGCCCCCCTGTACTTCCCTACCTCCCCTCTGCCCCCATATTTTAACCCCAACTTGTGCCAAGAATGTCTTCTGATGGAGACTTCACCCGTCGTGAGTCCTGGTTATTTTTTCCAGTGGGTCAGGTGACAGGGCAGCTGGATCGCTGGCTATTTCCCCTCATCATGTGATGGGTTAGTGGTGTCATGGGTGCTGTTTCCAAGGCGCAGACTTACTGACAAGAGGGTGACGTTAGAGAGGCAGTGGACCTTACTGGATCTATTAATAGCTGAGTGCTAAGAGTGAACGTGTTTGTAGTTGTTTGTGTAGGAAAGTTCACCAGTTTGTGACTGTTTGGAGTGAGAATTTTAGCCTTTTAAAACTTGATATAAGCAGACGGAGAGCAACTGAAGAGAAGGACAGAAATGTTTTTTTGCAGCAAAGTCTGAGTGAATGTGGGAAAATGCATAAATGGAATCGAGGCTCATCAGCAGATCCAGTCGTCTGTTATCTTCTATTTTTACACACACATGCACACTGCGTGCCCATTCATTGGCCTCTTAGGGCACACATTAGCGCTGAAAGGTAATTTCAGGTAACTTCAGCAACCATTATGTCTCCCTCCCCTTTGTGTGTTCTCACATATGCATGAACGCACACACTGGACAGAGCAGACACTTCAGACTCCAGAGGGGAACTGCTGTGTGTTGTGTCCACAAAAACAGGACGGAGGAGGTGGAAGAGAGGCGTGACAGCTTAGATTTTTTTAATAATGTGATGTATGAATTTCTCTTTTAAGTCCTGCTTAACCATTCGGAAGAGCTATATCTTGATGAAAAATGCGTTGAATTTAACTCAACCTGTTTGAGCTATCTCGACCGTTCAGTGTAGGCTTGTTATTCTCAGAAAATCCATTGTTTTTCAAACCGGCGACTATTTACTGGAGTTTACAGCCAGTCGGTGCTCCAGTCCAGTTGTTCATATGGCATTAGAAAATAATTGCACACAGTCGTTGTTGGTCGTTCTGTTCTCCTCTCCTATCCTCTCATTTTGAATGTCTGATAGTCCACCACTAACATTTTTGTCTCGTCCCGTCTCGTTAGTGACAGGAGTTGTCTCTTCCTGACGTTTGCTTTAGTTTTTGTTCTCAGTTGTTCTTATTCGCTTGTGTGGGGACTCCACTCCAGGAATAAAACTACACATTGCGCTGAACTTGTTTCGGTTTCTTCCCGGATGGCAACAAGTATGTTGTCCGCACGTCTTGGCTGACACGATGTTTGATGACTGACACAAATATGTACACACACAACACGTCGCAGATCTAGCAGATGACTTGACACAGCAAACTGCAGCATTCTCCAGCGCGCGTATCAAGTTCAGTTTTTTCTGCCAGCCAAAGTTGCGGTTGGTCCTCCTAATTTACTCACCAAAGACTAAATTTACTCGCATTTGGCGAGTGTTTTTAACAGCACAGTAATAGTGTGAATGGGGGCGAGAGAGTGGATATAGTGGCGAGGACATAGCTTTTGTACATGGAGCATCCGCACCATGTGCATGTGCAGCTAATGGGCACCCCAAATAATGTTTGTTTTTTTTGGGGTGAACCCTCCTGAAAAGCAGTTCAGATGTGCTTTGGAATTAATTTAAGCTGCGACCGTCAGTCACGTGGCCCTCACGGTGGTCGTTATAATGGGCCCTTACGAGCCAGTGTTCTCCTGGGGACGCAGGGCTGCCTGCTGATGGACAGTAGGACTTATGTTACATCTGCTGTGGGTTGTGCTGTTGTGACCTGCCCTTTTAAAAACCAGGTGATGAAACTGTAGTGATCATTTAGCACTATGACTCAGGATCTCAGGCCTCCTGGTTACTGTGCAGGTGATGTGCTAACAGTGTGACAAGGGCAAAAATACATTCATGTGCATCGCTCACATCTCTGTATTCACATGCTTCCAGTCTGACAGTGGAAACACACACATGAGGAAATGTAGACAACTGTATTTGTGTGCTATTTGTTTAAACCTTGGGCTTTCTAGCACCTGCTGTGTTTCATATTCAGTGTTTATTCTAATCAGCAGCGTGGACTCCTAACCGGGTAGAACAGCCATGAGAATAGACCATCTATTTACAACCTGAGCCCCGCAGTCCAATTAATCACCAGGCAGCAAACAGGCCCACTAAAATTAAAAGGAGCAACAGCTGCCACAGTAAATACAAGAAGACGAGAGAGGAAATGTAAAAGGAGAGCTATATTAGAGTTGTTTTTTTTTTAATTTCCAAAGGTAAAATACAACAAAAAGAGTGGTTAAAAATATATCAATAACAGAAGAGAAAGCAAAAGAGACATAATAAATTCCATCTGCAAATTGCACCAATTTACATGTGCAAAAGAGAGCAGGAAGAAGTGCGATGTTATTTAATTCTACCCCTTAATTACAGAATCAAATTGTTACCAAAAACTCGTCTTATATGTACTTACAAAAACACACTTTTACACACTTATATCTAAATTTTTACAATGCTGACCATAGTATATATTACTTATATATATATATATATATATATATATATATATATATATATACATACATATGTAATTTTATTTATAGTTAATTAATGTATTAATTATTTTGTAAAAAATATAATTGTATAGTAAATTTGATCTAATTTTTGTATGAGATAAACAAGAGTCTATTTATAGATGTGTATAATAAGTAAATAAATAAATCAACTATCAATCAAGTATTGACCAACTATTTCAACATCTTTCATACATCTGAAATACAGCAAACTATTCATATACAAAATATAAATTTACTCAAATAGCCAGGTACATGCATACACTCAAACTACATATTTAGACCTTCCTATCAACATTTAAGTTCATGTAAACACCAGGTGATCATCAAACCCCTTCTCATCCCATCTTAGTGACAATCTTATCTGTAAACTTAGTTTTAAACTGGATGATGTTGCTTTAAATGCACATGCAGACTGTTCCACAGTTTCACTCCACAAATTGAAGTACATTTTTTTTCATAGTTGCATTAGTGCTGAGAGTCTTTAAATTTAATTTTCCCCAAGTTAATGTGAGGCTGAAGAGGAAGAGCACAGGAGGAGCAGCACAGGCGGAGAAACGTGATAAGCGCTGCTGACACATTGGTGACCTTTACCCTCAGATGAATTCATCAACAAGGGGTCAACACAAGTGCCCGTTTATTTTTGGACACTGGCAGAGATACACAGGGACATGTGTGATGTCCTCCACTAAAGTCACACTCACTCGCTTTTTACAGGCAATGCTCCACGCTAAGACACACACACACACACACACACACACACACACACACACACACACACACACACACACACACACACACACACACACACACACACCACACAGAGAGAGAGCCCCTGAGGCTGGCATCGACTCAGCCCTCAGGGTGCAAACTAATTTGCTCGCAATCTAACACAGTAACTCCCTGCAAACTCCTCCGAACAACTGTCTAAATACTCACCCTGCTGCAGGCCACAACTGAGATATAATGAGATACTATTTGTTTCTGTGGATGTGAGTGTGAGTGTGTGTGTGCGCATTCACTGTTAAGCACAGTTACAAAAATGCATATGTGTATTTGCTTATGCTCCTGGTTGCAATCCGCCTGTTTGCCTGTGAGCTCTTTTACAGTGACTAAGAATAAATGAGGTCTTAACCGCCACTCATGCTTTTACCATGCAAATGTTTATGTCATGAGTAAGACATATGTATGTGTACTTATTTATGGTTTTGATCCCACAGACCACATACGTATATAAATAATAATAATAAATTGATAAATGAAAGAAATTATTACATTATTACAAATATAATTTCTTTAATCATGTCAGAAATCAAAAACTAAATTATCATAATAATAATAATAACAACAATAATTACAAAGTGAACAAGTAACAAAATTATAAACATTTGAATTGATACATAAATAATTAAATACATAGTAAATAAAAATATAAATGTATTTTATAAATAATTTAAATAGATCACTTTTTTGTTTCCATTTCCACAAATCTGTTTTCTTATAATAAATTATATATGTATTCTAAAATACATTATTTATATTTATTTCCGTATTTATTTAATTTTTGTATGTTGATTAGATAGGTTGGATCGTGCAGCAAGCCATCACCAAAAGCAGGTAGCTGTCAGCTTAGTTTTATTTAGCTCTAAATACAGGAATAAATAAAGTAAAAGTAGTGGAGCTTTATAGTGAGGTTAGTACCAAAGATGGAGAAATACAGAAATAAAATAAAAGAAGAAATGAAGAAATAAATAAAGGTCTTAATTTTTGTAATGTCCAATACATTGTTACTTCTTATCAATGTATTCATTTCAGCTTTTATTTCTTTGTTAATCAGGCCGATTAATTTAACATTTATTTATTTATATTTTTTATCTCAGATTTTTTTCAGATTACTTATTTCTTCATTGATTATTAAGTAATGTTAGTCCTTCATATTTCTTTTTTTCCAAAAAATGGCTGCACATTTATGGATGGTGACAAATATAATTACCTGAGCATAGGCATTTTTATTGACTAAAAAAAGGAAATAATTGGTGTTGTATTTTCTATGACTGTTGCATGAATACAAATATAAAACCCTTTTCTTTTGTAAAATAACCAGTCACTACTATGCTGACAGTTGTTTTCTTTTTATTTGTCCACAGTTTTCTTTAATTTGCTTTGGCAACATAAATGTCTGCGCCAGTCAAAGTGAATTAAAACAAGTTTCCCATCGACCCACACATGCGCGTGTATGGTCATTCCCATCACTCATACAAACACTATATGTGCATGTTTGTGTATATGTATACACAGGGGTGAGGCTGTGTACAAAATACTCTAAATACCAATCACAAGTAGAGCATCACTGCCCTAAACCAAAATACCAATTTTTTTTAACAGCGGCAGAAATGTTGCAGGGCTGGTGTTGTTATCACCTTGTGAGTCTGTGTGTGTGTTTGTGTGTGTGTGTGTGCGCGCGTGCGTGCGTGTGTGCGTGTGTGTGTCATCATGGCCAATTTTGGTCCTGGTGACACCAATCGAACAGGAACTACCACACAAGCTGCCTTGAATGTTTTGCCAGGCGTTTAAAGTTTATGTTTGTCTTTGTGTGGACAGATTTTGTCAGCGCAATTACATGGCAGTTGTGCAAGATAGAGTCACTGAAATTTACAGGTGTTTAGTTGAGATCAAAACAAAGGTGACTTTTGGAGATAGACCTGTTTAGAACAAGAGGGGTAAAAGTAGGGGGATTGGAAGTAGAGAAGGGGCCAATGTGCTCAAGTTTACCATGTGCTCTAGGTCACTTTCTTCTAGTTTTTACTAGTTTCTTGCTATTTTTGGATCTATTTTTCTCTCATTGCTCGCTGCCTTGTCCCCATGTTTTTTTTTTTTAAGAAATCGAACCAGTTTGCTCAGGTTTTTAAGTGTTAACCCCTCAAAACCTAAAGTGACATCACTTTTCTTGTCCTGCTCTCAAATGAAGAAACAAATTGGTTTTGTAATTATCATAATGACATGTTTGAAATTATGTTAAAAACTATTATATTTTCTTCCAGGTCATTTCTGTGTTGTTGTTTTTTTTCTTTCTTTAATCTTGTTATTTGTAGTTTATTTATATATTCACTTTTTTTCTAGGTATTGTTCATATACTTTGTACTAATTTTTCTTCATTCTAATTTTCACTAATTTTTGGGTCATTTCTTCTTTCGTTGCTCATTGCCTCCTTCACATGTTTTTGAGGGCCCACAGAACTTTAGGGTTATGCTCTGGAAAGGTAAATAAAAACAGTAAAGAAGAAAAGGGAAAAAAAACAACAAAGCAGTAAGTGTGTCAGATATGACCTGTGGGTGTCTCTCTGTGTGTCTAACTGTCACGTCTCAGTTTGTTTACCGCTGCTGCCCTGGGCTTCGTGTCCCAGCTAAAGTAACTTCCTACCAAGGATCCTGTATCCTCATCCTCAGCTGCTGAGCAGGAACAAATCTGCATAATCCTTGTGAATGCATCCCTGTAAAGATCCCTCGTAATCATCACAGCCGTGTAGGTATCAGTTTCTATGTGAATTCTTTCAGTAAGCCGAGCATCATGGGATAACGGCGCAAAGAGGTAAACAAACCATCTATGGAGCCTATAGGCTGCCACTGCACCACACAAAACAGCTATTATGTCATTTATTTCACTTGTGCGAAATGAAGACGTAAGCTGAAGCAATTGTTACAAGCTGAGCGGCAGATTTGTTCACTTCTCTGCCACCCTGTAGACTTTTTAGGATGAGTGTTTTTTTTTTCAGTCTGTCGAGGGATGGTGAGGTGTGAGTGGAAACACTGACCCAATCAACCTGAGCCAGTGAGCCCAGTGTCTGTTGACCTCCCCGTCTCTGGTTTCCCCCTCCGTTCACTTGAAACCGGCTGTCAGTCACCGCACAACAAGAGCACACACATGCATGATCCCATACGTCCCGCTGGTGACGAGGACGCCCTCATTCATTCCACTCGGACTGTAACCTTTACCTCCGTCACATCCTCCTTCCCTCCAAAACAAGAGATCGGCTTTCGTTTTGTTTTTCTGGCCCACATTATCCGTTATCGCAGCCGTATTTGACCTCAGCAGGCTGGATAAGCTGGGAGAGAAATTGAAATATGAGCTTGTGGAAGTGGTCAAGGAAAATGAACCACGCAAATTTTACATCTTGGGCTTTAAGAAGGCAATATTCCTGAGAGCAGATAAGTGAGCAGATAGAGAGTCAGTGTTTTTGTTTAAGGTCACTTTTACAAGATACATGACTGCTGATGGACACATTGGTTATTGCTGCAAGTAGAGGACCTTTCACTGCCGAGTAGTCTCCTTGACAACAAGCCTAGCATACAGCACGTTACATTCACTGTTTATGCATTAGGTGATCCTCTTATTCAGAATGACTCACAGCAGGAAGTCTGGAGGCAAAATGTTTTCAGGTTGTCCATCCGTCCGTGCATCTGGTTCACTCTTGTTAATCAGACATCTCACGTATGCCTTGAGGGAATTTCTTCAAATTCAGCACAAACGTCCACTTTTTCAAATTTTGCACAAACATTTGAGTGCTCTCAAGGATGAACTGATTTGATTTGGGTGACCAAAGGTCAAGGTCACGGCCACATAAAACATGTTTTTGGCCATAGCTCAAGAATTCATATGCTCATATTTTTTACAGGATATAATGATTAAGTTCTGACATTTTTTCAGGGTAAGTCAGGAAAAAAATGACACAAACATCTACTTGGACACAGTGATGAACTGATTAGATTGTAGTGGTCATAGGTCAAAGATCAAAGTCACTGTGACCTTGTCTGTCTCATTCTTGTGAACGCAAGAATGTGAACACCTTGAGGGAATTTATTCAAATTTGGCACAAGCACTCAGTCAAGAATGAACTGATTAGAATTTAGTGCTCAAAGGTCTAATGAATTAATATGCTAATTATGCCAAAATTCTACTTAAACACTTGGAAAGAATTTCTTCAAATTTGGCACGAATGTCCACTTTGAGTCAGTGATGAAGCATTTGATTTTGGTCAAAGGTCAAGGTCATTGTGACTTCGCAAAACATTTTTTTGGCCAAAACTCAAGAATTTGTCCAGTAATTATGCCAAAATTTCCCCACAAATGTCTAATAATTTAAATGGGTGAAGTGATTATGTTTTATACCCAAAAGATCAAAGGTCATCTTCACTGTGACATCATAATGTCGTGGCCATTATTCAGTGTCATAACTCAGAAATACACAGACACACACACACTAACCATCCTAATGTGTAACAGGCTACAGGTATACCATTTTGGTACCATAAAGCAAAGAAAAATTAAAGGATAACTTTACCAGATGAAAGGTTTTGATACTCTAACCAAACAAAAGCTTTGAAACACACTCACAGAGAGTTTATAAAAGGCTGTGAGCGGCGCCAGAGGCTTTGGCATGAGACCTTAGCAGAGATGTGATTGGATCATTTATGACAGATGACTCATGACTCATTAGGGAACATTGGGAACCAGCCCAATCAGCTCTATAGCTTTTAGCCACTATGGAAAAAAAAATACTAACTTTTTTCCAGCTATGGTCATTTTTTCATAACATTATCATACAGAATTACTGATCAAATATCATACAAGGGGCAAAATTATTGTTCAAACAAGCATATACTTGATGTGCCATTAGGTTGAATTAGACTGCAAATTTAATGGTTTAGAAACTACAGAGATTGCTTTACGTCTCAAAACAGGTAAGGAGGCCTCTCTAGTGCAGTGAACAAAACAAAAGCTTTTTCTAGAAACATTCACTATTGAAAGGAGTGACTGGCCAATGACAAAAATCACAAATATGTTAATTGTCCTCTACATTACATAAGGTAAATTACATAAGACTGGAATGTGGTGACGTTAAATCCAACTACATAGCATCAGTTCAAAAGTCTTAATGACTATTAGTTTAAACCTCTGTCAGACTTTTAGTTTTCAACTTAATTATTTTGTGCTTGGTTTAGCAACACGTAAATTCCAGTCATACATATCGTACCTTGAAGACAAAGAGTAAAGATGTGGAGGAGCAAGTAAGCAAAGGAGTTTCTAAGTATTTGCTTTGTTACTTTGAGAATGACGTGAGCAGTAGTGGCAATTAACAAAAAATGTTATCAGAGTGTACACACCTCCTGGTAGTGTGTTAGCAGTAAGTAGTGAAGTGTGTGAGCAGTTTACTCCAGGCTGAGCTCAGCAGAGGGATTGAATTAGGAGCCGCGAGAGGCTGAGTGGGGCTAATTGGGAGCGACAGGGCCTGGTCAGTGTATTAGGGTCCAGCTGACTGGAGGAGCTCAGGTCAGCTACACAGCCGATCTCTACAGTCCGCCTTACTCACAGTATGGTACATTTCACTGCAGCAGGGGTAACTCATGTTCTAGTTAGGGTATCCATCTTCACTTTTTGTCCTCAGCTACTTCTACATACTTTCACATGGACACGCCATTTCAACTTTAAAATATTTAGCTCATCTAGGACTTCTGTGTATTCACTCAGATTTTTGATAACTTTCAAGCTTTTTAAAATATTCATTTCTTCTGCAGTTCTCTCAGGCAATTCAATGGGTGTACTGTTCAGACTTAGACATCTTTAAACCTTTTCACCTTCTCTTCAACCTCGTTGTACTTTCAATGACAACTGCAGAGTCATTTGACCCTGTTGTGAATGCCGATCGTAAGCATTCTCATCGCATTAAAAAGCCAGATGTTGGCAGGTTTTTTTGTGCAGTGGTAATGAGGCTATAGAAATGTCTTTCAAGCTTTAAACAAGTCAACATTGTACTTAATTGTATTAGTTCAGCTTTTTTATACATTTCATAGCTTTTCATCAGTTCAACTTTCCTTCTTCAGCTCCTGACCTTTTCAAGATTCAAGTGCCTTATTGACTTACAAGTGTTTACACGTACATATAGACCTAATGACACTTCAGCTGTTCTCATCCATTACATATCAATGTTAACTAACTACTTTCAGATCTTGGACTTGAAATAAAATTTAAACTGCTTACTGCAACTCATCACTTCCAGTTCAGCTAAAAGGTCAACTACTGCTTGCATGCCATGTGACATTTGAACTGTATTCATCTTTTACTCTTCAACTGCTTTCATTACTTACTCTTCAAAGGATAATTTGACCTCTTTTAGGGGTTACAATCCAGCTTACGTTTCCACTGCTCACATTTTTTACTCTCAACTGAAAGTTCAAGTGCTTCCATTTCTCAATGTCTTTAAACACCGGAGGCATGACAAATAAATGACAGGAAAATGCAAAATACTAGCCTGCAAATATTTTGCATCAAAACAATGCAAACCGGCAGAGATGCAAATTTTCATTATCTGGGATCCGATTGACCTGAAGCAGCATCTGGTAGTAATTCAGAGGTTAGTGGCTGTATAGGTTAAGCTACTGTAATCCTTTTTTATTGAGTTTCCTTTTAGGGAAATGCTTTGAGTCAATTTTGGTTCCCTCTGGTAAACCTTATGCAGTATATAGCTTGTATCTTGGGCTTTTATTGGGAAGGGTAAGAACCAAAGGAGTGGATCTGGTATGCATTGCCTTTGTCAAAGTTGAAATGAGTAGTAAAATTTCGAGTACTGGTTCGGACTAAGGACCCAATACAGGAACAATATTGCTGTTGCTTAATAAACCTCATAAGTATAGGCAAAATGTGATTGGTTGATGCTTTAATCATGGTGCAAGAGCCCAGAAAAAATGACCTTGTTCTGAAAAAAGGTCACTATTAGGTACATGACAAGTACATGACAAAACAACAGTTAAAAAGATATATTGGCATGCAATGTATTTGCACAAAAAATATGTTCCCGCAGTATAATGACCTTTGATTTTCAATTGATAATTCAACTGTGTCTTACTCTTTACTTATAGTGTTTGTACTACGACTTCTTTCAACCTCTTTCAGTACTTGTATTGCAACTGTTGCTATGTTACGACTTCTATCTAAACTATTTACCCTTTGAAACCTTTGTGAATTGACTTGATTTCTTTCAAAATATGTAACTGATAACTGTAAATGCAATTTCCCTAGCTTTTTTCTTTTTTCTTAGACATTTTTCTCTAAATTCTCTAAATCTAGAGAATGTATAACATTTCTTACCAAGTTGCTCATTGACTTTTTTCCCCATGTTTTTAAAAGAAATCACACAGATTTGCTCGGAGTTAAAAGGTTTAAATTCTTGTGAAAGATGTCTGAAAACAGCACAAGAAAAGTAGTGTCGCTCTGTGTATCTTCAACAAATACTATACCCATAAATACAAAGCTAAAGCACAGAAGTAAAACACAATGAAGAAGTCTATTGATCGATACTCAAAAGGCTTTTTGGCTGCAGGCAATTATGAAGCAGAGCTCAGTATTCTGTGTCTTCACACAGTGCATTGTGTCCATTAAGTGAGTCATATATCCACTTAAGGTCAGGCTGCTGAACTGGCCTAACAGGACCTATTCAGACCTTGTTACCTCATGCTGCTAATTGAGCTAATAATAACCACAGAGGCAGAGTACTACGTAACCCCTTTCAGCCTAACAGCACAATGGTTTGTTCACATCTCTTATATTTAGATCACTTCCTTTTCCTACATTTGACCATGCTCACTACCTGTAACCCCTCTGCTCCACTGGCTCCGTGTCGGGCCTGAATGCTAATGTGCCGCTGCTTAGTGTGAGAAAGCGGAAGTGGAGCTGAATGCAATCATTAATTGCAAGCCATAATGGCGTCCATATGGAGAGGGCATGGCTGCGCATAAAGAACCTCGGAGCACAATGGGCTCAACGTCTCTCACAATCCAAGCCTGTCAGGGGTAGCACTCTCTACTGTAATGTGCAACATGACAGATTAGGCAACAAATCACACATTAACAAAATAACATTGTGTGGAAAAAGAAGGGGAGGAAGAGGGGGAGACTTTGACCTGAAGGAGGGAAGATGGGCGGTCCAGTTTAGCGTGTAAATCATGCGGGTTGAATGGCTGCCAGGTAGGAGGGCAGCTTCTCACACTCTGAAATACACAAGGACAGAGACAGACACAAGCAGGAGGATCCTAAAATCCTCAAGCAAAGAGGGGAAGGTGATGCAAACAGATCGCCCTCTTTGCACAAACGGGATTGAAACACCGATCCCACCCCTTTTTTTTTTGCGATCTAGAAGAGCTTTCATCGGTGAGAAGCAGCCCTCGGAGGATCAGAGTTTGGAGTCAGCATGGAAACAAATCATTCCCTGGCTAACGGGTAGAGGTTCAATTAGATGCACTGCCTCGAACGGACTAGAATTCAATTATGTAAAGAACGAGTTACGGTTGAAGGATGGAAATAAACAAGGTGCTCTGATGTTTTATTCATCCCACACCCCAAAATACCTCCTGCATTAAACAACAGCAGCAGCCAGCTTGAGCTTCACAGAATAGAGCGTTTTTTTTTTTCTTTTCTTTTTTCCAATGCTGTTTGCCTTTAAGGCCACTAATTAGAGGGGTAGCAATTTTCATATTTGCAAAGATTGGTGTGGTTTTAATTCTTTTACAGCAAGAAGCTAATAGAGCTGCACCGTGACTGCAACATTCTGATAAATGAACGTGCTCTTTAGAAAGATTACCCCGGACAATAATTCAATACAGTGACAGCTTTGAGTAAAGGGATTCTCCCTGAAGTATTTATCAACACTAATGAAAGGTATACATCAAAAATGGTACTCGTGTCAGTTGTGTAGCACAACACTTTATTTTAATCCTACCTATTTAGCATTTATAAACAGTGAATAAACAATTCATAAAACACTAAAATATAAGCACGTAACAGTAAGATCATTTTGAGTTTTATTAAAGGTCATAATTCGTAACATTTTAGTCTTGGTTGTCTTAAATTTTTTTAATGTGAAGGAGCAGAAGGAGTTTGTGTAAAGGCAATTTTAATACAGCAAAGCAGTGGTGGACCCCACCACTATCTGGATTAAAACCATTTAGCATCTGTATGAGACAGACCAGGATGCATCATTATTAGACATCCCAAGCACATTGACATATAAAGGATGAGAAAGTCTGCATGGAGTGGGGATGGGGGAGGATGGTTAAAAAAATCACTGGACTTTTACCCAGGAGACTGCTGTTCTTGTCCCATGTGAAACCAAAAGTCACTTCTTAGTTGTTTAACCAGACAATGTCTGTGATGTATGTCTTGTGACATATGTGACATGTTAGTAACATATTTTACTACTTATTTTAAGTTTTCCACAAATTTCAGGGAATTAGTAGATTTGGAAAGTTTTTTTTAATCTAGAGAAAAATGTGCAAAAATTATTTCTATAATAATCATTATTATATATTTTCTAAAATATAAGCACTTATTTCCCTTGTTTTATATTATTTTTTTCCCTGCTAATTTTTGGTCATTTTTTCAGAAGTTGCTCATTGGTTTTTTCCCACATTTTTAAAAGAAATCAAACCAGTTTGCTCAGGGTTTTTTTTTTTTAAACTTTACCTAATACTTTTGTTGCTTAAACCTAAAAAAGTAAGTGAGTTTATTTTGAGAAGAGACTGTGGGAATGTGTGTTACGAGTAGAAAATGCATTTCCTCTGAAAAAAAGAAGTTTATTTTGAAAAGACAGTATGCATTTAATGAGCAGAAACCCCGTCCCTGAGCATCTTAATCCGACGCTAGATGAGTTACGAGAGCGTCATAATTTCACACACAGAGCCACTGAACAAGCCTCAGTATTTGAAGAGCTGGGGGTAAGACTGTTGGGATTTCACATTCATATGTTTTAGGTGATCATTTCAACCCAAGCCAATATCTTTGCCTAACCCTAACTAAGTGCAGAAGTTTATTGGTGAAAAAAAACTCACTTAAAATGGCATCACTATATGTTTACAAGGACAACATAGTCTCATAAAGCATTTATTTAGTGTTTTATTGGGTTGGGTCTTGTTTCAAGTGCAGTTAGAGCGTTATTGTTGGCCAGGGGGACATTAGTCCAGCTTCTCCTCTCGTCCCTGGTGTACTTCTCGTGAGCTCGGTGCATGCTGACCCTTACAGCCCATGGCGTCAGTTTAACATGCAGAGAAGCAGCTCTCCAAACGCCCACCGCCAATGAATCATGCACACACACACGTACACACACACAACATTTAATCTCATCCACATAGCCGACAGCTCGTTAATTTTACACTCCATAAAGGCGTGAAGAGCATTGCATCAATATCTAACACAATCACTTTGCTGAGACCAGCAGATAAAAACACACGCACCCACAGAAGTAAATACAATAGTTAATCATCATGAATGGTGTGTGCTGCGCGTTATAAATTCTCACGTTTGTAAGCACGTACAGTATGTACGCCTACAGTCCGGTTAGGCTGGAACATTAATAACGCAAAAGAATTATCTGTAACACATTCTCAAGCCTTTTACTTTATGTAAACCTCATGCAGGTGAGGTGATTCCCGGAACAATTTGAGCAAACATAATAATCAAACACTTCCTCCACAGACACTCAGCAGGCTGATCAGGTCCAGACAGAAAGCACAACCTGTAAAAATAAAGAAACGCTCCTGGTATGAAGAAATGAAAAGGCACCCACACCCTTCTACAGGGCCCGTAGGATTTCTTTTCATCTTTGACATTTTTACACATATAAACTAATCTATTCATTCTGAGAAAATTCAAAAAAGATACAACATAGCAGTAGTAGTTGGTGTTTCAAACACTTGTCCAGGTATAAACTAATCAATATGCATGTAGCTGATACATTAAAAAAGAAAGTAGATAAAATAATGACCGCAAACCGCAACAGCTTGAGTCTTCCTTAGGCAGATTCTCCAAGTCTCTAAACTCTACTGGAGAGATAAACAGCATTCTTTTAAAAGATGCTCCTTCATCTGGTTTTTTGACAGAGAGCACTATGAAATACTCCAAATTTCAGGTTTTTATCTTGATTGAGACTTAGTAACTTTGAAAGCCACATAACTTTTAGTCATCAAGACATTCAGTGACACCTTGTTCCCTGTACAGTCAGCCTGTTTTCATTTCTAATTCTCCCAACACATTATAAAGAACACAGTATAAAGTACAAGAAAGTCCACAAAGGCAAGAGGTTGGGGTGGTTTATGGGTCAAACAAACACAGGACTTTCATTAAGGAGACCACTGTTTGTGTCCTGTTAAAAGCAAAAGTTAATATTGTTTTAACCCAAACCATGGTTCGGTTTAGGAAAAAAATCAAGGATTTTTTTTTTTTGCCTAAACCTAAAGGTGCCAAAATCTATGTTTCCTTTTTCCTTATTTTTAAGACAAAGTGAATGCATGTAATAGGCGAAAACTAACAAAAAACATAAAGTTTGTAAAAACAGTAGGCGTAGCCACATTGATGTCAAACATTGGTTTGGAGCCTCGAGTTTGGCATTTTGCCCATCACCATCTTGGCTTTCAGAGCCAGAAGTGACCATATATTTGGTTGCAGACAGCCTGACTCAAAGCAGCCTGACCCTAATCACGCATGACCTTAAGCCTTAATAGTATATACATAGGTAAGTTATATAAAAATTCACTCCCTGTACGGTTGTCATGAATTTTGATATTGCTATGGAGACCAAACCTTATTTGTTGTATCAGGCTGTTAACATGCTCATTGTTGCTGTTAAGTTGGTCATTTTAACGTAAGGTGATTAAATCACTTTTGGAGTCAGCCAAGCAGGATATATTGAACAGCCAAATCTGATTCAACAGGATGATTCATTATGAATCAGCTCTGCTTTTCACAATACCCCTGAAGGAAGTTGTCTTTTAGTCATATAGTGAGGGAAGTTTTAATGTTGACATCAACACTTTGGTTTTTACCTCTTTGTGAGAACGGGAGTTTGAATGCTAGATGTAGATGGGCCTTGGGACTTGATTGAAAACCCATAGTTGACAGAATCATGAGAGAATTGACCTTCTCTTGGTGCTCTCTGTACCTCAAAGGCATCTTAGCGACAGTCACTGCAAGTGATTCATTGATTCACAAAGTGAGAACAACACACGCACACGCACGCACACACACACACGCACACACACACACACACACACACACATGCGCGCATACAAACACACACACACACACGAATGTAGAGCTGAGCCAAGCCGAGCCCGTCAACTCAGAAGGTCAGCATATGGAAAGATGGAAGGTGACACCTCCTGACACTGACCCCACCCTCGTGCTGCAGCTCTGTGTTTACAAAGGAACCTCACAATGAGGACAATGAGGAGGATACACACACACATCCCAGTATGAGTACCAATCAGCAGCCACGTCTCAGGTTGATGTAAAGCTGAAATCCCATCCACTCCATTACATGGTCAGGCAGATATCAGCATCTGTGCGCAGAGATGCTTGTTTTCTCACTGATAGCCGTGCCAGCAGAATGTAACTTTATTGATCTGCTATAGCAGGAACTGTAGGCTATTAGAAAGAGAAAATATCTCTGGCCCTGTGAAAAGGCCAGCACACAGGAGGAAGAAAGGAAATAACACCAATCTGATGAAAACACTTGATATGCAACGTGATCTCACCAAGTTGCTGATGAAAAGCCCACAAGTGAGGAAGAGGCTGAGCTGCCTGAGTGCACACAGCAGGTGCAAATGCTGTTTCACTCCCAAGTTTAACCATTTGAAACCAGGAGGGACATTGCTTGTGCTGCTTTCAGATGTCTTTCACAAGTATTAAAACCTACTGAGCAAACTGGTGCAATTTCTTTAAAAACACAGGAGGTGAAGCAGGAACGTGGTGAGAAATGTTCCACGAACTGCTAGAAATATGTAGATTTATATAATTATTTTTAAAGAGCTAGGGAAAAAGGAAAAACTAATTATGATATTTGCATATTTAAAATAATGTTACAGAATTGTCAGACAGTTTAAGCACTCTCCTTGTTGATTTGTTTTTATTACTAATTTTTGGGTAATTTCTTGTACTCTTTGCTAATTTCTTGGTAATTTCTGCGTCATTTCTCCTTTTGTTGCTCAGTAGTATTTAAATCTTTGAACCTTGAGCAAATTGGTACAATTTCTTTCAGAAAGATGGTAAAACAGGCATTGAGAAACTTTGTAGGAAATGTTCCACATCATTTCTAAAGCCAGGGAAAAATGTCTTTGGAAAAAAGAAAAGCTATGATAATGATAATGATATATGATATATAATGATATAAGATATAAGCTAATGATATATTTAATTTTTCAAAACAAAATTACTATGATTTTTAAACCCTTTTTTAACTTTCATGCTAGCTCAGTAGCTCAACTGGTAGAGCAGGCGCCCCATGCACAGCGGCTGCAGGTTCGAGTCTGACCCCGGCCCTTTGCTGCATGTCATCCCCTCTCTCTCTCTCCCCCTTTCACACTTGCTGTCCTATCTGAATAAAGGCAAAAGGTCTTTTAATTTTTAATTTTTATTTTTTAAATTTAATTGTATCTTTCTATCTATCTATTGCTAATTTAATTTAATTTAATTTAATTTATAATCATGTACTTTTTGTTATATTTTGCACATTTTTGGGTCATCTTTTCTTTTGTCGCTAATTGCCCTTTTTGTGTGTTTTTGAATGAAATCAAGCCGATTTGCTCAGGTTTTGAAGGGTTAGTAGAGTCATACTGTGTTGTATTCCACATGCCTCTGATTCGGTGTCTGGTACTCTGTTCTTTACTGGTGACTTAGCAATGAGCGTAAGCATGAACACAGGCTCATCTCTGCCACTGTGGTTACATAATCCAGCAACGAGCCCTCACCCAGCATACTGCCCCCTGTTCAACTTCCTCTTTCACTCCCTCTTGTACCTCCACAGGGTTTCCCTCTTTCTCCTCACCTCTTATTCCTCCCCCATCTCTCCTTCCACTGTGCTGTGTCCCTCCGTTCCCCTCTGATCTCCTGCTCTCCTCCCCCTCCTCTCCCTCCATCAAATGGTAGTATGTATCTGCTCGCCCACTGCCGTTGGCTAGGGCGGCGCTTTGAACCCGAGGATGAAAGAGCTGATCCTGTAATGAGAATCTTAATGCCGAGAAACTGTTTGGCTCTAACACACACACACATGCGTGCTGACACAGACACACACTCGCGGGCTTTGAAAAAGTGAATTTTACAGTGCTGCTCCGCTCACAGCTCGGCTGCATGTCTAATGCGAGCTATTTTGAAATTCTGCTGCCGCATGAAAGTTGAGTTAAAGTGGTTATGCAATTTCAGAGTATCACTCTCGCTTGTTGCGGATGGATTGCATGCATGTGTTCGGAGCACAGAACTGGTCTTTTTGCAGAAGTAAACAACTGAAATGGGTGTTGTGGGCAGTGTTTGGAAACTAGTAAACACTTACTCCATACTCGATAGGCATGACGAAATCGACCCACATCGCAGATTTTATGAATTTGGCCTCGAGCAACATTCATACATACATGACCAAAGATAAAAGATGCAAGAGGATTGTGCTTTTGATATGATTTTCCAGAAATTAAGTGTGTTTTACTAAAAAGAGGGGCTCTTTATTTTCAAGGTCGTGGAAACTTAAAGATGGGGTAGGCAGTTTTATTTTTGGGGGAAAAAAATCCTATAATAACCTTTCAGCATTTGTCAACAGGAGTTTTTGGCCAATTACAGGTCGTTTCAGAAAAAAACTAATGCAGATGTACAGGCCTTCGGTGAAAACCTAATTCAGTGGTGGAGAATCCTGCAGAGACAGTTGCTGTCCCAACATTGGCACCAATTCCTGACACTGCAAAGCAACCCAGAAAAGGAACCATATCAAAAAGAGTCTAAGAGAAAGTCTGACAATAAATAAAACACTTCAATATTTGAGATTTTTTTCTGATTTGTTATTTCTAATCGAAGGATACGAAGGTGTGCTATGTGAGCGATAATGGAAAGGCAAGCCCCTTATACATGGGAGCAGCTACTAACGAGGGATTTCTGGGAGGTGATAGTCCACGATTTCACAGAGCAGTTGTGGTTACAAAACTTTCAGATGATCTGCTCAACTTTTGAAGAGTTACGTGATGCAATAAGACCTCTTGTAGAGCCTTCTGCCTTAGAGTACATACTGTACTTGTAGTATTGATGACAATGACGATGTAAGTGACAGTCATGATTATTGTGACTGTCATGACCTGTTGATGTTGATGTAAGCTGCATTGGAAATGGTGTATGCTATTAGGAGATGTTTGTCATATTTAACACTCAGTGAATTATTATAGGCTCTATGGAGTTATGGTGACACTTATTAATCTGCGTCTGTGGAGCATCGGTGTGAATAACCCTGTGTACAGATTAGGGCTTGACAGAATATTGGCATGGCCGTTTACTGGGGCTGATATCTGGCCTTTTGCCAATTATCTGTGTTGGTACTTAATTTTAATGATGGCTGATAAAATTCATTAATTAAAAGGTGCAAAGAATGTGTAGCATATGAGGAACTTTACTCTGTAAAACCTCAGGAATTAATTTTTATTTATTTGTTTTTTATTCAAATTTTTAATTGACTTTCTAAGAGAAGTTTTTGGGAACTTGCTGTATATGATGTTGATGTTGATGTTTTGACGAAACATTTGCTTAAGGCATTTAAACAAAGTTTTGTTTTGGAGTTTGTTATATTCAAAACTCTAAATATTGACAAAGAGATTTTTATTTTTATTGTAAATGCATATCCTTTCCAAATATCGATTTCATTAACTACTAATGATAGATATTGGCCCTGAAAAACCAATAACAGTTGACCCCTAGTACAGATAATATCAACAGTCATATGTTTCTGTGTCATATTGTTTGTGCTTTATGTGTTTTCATTATGTTTTTACACTTGCTGCAACTCAAATTGCCACCTGGGACAAATATTAATTTGAATGTTAATGGAAACCCGCCTGTTTTGAAAACTGGGCTTGATTTCTGTCACAAACATGGGAAGAAGGCAGTAAGCAACTTGAGAAGAAATGACCCGGAAATTTGCAAGAAATTTGTAAAAATAAGTACAAGAAAATCTACGTAAAAATTAGCAAATAATCAAAGGAACGCCCCTCAAAAAAAAACAAACAACCACAATTTAAAAAAAGGGGAAAGGTTTTTTTAAAGGAAATTTCCTAAATAACTGCTTGGAAATTACAATTATTCTATAAAAATAATTTTGAGTATAGAATTGTGAATATTTTAAATGTAGTTTTCTGGACAGTTTTCCTATTTGTTTTTCTTTTTTTTTAAGAATTTTCTAAATGTACTAATTTTTTGCAATTTTCAGGACATCTCTTACCAAGTTCCTCATTTCCATTTTTTCCACTATGTTTTTTAAAACAGAAATTCCACCAATTTGCTTTGGTTTAAAGGTTTAAATACATGTAAAAGGTGTCTAAAAGCAACACAAGAAAAGCGATGTTGATCCAGGTTTCTCAGGGTTAACAGATCACTTTAATTACTTTGTACACTGTTATCATGAAAATGAAATAATGAACTGTAATTAGCCTTTAAACCAGCTCACAGCTACACTTGTTGCATTTCACACTCGCATCTCCACTCAGCAGCACTTTAGTCATCCTCTCACTGCGGTGTAATAACGTCCCGCGTGGCTTTCAGCGGCAGTCAAACATTGTGTGGTTGCTGAGAGGTTCTAATCCAAACCACGTGGGAGGAGAAGTGAGTGTTGGCCTTGAAATATGTGTCATCCTTTGAGTGTGTCAAACAATCGTCTTTCAGGAATCAGAAGAATGCGGGGAGTGTAAAATAGCATGTCAGTGGCTGTAACCCGTGCACTTAGAGGCAAGGAGTGCACGTCATTGTCAGGCCGACAAAGGATGAGGTGGAGAGGACTGGATGTCTCTCTGCTTAGATGTGATACACTGAAACTCCTTTAAAAGCAGCTGCACAGTCTGTTGTCAGCAACTAACAGCACCATGATGTACTGAATGTGACAACAGTGTTAAATATGAGAAATCATATTGCAGAGTTAAAAGCTAAATAGCAGGTTTTTTTGTACGTCCTCCGGGCCACAAGTCTAAGAAGACATCAGCTGGGTCGATACTGCTGAAAGGCTTGGAGTTGGAGTAGTGGAATGAAAGCTGTATCGACCCGCGGAGCAATGATCTGAGGCTGATGTTACTCCGGCCGACAGATTTCCCAGCAGCACTTGCTCTTGAGGAGTCCTAAAAACGGCACAGATGTGAATCTTTCCATTCCACCTTGACCTTTCCCTGAATATCGTGTAGCGCATCAGAATGCCATTTACTCTCCCGGCTAGTGAAATATTTAAACCGTGGGAGAGGGCTGCTTAAAGTGCAGCGCCGGCTCCTCGCTCGTCTCTTTTTCGAAGAGAAATATGACAGAGGCTGGAGCCAGCCACGCTGCATGCATCTATTTTGATGTGAGCCATAAATCAAACATGGAGTTGGGGGGTGATGGAGCCCCCAAGTTGGATAAACAAAGAGCATTTTGGTAAAGTCTTTACATTTATGATTTACTGCCTCCGCAATCATACAGCCTCACCTGCTCTATCCCCAAAGCAACCTCTGTTTAGAAGCAGGCAGCTCTCACATCTTATCCCAGCTTACCTGTCCTCTTAATCTCTTCTCATTCCATCAGCCGTTCAAATCATGAGGAGCAGGAGCAGAGGAACACTGATGGATGGTTTCTGAATACATCTCGCAGCAGCTGACTGTCCGGCCTGCTCGACAGAGAACTTCTTCAGTGGTGAGTCATCTCGGGTGGTTCACTCTATGTATATACATGTGTCACACACAGAAACACATGGAAACAGCACACAATACTGAGAGTCCTCCGCCCCTTTCATTTCACACATACCAGGGGATCTGAAGGCTTATAAATTCACTAAACTGTGTCCCACTTAAGACCCTTTTCAAGGTTTTTTACCAGGAGCTGAATCATACACGACTCTGCTCCAAAACATACAGACCTGGTGAATCAAACAATGTTCAAGATTCAAAAAAGCTTTATTGTTCATCATATAGGGACAGAAAATTGCCTTTTGGTTAGTGCTCAAACAACATGAAAAAAGAAAGCAGTAACACCCATGAGACTCACATAAAATCACACTATTCCATAGATCAATAAAAACGCGTGCTAAGCTGCAATATAAAAAAACCAAACTTGCCTTGTTTAAAAAGTATATTGTGGTGGGAATAAAAGAGTTCTTGTAAGTTCTGGTTTTGGTCAGAGATGCTCTGAAATGTTTGGCCTAAAAGAATAGCTGAGACAAGTGGTGAAGGGGGTGTAAAATGTCTGGAATCTGCTTTTTTTTTTTTTTTAACTGCCTGACTGTAAAGATCTGAGAGCTGGGTTTGAGCCATGCCGGTGATCTTAGCTGCATATTTGATGATTCTGGTGAGGGTTTTTTTTGGCTTTTTTAGGTAAGAAACTTGTGCAATGTTAAATGTGAGGTGTGATTCAATGAGCGGCTGTTAAAATGTCATGTCTGACATTAAAACTTTTTAGCCTCCTCTGGAGAAACATGTGCTGCTGGACTTTTTGTAGACCCCTGTCTGCATGTTGTGTGAAGGACAGGTGGTGGTCGATCTCAGTACCCAGGTACCGAAAGACATCAAGCGTTTCATCGTCAAATCTGGTAAATAGCACAAGCTGCTAATGTTAGGCCAAACTCTGATATAGCAGCTTCTTGGCTCTCACACTGTGGATGTGTCCATCATGAATGGAATTTTATGCCTCCACGCCAGCGATAGCTGAAGCCAGAGGCGTTATATTTTCAGGTTGTCCACCCGTTTCATTCTTCTTGGATGCGATATCTCAAGGATGTGAGGGAATCTCCTTAAATTTGACACAAACGGCTACTTTGACTTCAGATAACTGATAAGAATTCGATGGTCAAAGGTTATTGTGACTTCATGAGCCATCTTTTGACCACATCTGGAGAATTCATATGCTAAACATAACAGAATTTCACACATGTCTAAAAGGAGAAAATGATGAAATGATGACACGTAATATCTAAAAGGTAAAAGATAAGTTTAACTGTGACTTTATAATATTTTACAAAAACACCTCTGGCCATTATGTCAAAACAGAACAGAAGGGGAGATATTTGTTCAGATAGCCAGTCAGCAGAGAATGTTCCCACAACATTGATGTTACCTACAAGTTGCAATAATATTTTAAGGAAAACATTTTAATCTAATCTTCAGAGAACATTTTAGGGATGTTTATCATTTCCAATAATGTTCCTGAAAGGTTAAATGCTGACTAAGACATAACGTTATAACTGCAACATTCTGAGGAGGTTTTGGTGATGTTGAGGGATGACGGATCACAGAATGTGCTTTTTTTTATAAAACGTTTCCACAATGTTACATGAGAACAAAGGAAGAACGTTTTCAAAGCAACTTTCATAAAATGGACTGAGATTACAGACCTTTTTTTTTTAGATCAAAATGTTAAGTGATATATTAACAATAATAGAAAAAGAATACCTTTTTTTATGTTTTTAGAGAATGTTGCCTGAACTTTAGGAATGTTCTGGGAACATAAAGAAAACTTGCCACTGAAAACATTACTTAAAACATTCAGTGGTTGCATTGTACTGTTCTCAGTTGTTTTCAGAACCAAAAATTGCTAGCTGGGTATTGAGTTGATGACTCCAATCTTGGTTGTTGACATTGAAACTGTGCTGATTGTAGGGACGTAGACTTCTCTGGACACATATGACAGAGCTTTGAAAGCTAACAGAAAAATTTCTTAACTATTTATCAGTCAACTTAAATTCCTCTCTCATGTCTTAATGCTGCACTTAACACTGTAACATGTACTTGTGCCGTATCAGTCTCTTGATAGCGAGCACAATAGAAAGTCTGCACAGTAAAGTTGCACTAAACATGAATGGTTTAGGGGTCTGGTATTCCTTATATGAACCACCCGTCCCTCCCTCTTCCCTGATTCTGTATCACTATTGCAATTTGTGAGTGAAAGCTAGCCTGGCCAAAACAAATGCAGCCTTATCTCTATGGCGCAGAGGCAAGAGCAGTTCCACACAGAGAGGCAGAGATTAGAGAGGAGACTGTGCCTGGGCTTCCTATTATTAGAGCAGAGGTTTATGGTCGGAGAGAGCTGCAGGGAATCACTGAGATTAAATTACACAGACGGGGAACATCAAATACAGGAGAAACTTCCCAGGCTCTGGAGAGAATGATGGGGTTTGGAGGAGTCGGGAATAGAGAGGGAGAGATATCAGAGCAGTGTGAAAGAGAGTTGTATTACAGCAAACCCATCTCCATCAACTCCCACTTTTGGTTGTCTGTAAACACACCTTCAAGCAAGGTCTTACAAGAGTTAAAGGTCCACACAGTTCTACTCGACTCTAGGACCCATCCGAGGACCTGCTCACATTTGGGTCCATGCTTTATAATATTTTATTATAGTGTAGCAGGTCAGGGCTGGGTTTCATTCATACAATACTGTGTTTCTGTGTCTTTGTGCGTGTGTGTATACATACATACATACATGTAGTATAGTATAGTATAACAACATCAGTAACCAAGATATCATGTTTGTCTGATGTTAGCATGTAGCTACATGTAGCAGTGCCCTTGCAGCCAGGGAATGACTGTATAGTGGCACTTTCTCTCATAAAAAAGCACCAATAAAAGCTCCAAAACACAAATTGACGTGTTCCAGCAAGAATATGTTACAAAATTGTGGGAAAATGAAATGCCCAGATTACATATTTCCTTGACATCTGCATGTTGCTACATGTAGCAGTGTTGGTAATGTACTGTGAACACTTGCAGAAGTGTGCCTGGAGCAGATGACCACATAAAGAAATTTATCAAAAGCTCATCTTAAAGGTAGAAAAAAACTTGTAAACAGCATTCAGAACAGTTTTTGATCACAGGGATTATTTCTACATAGGTTTAGGTCGTTATTTGAAACTCTATCTGACAGAAAATAAAGGAAAGCAATTTAGGTCCCTTTAATAAAAACAATGGAGGGAAAAAAACACTTTCTACCACAGTAGAAAGATCTGCTGAAACTCCTGAAACTGTCATTTCCGTCCTAATTATCTGTATATATAATATATAACATGATAATCAGAGCCAATACTTTAGGGACCCTGAAGTGTTTTCTCAACCTCTCACAATAATAACAAGGTTATACCTGCGAAGGCAAGACATTTTCAGTGCATTTATTTGCCTTTGGTGAGTTGCCCAGACCTAATTCAACAGCCAGTGCACTCCTTTCTGCTTCAGCAAGCCATTATCAGCATGAAAAGGTGAAGGAAATGTGTTGTCATGGCTACATGGTTTACCATCAGTATAGTTGGCAAAACATCTGTCTATCTCTCTCCTTTTGTCTCTGTCTTTTTTTTTAAACCTTTCTTCCTGCTTTTCCAGCTTCTCTTCATGCCTCTGACTTGAGAGGGCAAAGTACCATACATAACTCTAGAGCAGGTCCCACCCAGATTCCTCAAAAGGGTATTCGTTCCTCTCCGGGCGTTACGTCAGCACGAGTTATGATGCAGGTGCGAGAGGAAAGAATTCTTCCATGCCGTATTAGCATACAAGTAGTCCCTGCTGAAGATCAGGCATGGTTGGCTGGTGGGAGGAGGGAGGGAGGGAGGAGGGGTAGTGTGAGAGGCGAGGATTCTCCTACGATGACGCAGAAACCCTGCAAGGTCTATTTTTAAACCTATTGAAGTGTGCAACACCCTTTCGGTACTGTAACCTTCAGCTGCGCCTGCAAACCAAAACAAACAGAGGCAGAGGAGGAGAGAGAGAGAGAGCGCCACAGCAACAATGCATCCAGCTCTCCCCTTCCCTCTCCAGCTTATAGAGCCACAATGAAATATGGATTATGACTCCATACTGCTGAGATGTGGTGCTTTTAGGTTGAGTGATTGTCTGGCTTGGAATAAGAATAGGGTGGAATGGATGATCCCCACTAAAATGACTTGGCAGCACTTGAAAGCGGCGACTGACTGAGGTTCT
Source organism: Plectropomus leopardus (assembly GCF_008729295.1). Taxonomy (NCBI): domain Eukaryota; kingdom Metazoa; phylum Chordata; class Actinopteri; order Perciformes; family Serranidae; genus Plectropomus; species Plectropomus leopardus. Next base: position 24,072,388 of record NC_056481.1, on the reverse strand, counting down.
GTCCTGGCCAAACACAGCACAGCCTGTATTCATTAAAGTCTCAGCTCTGGGTTTATCAGCGAATAACACAGACTGGATGGGGCTTTTTTTTATATCCTCTTTATCTCTTCTCCTCTCTGGTCTTTCTTTTATTTTTCTCTCAATCAAGTGAAATGTTGAGCTTCCTTGAATTGCAGATGTGCTCCCTGCTTGCGTGGCGGTATCTTTGGCCCACGAGCCTCCTGAAATGTCACCGGCATACTGTACATGCCAAACTCAATAACCAGGAACAGGTGCAAATCTCACTTCCTAACGCTCATGAAGGCAACAGCTCTGATCAGAGGCTTAATATAGACTTGTTGATCAAGGTCAAAACCTACTGGCACCTATCCGCACTCTTCAGCCCACAGATCGCACTTTAGATCTGCTCAAAAGTCCCTTCTTTAGGCCTCCTTTGCTTTTTTTTTTTTACACAGAATTAAATGACGCCAGCAGGTGTATGATTAAAGACAGCATGCTGGCCTCATGGAATCAAGAGAGGCATGACTGCATGACGTAACACAGCATCTGCCGTGAGTGTGACATATTCACACTCGACTCAAGCTCAGCTGCAACAGATCAGTTTTAAGAAAATGTTTGATTCCGTTTTTACTGTGTCAGTTTTATTTATACTGTAGCTGCAACAGAGAGAATAATTTCTTATTTTAGTGGTGACATCATAGTGTTTATCAGCCAATCACACCTCTGTAAAAAAAGAGCAGATCTGTTGATATGTTTGTTGTGTTCTTAGAAATAAAGGTGCTTTTTCAGAAGCAAATTATGTTGAGTAGAAATTCAGCCCTTTAGTATGAACCTTTTTCTAACCTTTATTTCAGAGTGTGATACATATATGCGTTGGCAGCACTTTCAAAATAGTAACATAGCAGTAACTTTACCTTTACCCTCCCTGTTATATGGAGGGTAAAGAGCTTCCAAACCTTATCGTTTTCCCAATATGTGGACATCTACGGTGGCTGTTCCTCTTCTTTGAGTTAGCCGTTAACTGCTGTCAGCTGCTTTGTAAATCGCCCACGGTCGCATAAATGCCGCCAAATTGTCACAACCATCCTGCCCATAGTTCCGTCCTGCCGGCTGTCCATTTTACATAGACACCAATCTGGCTCAAAGGCAAGATAACTCTGCTCCCCCATTCCGTGATTGTACCTTTTATACAGAACAGCAAGGTGTGATATTCCAGCTTTAACAGGCAGTGTAAAAGAGGCTTGTGACAGAAGGGAAAGCTTGTCATTTTCTTCTTGATTTTACACCAGATTCACCTCTGGCCCACTGATCTAAAATCCTCATCTGCTATCAACTACATTCCAAAACATGCTGGATTTCCCTCCAAGCTCCTCTCTCTGTTCCCTGGCATCACGCTGAAATACTTGGACCCATCTGTCCGTGCTGGAAGCCTTGTGATACGCAGCACTGTGTTAAAACACAATTGAAATGTATCATCTGCACGTTAGCATGACTCACTCTGGCTTGCCCTTTGCCTTGTAAACACAGTGTTTACAGCATATCAGCCATTTGGATCTGCAAATTGGGGCTTAAAATGTGTGATTGTGCGTGCTGCCACTGTGGCGACACAATTCAGCCTAATTCTTTCCGTGGCAGTTTGCCTCAGTAATAATTGTAAGCAGCTTCATAATTAGTGTACAGATATAAGAGTGAATTTCCACAATGTTGAACTATTCCTGTACAGTTGAAAGGTAAATTACACTTAATGTATTGCGTCAAATGATATCATTTAGGCTGGAAAAAAATTATGTAATTATGCAAAGGCAAATTTAAAAAAAAAAACCTTTTAATTACTAGGGGTGGGAATCACCAGATGCCCATTATATGATATTATCACACTATTTAGGTCACGATTCAACTTAAACACAATTTTAAATGTTTTGCCATATACCAAGTACTGCGATATATTGTGATTGATTGATTGATATAAGTCATTGAAAGGAAAACTTTGTCAACGTCTTTTTTATTGAATAATTAATAATTTTTCTGTGTGTTCTTCTCGCTTCAGAATTTATATTTATATAGTTGACTAAAAGAATTGATTTTATTATTCTGGTAGGTAACCAAAGGTTCTATTCGTATTTGCAATATCAACAATTTATATAATACAAAAAATATTACTTTTTGCCCATGTATTGCACACAAAATATTGCAATATTATGCTATAAAGCTGTTTCCCCGTTTTAATCCTTATGCTAAGCTACGCTACACTAAGCTACGCTACACTACACTACGCTACGCTAACCTGCTGTGGACTCCAGCTTCATATTTCATGTACAGACATGTTAGTGGCATCATTCTGCTCATGCATTTCTTGGAAAGAAAGCAAAGAACACTTTTTGAAGTGTTTAAATTTCCCTCAAATGCAGACCTGATAATTATAGCGTAAAATTGGCATCTGGTTCTACTCCAGAGACTCTTGTGCAGTTGCTTTAGATTTCCATTATTTTCAGGCCGGTTTTGTGGATTTTGAGCTAGTTATAGCTAACGTTGTGCCTTGGGGAATGTATCTCATTACCATGAAAGGTTCAGAGGAAATATATATGTTTTACGTAGTTAGCACTCCTATGTTACGCTAGCTACTGAAGGTGTATTGAATGTATACACATGCTGCTTTTGCTGTTTACTCTGCTTTATAAGAACAGTGTTGCTCCCTTATTTTACTGTCTTCTGTCTGGATCACCAGGTGAAGTAGTAGTCCACTTACGTCAGCTTTATTGTGCATACGTAGACCCTTTGGCCTGTGTTTCGTTTTATCTGCTTTTTCATTTTTTACCAAAAATTATATTTTATTTCTTGAGGGAGTGCAGAAAGCGACAGTTGACTCCATGCTGACTCCAACAGCTTGACTGTCCATTCCAAAGGAGTGGGGATTAGCACAGTCTCCATTATATATTCATTTTTTAAAATAAAATTCAAATTATGTCTTTTCTTTTACTAGCTCTAACAGTGCTGGTGCTACCTTTAGACACAGCCAGGCTAGCTGTTGCACCATTCCTAGCCTTTATGCTAAGCTAAGCTAACTGGCTGCTGACTGTAGCTTTGTATTTGTCACTCGAGAGTATTAATCTTCTCATCTAACCAAGTAAAATTTAGAATTTAAATTTTAGCATTTCACACACACAAAAAAAGTAGAACATTGTTATTTTGCCATGTTTTTGTCTCCATGTATTCTTTGCAGCTCTGCCTTTAAATACAGCTTTCCCTGAGTCTGAGAAACATCCAAGAACAAACAAAAGTCCTGCATGTTGAGCGCACTAACTGCAGGGTGTGTGAGAGATTCAGTATGATAAGCACTTTTGTGTAATATGTAAAGCTCATGTCAGGAATGCATCTCTGTGAGGCAGAGGGAGAGCACACTGTGGAACAGACAAGATGGAGTCACAGCAAGGCAACACCCCACACCCTGGGAGTCTCCCAGCTGGTGTGACACCAGACCATCTGTGGGCCTGTTTATCCCAGAGAGCTGAGGTGGTCATGTGGAACTGTGTGTGTGTGAGTTGGTGTGTGCGCTTTGGATATAGTTTTCCACTTGGACTGCAAGGCTTGCAAGACTTGTATTGAAAAGTCACTATTTGGGATGAGGACTAAAATAGTTTATCTGGTACAGACCGACCCAGTTAATTACAGCAGAGCACACAATGCAATGGACTTTGGTTTGGGAGTTCCAAAAATAGCGACTGACTGGATCTGCACCTTAGTACCACCACAGTGTACTGACACTTTAATACATCCTAAAGAAGTGTGCACAGTTCTAGGCTGTGCACCAGGTATACCTAACTTGCTTTACCTGGGGGCCACTCTTGCAAAATGACAGGAGGCCAGGGGCCTCACAGCAGCCCTGTACTTATTTCTAGGATTGTAGATTTTTCAGGATTAGAAGACATATTTAGGATTCTATGACGTTTCTCAGATTTAAGGACGCTTCTAGGATTTTATGGCATTTTCTGGACTTTAGGACATGTCTAGGATTTTAGGACATTTCTATAATTTTAGGACATTTCTATGATTTTAGGACATTTCTAGGATTTTAGGACACTGCTAGGATATTTGCACATTTCTTGGCTTTTAGGACATTTCCGGGATTTTAGATCTTTTCCAGGATTAGAGGACATTTCTAGAATTTTCTGATGTTTTGAGGATGTAAGGACCTTTCTAGGATTTTATGGCATTTTTTGGACTTAAGGATCTTTCTAGGACTTTAGGACATTTCTAGACCTTTTAGATGTTTCCAGGATCTTTTTGCATTTCTAGGATTTTAGGATGTTTCTAGTATTTTAGAACATTTCTAGGGTGTTTGTATGTTTCTTGGATTTTAGGACATTTAAAGGATTTCAGATTTTATCAAGGATTATAGGACATTTTAAGGATTCTAAGACATTTCCAGGATTTAAGGACATTTCTAGGAATTAAGACATTTCTAGGATTTTTGGACAGTTCTAAGATTTTATGGCATTTTTTTTTAATTTAGGATATTTCTAGGATATTAGGACATTTCCAGGAATTTGGGACATTTCAGGATTTTAGTACATTTTCTGGGATATTAGCACATTTCTGTTTTTTTTTTCTAGGATTTCATTCTAGGATTTTAGGACATATGGGGCTTAGCTAGGACCTCTCCACTCTGGCACCTTATGTGTACTAAAAGAACAAAAAACAATTCCCAGTGTGAATTCTTATTGTGAATTAGAAAATGGTTGTGGGGCCAGATTGGCCCGCGTGTCGGACGTTGAGTATCAATGCTGTAACCAATCAACCACAAAGGGTGTGTTATCTGACAAGAAACCAGTTATGAAAGCAGAGACTGGTATCCCTCAGCACAAAGGCACTGACATTACTCACAGCTTCAACTAGGAATGTTTTAACTGCAACTGTGTCTTACAGGGGTGGAACGCAACTCACAAAAATCGCTTTTCCATCTAATCCTCTGCGAGCTACTCCCCCGAGCACCGGAGGAATTCATTTGCAACGTCTGGGATTGTGAGCAATTTATTTGCCACACCAATCTAAACTAAGATTTAGATTACTGCAAACAGAATTTGGAAGGAAATGTATACTCTCAGGCCATATTAAGTGTTTTAGCTTACATGATGACACAGAAATGCAGTTGAACAGTACTCAAATTCAGTGTAATTAAATACAAAACAATAGCTAAACTTTACTTCCATTTTACATACTGGTACTTATACTCCACTCATTCAGAGGGAATACTTTTTATGCCATTACATCTACATTAGATTAAAAGTTTACATAATAACTATAATACAAGTTTATGAAAAACAGCACAAGATAAAGATAAGAGGATAAGATAAAGATAAAACCAGGCATCCTTTATCTTTTTGGAATGTGAGCCTTTACAAAACAAACAGAGTCTGGCTGCAGTTCAGATGTATATTTTAGCAGTTTTAGCAAAAAGGGATTTTCCCTCTAAACTCCTCATATGTTTTCATTCAAATAACATTTTGTGGCCCAAATACGAGAGAAAAAACGAACAAAAAAGCAAATGATATATTAATATTATTTTTCTACTTTCCTTAAGTGTATTTTTTAACCAGGTTTAGCCAGGTTTTTAGTCATGATGCCACTATGTTTTCAGATGAAAAAGGAATTATTTTTAATATACTGCATGCAAAGTAGATTTTTTTTTGATTATTACAGCTTGGGATATGTCAATCATTTGCAGCAACACTGACAGTTCACCTAGTGGAAACTGCATGTATTTTATAGATGGTAAAATAAATAATAAATGAATGAATAAATAAATAAAATTAAATAAAAATGATATCATTAGGTGGACAATAGTAAATATTATAAATTCCAAGGCAAAAACCCAGAATGACACCCAGAAATAATACATTGTGCATTTTTATGCTTTGATGGCTGTGGAATCAAAAATAACAGTTTGAATGGGTTTCAGTATGGCATTGCACATGACAGTATGACTACAACAAGTTTGTTGACACAGTTTATTTTAGACTTGTTTTGGGAGCTGAGCTGGAAGACAAAAATACACAATCTTGCCCAAATGTGTGCCTAAATATGCACGAACACAGCCAAAATGATCAAAAAATGAAGAATGAAAAGCGTGTAAAATGCACCAAACAGTCCCTAAGGTTTCAGAAAATTTACATTTTTATAGCTATTTATAACAGGCTTTAGGTGTGTTGAGCTGGCTCGGTTTGCTCAGTCATGATGACACTTCTGTGTACCTAACAAAGTCTTTAACAAAAAAGGGAGGAGGAACTGTTTAAGCGTTAAAACACACAAGCTTTGTCCTCCTCACATATTTGAGCCAATCAGAATTGCAAATGTGATGATGTGTTTGGTGAGTTAAGCTGTTGGAAGTGTAACTCTTGGTGAATATTTGGCTTGTTCTTTACTCCCTTTTCCTTCACATGACATCCAAGCCCATGATAGCCCAAGCAGTGTGATTACAGCACTCTCCCATACGCTTACTGTCACTGATGTGTTGGAGCCTGTGAACATACCAGCACACCAGCACATATACCTGCCCTGAGATACACAGACACAGCTGACAGCTGAGTGAATTGTGATGCCTCATACTGCTTCAGTGTGACAGGTCATAAATAACGCTCCACCTGTCACGTGGCTACTCCCGTGACCGTCACCTCCACCTTTAAACCCTGAGCAGATCCAAAGTTTACAGTACGTAAGCTGCAGGCTTTATGTTGCCACAGAGACAGATTGCAGAGTCAAGTCTTCATTTTTAACCTCAAGTTGCCTTCAGGACAGCATAGCAGCTCAATACCAGCGGTGGACAGGCTAGACGGTGGTTTTTCAGGGCCAATACAAGTTATTACAAGTTAACCCTTTGAAACTCAAGCAAATTGTTTTGGTTTCCTTCAAAAATATAGGGTAGCTACTTGCTACCCAAAAAAATAGCAAAAACAAAAGTAAAAAATTTACAAGACTACCGGATGGAAAAAAAAACAACATAAAAAACAAACCAGAAAAAGTGTTGAAAATAAAATATGTCTATTTTACGTATTTGTTTTCTCTGTAAAAAAAAATTTAAAATATAACATAATTATTATTATTCTTATTACAGTTTTCTGCACATTTTTCTTTTTGGGGGGATTATTTTCTAATAATCCTCTCCTTTAAAAATAACACATTTTGAGGTAACATTTCTTGCAAATTGTGGGACATTTCTTGTCAAGTTGGTCATTGTCTTTTCTTCCTTTTTTTCAAAGAAATGAAATTCATTTTCTCAGTTTTCAATGGCTCATTTAACTTGTAAAAGGTGAACATAGCACAAGAAAACTGATGTTGATCCAGGTTTAAGAGAGTTAATGAGACCAATATTTAGAACTGATATGCATTTACAACAAAAATTCAAATATGTAAATATTTAGATTTTGGAATGTAACAAACTCCAACACAAAACTGTAAATGCCTTTGATACATATTTAATCAAAACTGAAACGTCCAACATTTTACACAAGTTTCTAGCAACTCTTTTTTTAATATAAATTTTAATAAAAAAAGCTCCCTGAGGTTTTACAAAAGGAGAAGTTCCTCCCATGCTGAAGTTTTCTTTGTATTTTTTAATTAATTTTATTGGCAATGATACAAATAAAACACAATACAGATAATCGGCCAAATGCCAAATGTCTGCCCCAATAATCAGCCAGGCTGATAATGTCGACCCCTAATCAATTCTGTTATCTGCTCAGGCAGAGGGTTGCCCAATGGTGAAGTCTGCTACTGGTTAAATATTAAAAATACAAGGGTTTAAAAGCAGCAGTAAATAAGTGCGCTTTCCACAGATCATGTTCAACTGTAGTTTATTTTATTAAAAAGACCAGGGTGCAAATATGAAATTAAAAAAAATAAAGACAAGCATATAATTTTTAAGCATTTAATACAAACTTAACAATATAAACTATTTCAGTCCCTCTTGACATGTAAGACACTGACTCAAAATACTTTGTTATACCGTATTTTTTATCAAGTATTGCACAATGTAGGTACAAAATTAATATTCATACGATTACATTTTGTCCATTGTATAGCAAAATCTTTTTTAACCTCTTAACAGAAAATACAATTCATCTTTCAGAAAAAAAGCAAATATTCCTACACTTGAATTCCACCACTAAGGAATACTCTGTACACAATCTTTAGAATATTTCGTGTATTTTTTTTTTTTTAAAGATGGTTTTCTTTAACAATTATCTTTAAAAAAAGAAAAAAATAAGGAAAAGCTGCTGCAGCCATCACAGATCACTGGAGTAGTAAAAAGATATAAATGCAACACCATGTCATAGAAACAATATATACTCTGATATCTTACAAACTCTGTACTAAATTAAATTATACAATTAGAAAAAGACCAAGTAACCCCACTTTTTAGTGCCAATTCATAAAAATCAGCCTTGTCTTACCACCTGTAAAATACTGTAAGAGGCCAAAACTTGAAGCTTGTATTTTTTTTCCTTTTACATTTTTTTGGAGTATTTTCTCAACATGGTAAAAAATTTTGTGCTTGGTTGGCGTAAAGGAAAAAGAAAAACAATGATGCATGTTGAATTGAAGTAACCAAGCTTTGATGTGTTTGTACAACAAGCTTTTTAGTAGAAACAAACTCAAGGGGGCACGGTAAAAACACCCTTGGGCACATGCGCTTGACTGACTAGACAGTATATCCTTGAAAGTCCAGTTCTCTAAGTGTGCGTTTTGTTTTTCCTTCTCTTTGAGCCACCGTCATTCATAAATAACATCTGGATGATGAAGTTTTAGTTAGCCATGACTGGCTGGAATTGCTGGTTAGAATACTGCATGTTGCTCAGACTGAAATTGAGGCCGTCCATAAGGGACTTGTCGTTGAGGCTTCCGTAGGCCGCGAACACGTCAAAGGCATTGTTGTACTGCAGGGGGCCGAGACCCAGGGAGTTCTCCCCGGGGAACACGGCTCCAGGGCTGGCCTGGCCCTGGAGGCTGGGGAACACAAACTCCTTGGCGTTCGGGGACAGCGCAGACGCCTTCTGCTGCTGCTGCTGCTGTTGCTGCTGCTGTTGCTGCTGACCCAGGCCCAGCCCGTACAGTGAGTGCATGGAGGTGGAGATGGCTTTCTGCTTCAGTAGGCTGTTGACATTCAGACCCAAGTTATTGGTCGGGGACGTGCGGGCCACCTTGCTGCTGCTGCTGCTGCCACCGCCGCTGTTGGCGTTGTTGCCGCGGCCGCTGCTCTTCATCTTAGTGGAGCCGAATTTGGTGGCAGCGAAGGTGGCAGTGGTGAAGGTTAAGGGCTGGGTGGAGCGTGGCATGAAAGAGGGGCTCACAGCAGCGGACTGCCCGAAAGGTGGCGAGGGGGAGCTGGACTCCGAGGAAGCCCCGACAGGGTCGCTGATTGGCATGAAGACCTGTGCCTCCGGATTAAAGCTGTTCTTGATCTCCTTGTCCAGCTCGGACCCGTTCTCATTGTTATCATCCACATATAGCACCTTGACCGGTCCCTTCTCCCCGATCTGGTAGGAAACCTCAAATGGGTCGATCCACACGCTAAGGTCCTGAGGGAGGTTATTCCGGACATCTTCGATGTCCAGCCCGCTCTCTTTGGCTGCCTGTTCCACCACAGGGTCCACCTTCTCCCCTACATGGATGCACCTGAACCCCGAACCTTTGTATGGCTTATCCGGATACCAGTGGCCTTCATATTTCTTCTTGAGCTGCCTCTCGAGCTCTTCGCCGAAGATATTCACACGTCGTCGAGGGAGTTTGTTGTATAAATAGGAAATTATAAAGTTGAGTGCTACTTGAATTTCAAGCTGCATAGCTGCTTCAGTGGCAAGGGGGATTCTTTTTTCGTCACAGAGTTGCTTGTTCTGAGCGTTGCAAAAACTTCCACGGCAGCAGCGGTCTTTTTGATGAAAAAACTCAGCGCTTGTTGCCAAAATGAATATCCTTCCTGCAACAGGGTGAGGTTTAGGATCCTGGAACAGAGCAAAAAAAAAAAAAAAAAACATTTAGTGCATGTAGCTGTTTGTGTAAGCCAAAAACAAGATCAAAATAATCCCTTGAAACCTGGAACGACATCACTTTTCTTGTGCTGCTTTCAAATGCCTTTCACAAGTATTTAAACCTTTTAACACAGAGCAAACTGGTGCAATTTCTTTCAAAAACATGTGAAAAAGGAACTGAACAACTTGGTATGAAATGTTCCACAAATTTAAAGAAATAAGTAGATTTAAAAATATTTTTAAAATAAATTTAGATTTAAAAAACAAGGAAAAATTCCAGACAATTTCTTATTATCATAATTGTATATATTTTGAGTAATTTTATAGAATAAAAAAAAAAACAAATAAATTGTATGCAGTTTTTTCATTTCCCTGTTTTTGTTTTTATTGTTTTTCACATCCATTTCTTTTTGTTTGCTAATTTTCTTGAGGTTTTTTACTATTTGCTTGCTAATTCCTGGGGTCATTTCATCCATTATTGCTAATTACTTTCTTCCTATGTTTTTTTTTAAGGAAATTAAGCCAATTTGTCTAGTTTGCAAAAGGTTAAGTTGCTGTAAAGGGAATATTTCTAGGTCTGACAGAAGTACCTAAAAACACACATAATGTGTTAGTTTTCTGTCTTAAAACCTCAGCTACACCACTAAAATGATATTTTTTTTAAAGCAAGGGAAAATGTATAGGAAAAAAAGAAAAATCTAGAGAAAAACTGATATAAAAAAGAAAAACTTATAATGACCAAAATTACATTTAGAATTATTTCAATGACATTTTTAAAAATATGTAACTGAGGCTGAAAACCTCACATAAATTCACAGAAATATTGATCATTTTTTAAAAGTTATGGAAAATGTATAGGAAAAAAAGAAAAGATTATATTTAGAATGATCAAAATGACATTGCTCATTGCTTAATTCCAATGTTTTTGAGAGAAATCAAGCCAAGTTGCTCACACTGCAAAGGGTTAAACACAGAGCAACTTAGTCAGAAATGTTCCAAGAAATTAGTAGATATAGAAATTATTACTTTTCAAATGAAAAAACAAAACAAAAAGTATTTTGATGATCGCAGTTACATAATTAAAATTATGTTAAGGAGTTATTGCAATTTCTAAGGCACTTTAACCAGGTTTTGTTTGCTTTGTTTATTTTTAAAAGGTCTTTTTCTTTCTCTCTCTTGCTCTTTTTTTTTTTTTTTTTTTTTTTAAAAAAAAACAACTAATTTTTAGGTAATTCACTTGTATTTGTTACTTATATTTCTTGCTAATGTTTGGGTCATTTCTTCTTTCTTTGCCCACTGCCTTCTTCCCATGTTTTTGAAAGAAATCAAGCCAATTTGCTCAAGTTACAAAGAGTTACAGTGCAACTTGCTACAGCAAGGTTCCATAAATTGCAAGAAATTAGTGGATTTTGAAAAAAATGTTTAGGGAAAAATACATTTATTATGATCAAATTAAAACTATGCTACAGAATTTTTTTTAATCGTGTTTGCTTTGACTAACTTTCTCTTTTTCAAAAAAAAAAAACTTTATTCAGGTATTTTTTGTATTTGTTACTAATTTCTTGCTGATTCGTTGATCATACTTATTTGCTCACTGCTTTCTTCCCATGTTTTTGAAAAAATAAAATCAAAAGCCATTTTGCTCAGACTGCATAGGGTTAAACAACATTACCATGACACATTTCATCTGTATTAGCTTCTGCTGCTCTGTCTTCCTCGTCCACTCCCCCCTCCCCTCAACAGTGCTGTATCTCAGCTGTACAATATCAACAGCTATAAATAAACAGAGGCCACTGACTCAGAGACGGTGTCAGCAGTGTGTGTTCCCCAGCGCTCTAGTGTGACAGAAATACGCAAGCACGGTTGACCTCTGCGGAGGGCGGTGGATCTGATGGCAAGTGTCAAGTATGAATGGTTTTTTCGATTGCCACATTTTTGGCACGCGGACATGTTCGGGCAAAACTCCTGCCTCTTGCGTCCAATTAGGAGAATTGTTTATTCGCCTAAACAAGAGCTATTCTAGTGCTTTCCCCCATACTGAGGGCTGAGGAGCACGTACAAGCTCGCGACGAGAATTGCTGTTACATAATCAACATTCAAAGTCTAACCACGACCATAAAGCTCCTTCTGCAACTGGGCAAAAGACGTTCGCTTCCTTACGTGACGATAGTGACAACAAATAGCTGAAAACACCACTTGTTTTCTCGTCACGTTCGCCTTCGAGCTACTAGCATTAGCTGGTCAAGTTAATGAAGGGTGTGAACAGAAATGTAGCTTACTAGCTATCTAGGAGCCACATACTGTTAATGTTTAGCTGGCTGGTTATCGGCGTTACTTCGCCGTGATATAGTGTGAAGCAAGCCAAAAGATAAACTGGCACTGAGAGCAAACGGCAACGTCACTGTTAACGAGGAGAAACGAAGAAAACTCGCTTTAATCTGGATTGGCGACCGTGTTGAACGATAGCAAGGCTACGTAGCATTTGAATAAGCTAAAGCTATATTATGAATATTCGACTATAACACCAACGCTCAAAAACACAACTGAGTGACAGTTTGAGAATCAGTAAATAACATTTTGCAAAACTATTTAAGATTAGGACTAACACAGTCTTAAAACGAATTTTATGTTAATATTTACTTACATGGAAATTCACAGCAGATCCTTCTTGCACAAGCCAGAGTCCGCTCCAGCAAACGTTACGCTCGTACAGCGTCTAGTGTTTCTTCCTAAAGAAGATACAAAATGTTCTTGCCGTCGTCGTGTCTTTCTTTATAATGCTCCAGGCGGGTTTGCTTCTGTGGGGTTTAGGAATTCCGGATTCGCAGGCTATCAAGCTAACTCCCCACAGCCTGGGAGTTTTTACAACTCTGCCCTTTAAAACTTGGGCTGATTTGTTTATATAGTGCTCCTCCGCCACGGACATGGAGGAGGTGGTGATGCGGCTCGCAGAGGTCAACACCCAGTAATGCGTTTCTATTGGCTAAGAGCAACCTGGGTCATCGACAACCACCGCACCTACCGCTGTGATTGGTTGATTTTGTACTCAATCAACCGCAGGGTTCTATTTACGGTAGTGGTTTGCCTTTCATGTGCTCCGGACTATTTTTTCGAGCAGGTTTTAGCTAAAATATCTTTTGAAAGCAGTGTTTGGGGCAAAATATAATTCATGTAACACAATTACAAAAATTCTGTCACCAACATGGTCGAAGGGTTAAAGAATGATATGTGGGCACGTCTGTTTTTGTGTGGTGCCAAGCCTTAAAAGGTCCTCTATGCTCAGAGGTTGTGCTCAGTCATGCATGAATCCTTTAGCTGAACAAGGAGGTTATTGTGATGATAACGCTTTGTAGTCTGTATAATCACTTGCCAGCCAAAGTCAACATTGACATGAAACCACATTTGGCTCTGATTTTCCTACTAAAGGGTTAAACAGCCTGATAATCACTGTGGCGGAGGGACACACCTGTCACTGGTTGTGTTCCTGCTCCTCACCAATGACATTTTAATGTTCCCTGAGCCAGCTGTAGCTGTGTATCTGAACCTACCAGCCTCCCCTTACTGAGAATGGTGTCCTATGATACAGCACAATTTCCACCACTTTTAAACACAACAGATGGAATCGCATAATTGCCATCTGTGTAAATATTGACATTATTCTCCCACAGTGTACCTGTGATAAAATTCTCCTCATTATAAGGTCTGTGGACTGTGAAAATGCATTGTTACACAATAGATCCCAGCAGCTCTTCGGTGCCTGCGTAGTGGCGTTTTCAGCAGCTGCACAGTGCAAGGCTTAAGCTCTTCCCTGTCAGGCCTAAGGTGTTTGACGCCACAGCCTGTTCTTACCTAACATGGGCTCCTGCACTGTGTTTGCACAATAAATACAATGCCACATGAATTGTACAGCTAGGAGGAGGAGGAGTGAAGACAAGCTGTCAAAAACACACTCAAATGCATGTCAGTGATGCTAAAGTTACAGCCTGTTGGCTAAATCTAACCCTAAGAAACATTTTCAAATTCACGATAAAAGTAAATTCACACTGGGATTGTTTTTGTACTTTTAGTATACATAAGGTGCCAGAGTGCATAAAACAGCATCCAAATAGAGTTTTTTTCATAAAAAAAAAGAGCCAGTGGAGGATCCCCCGCAACCCCCAACAGAGGTCTTAGCTGAGCCCCTGATGTCCTAAAATCCAAGAAATGTCTTAAAATCCAAGAGATGTCCTAAAATTCTATAAACTTAAAAAAAAATAAAAGAGATATGTCCTAAAATCTGAGAAATGCCCTAGAATTGTAGAACCATCCTGAAATCCTAAAAGTACCCTAAAATGCAAGAAAGGCCCTCAAATCTTGGAAATGTCCTAAAATTCAGGAAATGTCCTAAAATCTGAGAAATGTCCGAAAATTTTGGAAACATCCCAAAAGACAAGAAATGTCCGAAAATCCTGAAAAAACCCTCAAAATCTAGAAACATCCTAAATTCCTAGAAATGTCCTCAAATCAGAGAAATAACCTAAAATTCTTGAAACGTCAAAAACCCTAAAAATGTCCTAGAATCTGGGAGGTGTCCTAAAATCCTTGAAATGTCCGAAATCTTGAAAACATCCTAGGCATGTCCTACAATCCAAGGCATGTCCTACAATCCTAGAAATGTCCCAAGATGCGAGAATCATCCTAAAATCCTGGAAATGTTCTGGATTCCTGGAAATGCCTTAAAATCCTAGAAATGCCGTAAAATCCTCGAAGCGTCCTAAAATCTTAGAAATATTTTAGAAGCCAAGAAATTTGCAAGAATCCTAGAAATGTCCTAAAATCCTAGAAACATTCTAAAATACCAGTAAGGTAAAAAAAAAAAAATAAATAAAAATTGTAGAATCGTCCTTAAATCCTAGAAATCTCCTAAAACCATAGAAATGTCCTACAATCCTAGAAACATCCTAGAATATTAGAAACAAGCAAGCAAAGCAAGTTGAGTATCCTTGGTGTATATCATATCTGTAAATGTTATATTACAGAGTGGTTTTATACATATGGAGAGCTGCCTGCTACTTACAGGCTCTCTAGAGGAAACAGCAGGGGAGTATATTATTTCAGAGGCGTATATGATTGGTCTGAATCAATAATAATATAAATAAAAGTAAAGTGATTCACACAGGGTATTGTTTTTGTACTTTTAGTATACATAAGGTGCCAGAGTGCATAAAACAGCATCAAAATAGAGTTTTTTTTTTATCAAAAAAGAGCCAGTGGAGGATCCCCCGCAACCCCCGACAGAGGTCCTAGCTGAGTCCCTAATGTCCTAAAATCCAAGAAATGTCTTAAAGTCCTAGAGATGTCCTAACATTCTATAAACGTCCTAAAGGTCGAGCAATTTCATAAAATTGGAGAAAGATAGGCCCTTTAATCTTGGAAATGTCCTAAAATTCAAGAAATGTCCTAAATCTGAGAAATCCTGAAAAACACCTAAAATTCTAGAAACGTCCTATATTACAGAGCTGTTTTATACAGATGGAGAGCTGCCTGCTACTTACAGGCTCTGTAGAGGAAACAGCAGGGGAGTATATATCATTTCAGAGGCGTATATGATTGGTCTGAATCAATAATAATTCATTTAGATAGTCTGTTGTTCAAGTCATGTTCCTCACTAAATCATGCTAGCAGAAATAAAAGAAATAAATAAAGATGAACACATTCCTTTTCTCTTTCTCCGCTGAGCTAAAGTGAACATATACGCTTCAGAGTGCATTATACATTACAGCAAACATCAGAGTGGCCTTGGACAGCCTGCTCTATCCCCGGTGAGAACATTTGCTTTACGAGAACGTATAGTGTACAAAGAGAAAAGAAGCAGAGCGGGAGTGTTTCATCAGTCTTTTATAATCATTCTTGTCTCTTTGAGTTTGTTTCTGTATCCATAGCATTACTCCTTTCCCCATGCAAGTCTGCAGATCTCTGTGCATATACATTAAAGGGACAGTTCACCCCAAACTAAAAATACACATTTTTCCTTTTACCTGTAGCACTTTTCATCAATCTAGATTGTTTTGTTGTGAGTTGCAGAGTGTTTGAGATATCGGCTGTAGAGATGTGTGCCTTCTCCAAAATATGATGGAACTAGACAGCACTCAACTTGTGATAATGTGCAAAAACCCCCAAAAAACTCAACAACAATGTGTCTTTCAAGAAATGATGAGTTTCATATAGGGACTATTTTCTTTCTACCAAACTTCACCTGCTAACCATATCTACTCGCAGAAGGAAGTGTGTGTCTACTGCTAGCTCACCAAGCATCACTGAGCTAGTTAACCTTACAGCTCAGCTGAGGAGGATGCCACTAATGTTTACATCTCACGGTGCCACGAGCACGATCCTCTCATCCATGAGTAGATGCACTCTTCCTTCTGCACGTTGATACAGTTGGTGAGCGTAGTGTGGTAGAAAACATAATAGTTCCTGGTTACTGAAGATAATCCACAGACCTTGTTGTGTGCAGTTGCATGTAGGAACTTTTTTTTCCACCAAACTACACCTGCCAACTGTATCAACATGCAGAAGGAAGTGTGCATCTCCTCATGGATGAAAGGGTTTATCTTGTGACAGCGTGAAATTTAAACATTAATGGCATCCTCCTCAGCTGAGCTGTGAGGTTAATTAGCTCAGTGGTGCTACATGAGCTAGCAGTTGATGAGAACTCCCCTCTGTGAGATGATAAGGTTAGCGGGTGTAGTTTAGTAGAAAAAGAAATTGTTCCTACATGAAATTGCTCACGACAAGGTCTGTGGATTATCTACAGTTACTAGATCATGGTTTCTGTATGGAGACATTGCTGATGAGTTAAAAAAAAAAGCACCACAAGCACAAGGATATTTAGTTCCATTATATTAGAGAGAAAGCAGACATCTCTACGGCCGATATCTCCAACGCTCTGCAACTCATATCAAAATAATCTAGACCGATAAATAGCGTTACAAAAAATATTGTTTATTTTGAAAGGAGCTGTCGCTTTAATCCTATACGTAGAAATAGAGATTATGGGGTGATTTACCAAGTATCCCTTGGTAAGATACTGCATCCGAAATTGCTCCTGATAGCTGTTCCATTCAGTGCGTGTGAATGTTTACAAACTGAGTAGCAGGTGGCACCTTGAACAATAGCCTCTGTGTGTATGGGTGAATGTGACTTGTAGTGTGAAAGTGCTCTGAGTGGTCAAAAAGAGAAGTGCCATTCAATTGTTTTTTGTTTTTGTTTTTTAATTACAATGCTTTGGTCAAAGTTTATCTCAGTCCCGCGTCCCAGTGCCATAAACAAAGTGCTAAAAAATGCAGTCAGATCATAGCCTGAGGGCTGCAGGACGCTGCAGGCACAATGGAGAGTTCTTCTAGCCTCCAGATTGAGTCTCAGCAGGTGTATGAGATGAGTCCCTCCACCACAGAGGATCTTGTATGATGGATGACCTGAGCACAAACTTAACACACTGTGGGAGCCTTGGAGACACACCAAGGCCACCAGAGTAGGTCCAGCTTGTTTTGTTTTTTTTCCTCACAGCACAGGAAATGTGTGACTATGACCAAATGTTCAAATATGTTTCAATTTGTGCTCGGCTGTATCACTATTTAACAGAAATAAAAAAATTTCCCAGCACTGTACGAAATACCTTGAGCAGGTCCAGAATCCCCCCTGCTCATTCTCCCACTGTGTCTGCTCAGTAAGTAAGTGTTAGTTTTGGCTGTGGGGAGGTGCTGCTTAACAATGACCTGTTTGTTATTCTCCACGAGCGTATGGATGTGGTGAGTGGCCAAAGTTTCCTCCTGTTGTTGTGAGTCTGTCTGTCTAGGACCTGGAGGTAAACACAGCTAATGAAACGAGTTGTTTTAGCATGACTCATACACATTTTTGTAGTGAAGTCAGTTCACATCGACATTTTACTCCTTCTCGCACAAATCTGTGAAATCCTTTTCTCTGGCTTTGTAGCTGCATACAGGCCCCTAAATTCCCACATGTGGTCACTCAGTAGAAACCCTTTGGAACCTGGGCAAATGCGCTTCATTTCTGTGAAAAAAAAAACATTGCCAGAAGGCAACAAGCAACCCAAGAGATTAGCAAGAAATTAGTAAAAAGTACAATAAAATTACCTAAAATAGCAAAAAAAGACAACAACAAAGAAATGACCTGGAAAATGTGCTTAAATTAGAAAAATTAAATTGTGCTTTAGAATTCAGTAACATAATTTTACAATGCTGATGATTACAAATAACGTTTTCACTGCAGAACTACAAAAAAATAGAAAACTATGATAATAATTTGACAATTTTACAAAATTGATGACCTGAAAAATAGCAAAAAAACAAACAAGCAGAAAACAAAAAACAAAAACAAAAACAAAACAGAGAATTGGCCTCGAAAATTACTAATGCAATGAGCAAGTGAGCAAAGAAATTACCAAAGAAATTAATTTAAAAAAATACAGAAAACTGGCTAAAAAAGGAAAAAAGAAATAGACTAAGGAAAGCGCTTAATAGTAATTATTATTCTGTAACATAATTCTTATATATATTATTTTTTTTTTTTTTTTTTTTTTTTTTTTTTCCATTCTTCCCTAACTTTCTTTTTAAAATATGTTTTATATGATTCCAATTTTTTCTAAAATATAATTTTTTACATTTCTTGCTGTTTCAGGTTTCATAGAGTTACTAAAACATGTTTCCCATCACATGCTAAATACCTGGGGGGATTAAATGCAAGAGTAGATGAATATGTGCCACTCTTTGTTTGCTTACTACCAAGAAAAGAATGAAAAAAATCAGCCATTTTATAAGGAAAGAAATTGGGTTCTTGCATACTGAGCTGACAGAAGTGGTAAAAAAAGCTTTGCTCATGTGAGCATGCTGTATAATGAAAGCTGCCACAGACAGCAGTCATTTCTTTTGGTTATTTGACTAACGCTAAGAGAGCTCGGGTAGATTTATTAGATCCTGTTCTTTCTGGCGGACTTCAAAGCTCAAGCAGCATTCGGGAAAGTGACTTCTGTCTTTTACACTTGCCGTGTGGGCTTTCTTCATAACTTCAGCTCCGAATTTTCACCTGCAGGATAAAGCAGAGACTTCTTTATTACCCTTTTCAATTTTACATTATGGCAACTTGTGTAGCACTTTCTCATCTGGTTGTTTTTTTCCTCAGAAGATGAACAATTCAAAGTACAGGCCAAAATAAAAAGATTACTATAACAAACTGCAAGTTTCCTGCAGTTCCTTATTAAACCCTGTGCCTCTTTGAAGACAGGTTCACTTATCTTAATTTTTTTCCCCAACATTTTGTGACCTCTAACTAAGTGCAGAAGCATAAATCTTTAGCTACATTGCACACAGTAACAACCAAAAACTTTTGGATATTTTATCCTTTTTAAAGCTGCTCTAATCAATATTTTTATATTAACAATTCATCATATGACTGTGCAGCTTCCCTCAGCTCTATAGAGCATTTTAGCATCTTTCAGCTCATTGTTTTGGTTTCCTAACCTGAACCTTAGCTATTTTAGTTCACTCTCATTGCTCTCATCAACGTCGTTTCAGCAGCAGAATGCAGGTATTTTAAGCAAAAACGCTCTGATTAACTGACTTCACGCTATATGGCAAGCAAACAAAATTAGCAACTAGCTGGGACATTTAAATAAAGTTGTTTGAGATCAAAAACTAAAAGAGCATGAATACTGCGCTTACAGAAACACCACTCCAAACGATTGCTGCCCAGCTAGCAGGGAATGTTCCCCCTGGCTAACATTATCTACAAGTTGTAATAATGAAATAATGAAAACATTTTAATGTAATGTAAAGAACCTTTTAAATATGTTTATCATTTCAAGTAATGTACCTTTGAGGTAAAATGCTGACTCAGATGTAATGTTTTAACTGCAACATTCTGAGGATGTTTTGCTGATGTTGAGAGGTGACAGATCATTCTTTTATAAATGTTCTTTTAATCTTTAAATGTTTTAAAGGTGTTATTGAGGCCTGAGATACAATAGTTTACAGACAATATTTTATATGAAATCTTCCTGCAGTGTGTCATGTCTCCCCTTTACAGATATGCGCACTTTATACTAAACCCACGCAGCTTTTAGCAAAAAATCACACAGTGTTTTTGCATGCTTTAAAAATGTGTCATTTTTATCTATTGAATTTGAATATTTCTGCATACTGGGGTCCCTGAACACTTTTGGAATTGCGTAATTTGGCTATGACTAGAAAGCTGAGCCTTGTGTGGATTTAATGAGCCCCGCTGTATTCATGTGTAATTGTCACTTCTAGGATAATCACAGCCTCATGAAATGAGGCTACAAACTACAGATCTGGAGCATTCAAACAATGGCGTTTCTAGGTATATTGACAACAAGGAGGTTTCCAAGCAATTTTCATAGAAGGTCTTGCCATCCAGTCGCCAAAAACTGCAGTTCTTATAGAAATCTCCAATTGTCAAACGTTTTTTTTTATTCCAAAGTACAGTTAGAGTTTTTCTACAGTGTTCCTCGAGGTCTTGCTTTCTTAATGTGGTAATTTGGTAGGATTTTTGACCATTTTTTATCAATCCTAGAGTGAAAAAAGCCTAAGTTTAGCACCAAATATCTGAAACTAATGGTATCAACCCCAAAATTGATCATGGGACTGGCCATCATATACTTCCATCTTAACGCACCAGGCACCTCTGCAATCTTTATTTTTAAAGTTCTAATAGTCGTCTAAGTAAAACACGTTTCTACACATTAATGACAGGAAAACTTGCTCGATTCAGGAAAACTTGATTCTCAAATTAATCTTCAGGTTTCCAGCTTTAACATGATGTTTATCGCTTTGAGGTATAGTGTGGACTTGCTATCTCTCATGTCCCCCTTGCCTAAAAAACACAAAAGTGGGTCTATGGTGGGCCTCATGGGGTTAAAAGATAATATGTCACTGTTGTGTTAACAGGTTGTTGCGCTGACCAAATAATCAATTGGTTGCAGGATGAAGTATTTTGGAGGCTTTTTTGACTTTTAATCTAAGTTGAACAGTAGACGCCTGATTGGAAATCGAAAAAGGGGTCGACGCAATCACAGTAGATGGTAAAGTAGATCACTGTAATGCTACTTTTTGTCCTTAAATTGAGACTATCCTTTGTTGTCTGATGGTCACAGTATATGGTGCAGTGAAGGGATAATGATGAATGGTAAAACAGTGTAACAGAAGCACAAGTCGAGAGGAGTCAGAAAGTCTGCAAGATGACTCAATAATGTCCCAGTGTTGGCGGTAATTTCTGAATGAGCGGCGCTGCTAGCTTGCAAGCCCCTACCGTACCCAGGTGGAGTGCAGTGCATTAAACTGAACAGAGGCAAAATTACTCAAAGGAACGGCATGTAATCAGTCAAAAATATTCTCGGCTGTTAACAATTAGCAATAATAATAATGTACACGTGTTAAATATACATGATTTTTGCCTAAATTTACTCTGCTGATCGGACTGCAAAAACATGCTAACAACTAAAAAAAAAAAATAGGCAGTATTTTGCATTTAACCCTTTGAAACCTATTGATTTCTGTCACAAACATGTGAAGAAGGCAGTAAGCAACTTAAGACATGATCCGCAAGTCAGCAAGAATTTCGTAAAAACAACAACAAAAAAAACCAAAAAAAATTTACCTAAAACCAGCAATAAATAGTTCTTATTTTAAATATAGTTCTCTAGAGCTAGAATATTTCACTAGTTAAAAAAACAACCAATTTTCTGGATGTATTAGTTTCTTGCACTTTGCAAGTTGCTCACTGCCTTTTTTCCCCATGTTTTTGAAAGAAATAAAACCAATTTGTTTTGGCTTCAAAGGTTTAAATACATGTAAAAGGCATTTGAAGGCAACACAAGAAACGTGATGTCGATCCAGGTGTCAAAGGGTTCAAGAGAAAAAAATGAGATTTTGTATTTTGTACTGAATGATTTTGTAAGATAACCTGACTCTCAAATATTATGTTTATGTTCCAGTTGAGTGCAGTTTTGGCAGAACCGTGCACTGGTACTCTTTCTTTTAATCCTTTCTCCAAACACAAGGTTCTCTTTAGCTGGTACCTTCTCTTATTTATTATATAAAGAAGTTTCTTGTGCATATACATCATTTACCAGCTGGATAAATGTGATCCTGCGTGTAGCACAAGTTTAACTGCCCTGTTATTGAAATACAGTCTTAGCTGTGGAAGAGGAGGTGGTGCTCAATTAGTATTCATAGCGGCTCTGTAGTGATAGCAATCTAAGATTATGCTGCTCACTGGAATTTATAGCTTCATGCACACATGCACAAGCACCTGCTTTATTCTCCCCCTTAAATTCAAAGGAACGACCGTCTTTAAACACTTGGCTGTGATGATGAAAGCAGGCTGATGTCTGCGGCACGTATGAGCTGTTTACACAGGAAAATCATTTAAAAGTTTCCAAAATGAGTCCCTGCCCTGGTACATGACGGTCCTCCTGAGTGTTGCCGTGCGTGCCGCTTCCTCTTGAGTTGTTTACAAACGCTGTGGCAGGCGGAGGGAGGCCAGAGAGCTCTTTTTCACACCAGTGTCAGGAATGTCATTAATAATATAAGCAGTGGTAATATTTGCCACCACAGCTGCCCCCCCTCAGCATACTCTCATACCTGCATGCATGGACAAACACAGACATTTCTCGGGAAGCTTGAGCTTACTTGCCATGCATCTGCAGAGGGGGGAGGAAGTGGTGTTTTATGTGGAATAATGAGCGTATTCATGCCATGTAGTAGCCAATCGGTTTCACATTTGAGCCCAGTAACAGTGTTTTGACCCCTGGTCTGATTCATATCAAGCCATCTGGAGGCGAAGGAAGGTTACACAATAGGGGATCAGCTGTGCTCCTCCTATTTAAATACCATTCTGCTCTGCTATTTGGTTTCATGTTGGGGGATTATGTTTAGCATGCCGGGTGCTGTGTCATGAATGAGCCAACAGAACAGAGTTGCGTTAAGCTTAATAACACTGGCATGGCACAGAGACAAGATGTGCGCTTTCGCTGCCGTCCTCCCTCAGACAGCGCACTACATGGCAAAGCCGTGCCCTTGCAGTCAGATCGACTTTTTGAGAAATTCAATTATGCTCTGAAATGAACAGCCAGTGCTTGTGGATAGAATGGGTTTTGGAGTGAGAACCATCCATTGCAGTGGGAATGTGCCACATCTCCATGAATACTGAATGGGGTATGCTACAGTAGGCAGGCTGTCCCTGTCATTGTGATTTGTATTTTTACCCCCCTCCCGCTCCTCTTCCATTTGGACTGTAACCTTCTCCCCCGCATCCGCTGCATGCTCCTTAAAACAGATTTCTGTCGTCTCTCTTCGTCTGTGTGGGTGAGATCCGTCCCTGGGCAAGGCATTGCAGCGGATGATGTCAGATTATGCGCACAACATGCATCATCATCGCAAGATATTAACCGAAACACCTGAATATTTCAAGCTGGAATACACCTCAACACGTGGCCTTTTCACATGAACTCCAATCAAAGCGTATGCACAGCCAGAATTTGCACAGACCCTCTATTGAGAAGCCCTCAATCCTGTTTGCCAGAAATGATGTCAATGTAGTCATGGCAACTATTCTTACACATTACCCCATGCTCTTCCACAGTTAGAGTAGCACTCAAGTGCTATTTTTCTGACAAATGTCAGATCTCATTTTTTAAATGGCAATGAGGATTTTTTTTTTTTTTTACAGTTGGCAGTTAAAAATGCAGTGGAGAGCCACAGAGACAAATGTGATGGAGAGGAGAGAGAAAGGAAACAGCAAGTTTCAAACAATGACGTAAATGTATGGAGAAGTAATCCCCGTGAGCAAAAACTTTAGGCTTCAAACTGTTCTGAATACTCTGTTTCCCTCTGTTTTCTTTTTACTTTTAGGATGAGCTAACATCAGCTATAAATTGTATCATTTGTAGGTTGTCTGCTGAGTATTTACATTGCATAGAATACACGGCTGCATGAAGCGACATGCTAACGTCACATGTATTCTTGCTTGCTGATGTTAACCTAATTTCTTTTCGATTTAAGATCCGCCTGGAGCATGTCCACTTGTGTTTTGAAGCTTTTATTAGTGATTTTTAATGAGATAATGTGCCACTATACTCAATCATTCCCTGGCTGCAAGAACACTGCTACATGTAGCAACATGCTAATGTAAGTGAAATATGTAATCCTTGTTGCAGATGTTGTTCATTTCTCCATGATTTCGGATCATATTCTTGTTTGAACATGTCTGGTTGTGTTTTGGAGCATTCATTGTTTATTTTAATAAGAAAAGGGCCGCTATGCGCAGTCCTTTCTTGGCTGAAAATACACTGCTACATGAGGCTACATGCTAACATCAGGGAACATGTAATCTTGGCTGCTCCTGTTGTGAATTTCTCCCTGATTTTAGATCACATTTTTGCTGGAACATTCCCGGTTGTGTTTAGAGGCTTTTAATGGTGATTTCTATAATGGGAGAAAGTCCGGATATACACAGTCATTCCCTGGCTGCATGTACACTGCTACATGTAGCTACTGGGAAACCTGTAATCTTGGTTGTTGTGAATTTCTCCGCGATTTTGGAACACATTCTTGCTGGAACAAGACTGGTTGAGTGTGAATTTTATTGGGGGTGATTTTTCATGGTAGAAAGCGCCGTTATTCTTCGTTACAGTGATTCTCCAGCTGCAATTACAGTGCAGAGATGCAGAAAACCTGGAAAAGCTAATGAGGGCAGACTGGCTTTTTCGAGAGAGGGCTTCCAGAGAAAAGTGCTAAAATGGAGCGTAGATTCTTGACCATTAAAGCATGTTCTGATAGAAGCCCAAAATACAAGTATGCACCTGAAAATGAACACAAGTCCCCTTTAAGGCTAATACTTGTTTCGCTCTGCCTTCATAAACAGCTGGATAGGGAAGTAGGATGAGAAGAAATAATGGGCTAGACATCATGATCACTCACGTGTGGAGGGGGTAATGAGTGCTTCTCACTAATTCACTCCATAAACAGCATGTATTGTAAACATCCTAATGGGGATTTACGAGGCACTCCCTTTATATGTTAAATGTTCAGTGAATCACTCAGGAAAAGTGGCGTATAAATTTGATGGAGACAATGTGCAATGTCTGTAACCTCCCCTTCACCAGCAGCAGCAGTCGGTGCTCTCTGGTTCACAGAGCTGACACAGTGCTGTTGGGGTAACAAGAGAAGGTGGAGCCATATTTCGCTGATGGATGTCCTTTGATAGAAATGGAGAAAGGTGATAGGTTGGGCAAAAAAGAGCGTGAGAACACAAAAAAGAGCCGCGGTGCAGAAAAATGAGTGTTTTAGGGGCTGCTGTACTGTATGCAACTGCATCAGCAGCTCAATGCTGTAATCTCCGGGGAGGGGAGAAGGAGAGTAATTGTGACATTGCTCTTTGGCTGCGAATTGCTACTCAGTGCAATTCAGCTCAGTAATCAGAAAGCATTGGGGTGAATACTCAACACGGTCAATTCGGTCAATTCAGTTGGCTTGGATGATAAATGGAAATGGCAACACCTAACTGCAGTACACCTGAATAATAAAGAAAAGGCTTTCCTCATTGGCTCCCTCCTGATGTTATTGATGGCACAGAACACTTACTCTTATTGTTTAGCCTGGATTCTCTACCAGACCTTGTGTTACAGACATTGATAGTATAAAGTAATGGGTCACTGTGACATCACCCTTTGGTTTCTGGACTCCAATTTTGAAGCCTCAAGTTTGGCATTTTGCCCGTTGCCATTCTGGATTTTTGGAGACAGAGGTGACAATATTTAGACAAGAAGGGATCGCTTACTCTAACACTAGCTGCTAGTTTGGTTAGCATGGTCCATTTACAGCTGTGGTTGACTGTAATAATGTTATTTGTCACTAGTGAATAACAGACATGAAACCATTAAAACAAAATACTTATCCGAAAAACCTTACATCTGGCTCCAAAGAGGTCCTTCAGTACAACCAAATGCTAGAAATGCAAGACCTTTTTAGGGGGCAAAAACTTAACAATTCATTTTCATCAACTGAAAACATACTGAAATACTGGCAGCTTTGAACGTTGATAGTGGCAAATAAAGCCTAAAAGGTAAATCTCCTAGGTGTAAAATTTACCTGAATCTTTGCATCACTGGGCCAAAAGAGCAGTTGTACAATGACTTTGTTTTCCAAGTAGCTAACTTCCGGTTTATCGCTATGCTAATTTGAATGAGGATAATAATATTATTGCAGCTCTTCCAGACTATCTCACTGTTGTCAGGCCAAAATTGATCAAATCTCTGTAGAGAAACAAGTCATTTTGTGGGGGCTGTGTTGCTCAAAACAATTGAAGCATATCCGCTAATTTACAGATGTCTCTTTCCTAATGTCAGTCTATGGGAAAAAAAGTCTTTTGGGGCCAAATAATTTTGGTGTCTAATTATTGGAATTATTATATAAGTTTTGAAACAGAGTTTTTATTGGAACTACTTTCTGCTAAAGAAATAGTCCCTGAAAACTGATGACAGTTGGTTCTGTCATTTGTCAACGCTGTAAACGTTGAAAAATGACATTCACCTCAACTTATCTGGGGTAGTGGCAGAAATGTCAGAGAGTGATATCTCAAAACCTAGGCACATAAAACTGATAGTATCTACAAGTAATCATCAGCCTACTGGTATAAAATAAACAGAAACGATAACGCCAATCATCATCTGAATGACAGATGTGGCTTTCAACATTTCTGTTTAACTGTTCTCCTGCACTACGCTTCTTTCTTCTTATTTTTTTTCTCACCATAAATTCCCCAAGGAGCAAAGCCCCCGAGGAACAGACTCCACTTTTCTTTTCGTTACAGTTTTCAGATGGGTGGATTCTACCTCCGTTCAAAAGTAAAACAAGGACTCTGGGTCAGTGACTTGTTAACCATGTTGCTCCTAGTGGATAAGCCACTCCATAATCTGAAGTTTGACCTCAGTGGGTCAGCTCCCCTCCTCCTATCTCTCGCCATCCAAAACCAACGTCATGTGTCCCTTTGTTACGCCACCTCCTATAAGTACAATACAAAAGGCCACACAAGGCCTCTCCTGTGCTCGCCACAATAAAGCTGAGCTGTGTCAATCCCACAAAGCTTCTGGTGTTGGGAAATATCCACTGCCTGGTGGAACACAGAGACTCAGTCTCCACACCAGCAGCTTAGCTTACAGTGTCAGACAGGGAAATTCCTACATCCTGGTTATTGATGTAATATGATTTGTAGTAAATGCTACTGTAGACACACCACTCCTTTCATTCACAGTTATTGTTCACATTTGTGGCATTACTGATCGTTTAGATCCTTTCATTCCTTGTGGAATCAGCCACCTGTAGTGCTAAATGTAGTTTTTAGTCATGCTAGCAGTATAGCTCAAGACTTCCACGCTTCCACGAGTCCTTTTGTCTTCGCTGATCCTTGAATTTTTCACTACCAGCAGGTTTTACTTATTGTCATCTTAACCATAGACTGTATATAAAGATAGATTGAGACAATCAGAGGCAGAGTAAGGCCAAGAAGGCAGGCCACTCTGATATCCTTAGATTCAGAAATTTTCCACTGGCTGTTAGTTGAGAATGCGACTGGACAGAACCTGTTGCATCTGCACGATGCGCTGCCAGACGGCATCAGGTTGATATGCTGCTGAATAATTTTCATGCGGGAGTCCGGTGCTCATTTCCCATCTGAATGTGATGGTGTTTGCTACACCTTACCATGTGCCCATCCCTGCCAGCGTGTGCTTTTTTTGACGTCCCGGCCTTGGTTGCCATGTGCTTGTGTTGCTTGTGTTGCCATGTGCTTGTGTTGTCTAAACATAATGATGTGCAGTGTAATCCCACCATGTGCTTGTGTTGACATCTTGGTAGCGTCATCCCCGAAACATCAACAGCAGACGCAGAAGGATACCTAAAACATATTATGAAGATGGTGAAGTCCACCACAAATTGGCAATATGTGACAGGTTGCAATGGAAACTTATTGGGGGGACCCTGCCGCCAATGCTGTATCCAGTTCTCTTTATGCATCCATCAGGTCAAAATGAATGACATTCAAATCAGCCTTTATTTGTGTTTAGTGCTAATTAGCTAATGTCAGCTTGTTAACTGGCCAAACGAAAATTTTTTAGCACATAGCACAAATTATCAGTGTACATACAGCCTCACAGTACTGCTTACATGGCTGTAGACTTTCTGTTGTAAGTGTCAATTAACCAAAAACCAGCTTAGATTTGTCCATGGTCCAACCTGCAAGTGTTGACTCTAGTGTGTATTAAAGCGTTTGGTGTGTACCTACAGAGGAGGTAATAAATTAGCTCCTGCATGTACAGCCTAGTGTAGCAAACCTTCTCCTTCTGGGCTGAGTCCTGTCAGCCATTTACTTAGTGCAGTGTTTACTGTCTGCCATGACCTGCTGTGTGGGCGGAGAGACGCCCACAGCCCTGAACTAGGATCAGGCCTGGTAAAGAGCCGACACATTGGGAAGAATGTCACGGGGAAGTGGTGAGTGATTCCATGTCTGTGTGAAAATCCATTAATCACAGATTTGGCCTGATGGAAATGAGAGGTCAAGGAATGAACCTGCATCTCCACGCTTCCTCCCCCACCTCCAACTGTTTTTTTCCCCTCCATTCTTCCCCATTTCTCCACTCACTGTTGTGTAAGCGTCTCCTTCTTTACACATAACTCTGTAATATTTGCCCTTTTTCCCTGAGACAGTTTACTCTGCTTATCTGTACTCCTTTCCATAAAATGTTCTATATTTTTTCCCCTCTCGGTGTCAGTGGCTCAAATCTGGAGCCATGCCAGTACAAACAGCTTGGGTAAACCTGCTTTCAGAACAGGGTCCATGAGAGCACAAGATTGTGTGTTTGTGTGTGCGTGAGGCACTCACATGACTAAGTCCAGGACACAGTGCCATGTGTCTACGAGGTCAACATGTACATCCTCAGTCTGATTTGAAAAGGGCAGCATCAACTAAGCACACAAACACAGATATGTTCCCTCTGCACTCGGTACAGTCTGATGTCTGCTTATTCTAACAGCAGGACACATTGCACACACATGCTGCATTAATCAGCTGTGTTATTGATAATTGCTCTCAGGCATGCTCATTACTGTACTTACTGTACCAATATAGCAGTGTGCTGATAAGACAGCTGTACCAGCAGCATATAAATAGCCACACTAATTTATCTATAGCAAGAACATTTCCCGAGATGACTTTAAGCAGTACACTTAAGGAATAGGAAAAACAATAAGGACAAAAATCTTACATTTAGATTTAAAAACCGTTTTAAGAATCTAGCACTGAACAGGCAGGACTGTCGAAATTTGTCAAATAAATAAGTGGTTGTGGCCAATGAATTTAATGAATTAATAATAATGTCTTAGATACAAACAACATGTCTGCTTATGATCTACCTCTGGTCCATGCTGCAAATAAATCCATCTTTTCAAGTTTTATTGATTACAACAAATTGTTTGGCCTGATTTGCCATTGCAGTAAGCAGTGGTGGACGAAATATTCAGTGTCTTTACACAAGTAAAAGTACAAATACCGTGCTGTGAAAATAGTGCAGAAGTAGAAGTGCATTGAAAATGTTACTCAAGTAAAAGTAAGAAAGCATAATAAGGAACTTGTGATTAAAGTATGAAAAGTAAAACAAAAGAAACCAAATTTAAATTATTTTTTAAAAATCCTTAATGAAGTGTTGGGGGTAACATATTATAGTATTACATTACTTTTTAGCCATAACAAAGTCATATTATGCCTTACAAACAGGATTTTGTGTAATATAAACACATTTAAAAAGTCACATGGCCTTTACCACCCAAAATAAGCTGTTTCTAAAAAGATCTAAGGGTATTGGCTTATTCTCTGTGGGTTCATTAAAATAAGCAACAACTTTCTCATTACACATAGCCACTTTTTCTATCACTATAAAAAAATGTTGATTTCCTCAGCTTTAAAGGTCCAGTGTTTAGGATTTAGAGCGATAAATTGTCACATTAAAAATGAGATTAATAACTAATGCTGATGAAAATAAGAATTGTTTTGTTTTTGTTACCCTAGTATGAGCTGTTTATATCTACATAGGGAGCGGGTCCTCCTCCACAGTCCGTCATATTGTTTCTACAGTAGCCCAGAATGGACAAACCAAACACTGGCTCTGGATAGGGCCATTTCTGTTTTTGCGTTAAGCTGATAAAGCTTTGTTTGTTTGCGGGAAGCTGGTGAGGGATCCTGTTGTTGTTACTCTACAGTGACTTGGACTGGTAACCCAGTGGTATCTGAAGACTTTCTCTGTATATCGTACTCCTTGATTAACCACAGTTTAAAGACATTGTATTGCCAAGCACTTTTAATTTTAAAAGTTTCATTGCTTTTAATTTTGCTAAAAAGCTGTATTTAAAAAAAGTGCTAATTTTAGGTTCAGATAATGTAGTTTACAGGCTACATATTTCTGAAAACCTGAATAATTCCATATAAGTTTATTTTCTGTCACTTCACTGCCCGATTACTTATTTTATACTAGAAAATATTACTAGATTGCAAAATATTTTTATTATGTTTACAAGGGGATATTTTACAGCTAGATGTTGGCACTCTCATCTTTCCCCGGAGACAATTTTGCCTCTCAATCATCCTGTTCTGTCTATTGTAGAAATAATGATAGAAATAAACAAATGCGGCTCCGGAGAGAACTAATCACACTGAGCAATCTGTAGCTCGCCTCCAAATCCAAACCTGCATCTGTGCTCCTCAGCAAGACAGATTGCTGTCGTTAATGCAAAGCGCATAAAAAAAGAAAGATGTCACTCAAGCTGCTTAAAAAAGCCACCTCCGACAGTGGTTAGTCATCACGTCAAACTCCGGAGGAAGAGTGCGAGAGATGAGGGGAGAGAGACGTATTGTCACATCATCATCCACACCCTCAACTCCAACACAAGATTTTGATTATTATTTGTGATAAAACACTCCCAGCTACTTTCCCCGGCTTTGAAGTTAGAGCTCGAGTTGTGGAGCTGAGAGGAAGTTTTCCTGACATGCCAACCCCTGAGGCAAAAGCAACCCACGAGCTGAGAGAAGAAGCTTTAGTCCTCTAGAGATGTTACATTTTGTTTCATGAGGCTAAAGCCAAAACACGCCAAATTTTCAACATTCATGTAGGCCAGTGGTACTCAATTTAGGGCCCTTGGGCCAAATCTCCTCCCCTCTAACATTTTCTAATTCACAAAAAAAATCAAGTGATTCACACTGGGAATTGCTTTTGTACTTTTAGTATACAGAAAAGCATAAACAGCATCAAAACAGAACTTAATTATCAAAATAAGTGTGGATCCCAGAAATGTCCTACAGTCCTAGAAACATCCTCAAGTCCTATGTTCTGAAATCCTAGAAATGACCTAAAACCCTGGAAATGTCCTACAATCCAAGAAATGTCCGAAAATCCTAAAACTGTCCAAAAATCCTAGAAATGTCCAAAAGCCCTAGCAGTGTGCTCAAGTCCTAATATCCTGAAATCCTAGAAATATCCTAAAATCCTAGAAACATCTTAAAATCCTCGAAACATTCAAAAATTCTAGGAATGCCTAAAGTCCTAGAAATGTCCTAAAATCCATGAAATATTATAAAATCCCATAAACATCCTAAAATGAGAAAGGTCCTAAAATCCTTAAAATGTCATAAAATCCTAGAAATGTGCCAAAATCCTAGAAACACCCTACAATTAGGGAAATGTCTAAAAATTCTAGAAATGTCCTGAAGTCCTACAATTAAGTTAAAATCCTTGAAACGTCCTGAAATCCTAGAAATGTCCTAAAATGCTAGAATTGTCAGAAGATACAAAAAGTGTCTGAAAATCCTTGAAACATGTATGGGGCTACTACGTTGGCCCCTGGCCTCCTGTCATTTTGCAAAAGTGGCCCTCAAGAAAAGTAAGATGAGTATCTGTGTAATACATCTGGTTTCATGCTGCTGAAGCCAATGCTCGCCATATTTTCGACAGTCGTTTAGGTGAGACTGGCCTGATGAACACAACAAACCGCTGCCTCACAGCGCACTTCCTCAGCAGGACGGTGGGCAGCTTATGCAAGCAGAGCTTTATTTTCAACAGCAGCTGTTATCGAATGCTAATTCACAGTCCCATCTTGTGTTTGTGTATCCGTGTATTCATTATTGGCGCGGGGCAGACTGAGCACAGGATCATAATTGTGTACAGCCACTGGTGCTGTGAATGATTTTCAGGAGGAGTTGTCCTCTTCAGTAGAGTGGAGCTGAGTTGCCACAATGCGGTATTGTTTGTCTACGTGCTGATATGAGCTTTCCTGTTATCCATTTTCACCTTAGCAATAATAAAATACGGAGGGGTCGCAGAGGGGAATCAATAATGTGTTTCTAGTGGGAATCAGAGTCTGTGATGAGAGAGGTTTGTATTTCAGCAGGCCAGACCGGGCTGAAACTCCAGCCCAGGCCTGGTCTCTGTGGGGAATGAGGCAGAGGCAGGGCTGAATGCTCTCTATTCATGGATGATGCTCTCTCTCTCTGTGAGTCTCTGTAACATGTTAACTGTCTGTTGCCTGGGGCAGGCCTGATGTTGTTTTTTTTTCTCTGAATGTTGGGGAGAAAAGTTCAGAGCATGGAAACAGTTCACTGTAAAATAAACTTTTTGTTTTAACTTTAAAAAGCTAGCGTGCGGGCTGCGTTGATATTTCAAGTTGACTAAATTTGAAATGACAAGTTGAGGTAATTTTTCTAATGATTCAACTTGTCTTCTCAAATTCAGTCAACTTAAAAATATAAGACAGCCAAGACATTAATGTTTTTAGGTCAAAACAAATAGTTTATTTTTACTGTGTTGGCATATGTTGAACAAAGTTGGAAACTTTTGGACCAACGCTTGCGGAAGTGAAGTCTGACAGCTTTGATTAGAATTTGGTACAGACACAAGGGAAGGAAAAGAGGAAGAATAGATGAAAGGCCACCAATGGCTGTCTATGCAGTGAAAAGACACAAATGCTTTTTAAATTGGTGTTACATGCACAACGCATGGATGTATTATAGGCATAACATGATTTAGCCAGTAGGATGTGTTCCTGGATCAACATCACACATTGCAATCCTGGACTAACATTATGATCAACCAATCACAACCCTCTGACATCATCAGGGTGCTGCCACAGCGCTACTCTCATAGCTAAGCTAGGTTTTCCAAATTGAAGTACTATGTTAAACAAAATCCTCTGTAATACCTAACACAATTGTCATGAGCTACTGCAGGGTAAGCGATTTAGCTTGGCAACTAGGTGGGCTATGCTTACAAGTTAGCTTGCCATATGCTAAAATATTAGCAAGTTAGCTTTCTAACTATGTAGGTAGGTAAAATCTTAAAAATGTCCTAAAATCCTACATGTCCTGAAATCCTCGCAATGTCCCAAAATCCGAGGAACATCCTAAAATCCTAGAAATATCCTAAAGTATTTGAAATGTCTTACAAACATGTATAGGGCTGCAGTAACTGGCCCCTGGCCACCTGTCATTTTGAAAAAGTGGCCCCCGAGCAGAGCAAGTTGAAGATCCCTGATCTAGAAAATAAGACACCGTGTCTGCATATCTAGGCATAAACCAAACTCTGAGTGAATGTGAGCGTGTGTGTGTGTGTGCGCATGCAGGCCTCTGTATGAGACGGAGGCTACCTACTGAGTCCCTCTTTAGTTTCCACCCTGTGCTCAGTTTCACTCTATTTCAGAGTTGGCTAATTAATCATGCATTATTGAGAGACAGAACCAGGGAGTGTAATACCCTTCACTGCAGTCCCAGCACAATACAAAACCAGGTCTTAATGACTGCTTGTGTGTGCATAAGCGTGTGCGTGTGTGTGTGTGTGTGTGTGTGTGTGTGTGTGTGTTTTAGGGGCTCTCAAGGTCAGGCAGACAGTAACTTTGCATGCTTTTGTTTTTCCTGGCCGTGTTTAAAGACAGTTTCCCCCACACCCCTGCATCACCCTACCAAGTGTTGACAGTCTTCTGTTCTTTTGATTGGTTGTCTGAACAAACTAGCGATTGTAAGAGTGAGGACAGAGTTGTCTAATCCCTTTTCCTCGCCTTCCAGACGAGCCCTGGTTAGCAGCAGTTAGATAGTTAGCTGTGTGTGGGACGAGCAGCCTGGCAGCGCCACAGGTCACCTGCACTTTCCTTTTCATATGCCTCCTTCATCTCTCTCTTTCGCTCTCATCAGACAGCAGGACAGGCTGACAGACTGCCAATGTCCTGCCGAGCCCGCCCACCACACACACGCGCACACACACACACACACACACACACACACACACACACACACACACACACACACACACACCTCCACCCACAGCCCTTTTTCCTCCTCCCCCTTTTTCCTCCCCTCTCCCCTGACAAATAACGTGGGGCGGCGTGCACGTGCAGACAGAGCTACGCCGCTGCCTCCCCTCCCCTCTTCCCCCTGCTGCACACATAGACATGTTCTCTCTCTCTCCTGCACACACACACATAAGCACACATGGGTTGTTGCCAGGATGAAGCCCTTGCTTCAAGGGTTTAATCAGAGGCAAAGGGACTCTTCGTCTGCAGGCAGGCGCTCTGAGAAATAACACATAAACTGAGCAGTGGTGAGGTGCAGCAGCCCACTTTGCAATCAGACAACATTTCGAATACTAATCAAATATGAGGCAGAAAATTTGGAGGAGCCATCTGCCCATTGATTAGCAGGACACCACAGAGATCGCCCTCCTCTCGGATGGTGCACATCACATGCATTTAAGACACAATATTGATTCCAATGTAAGACTGTCAGTTGTGACGAGGAGGGTTTTTCCCCCTTTTTTATCGCAAATGAATATGAAGTCTGTATTTGTCTGAAGTACACTGGTGACATTTTACACTGATTGGCTGGCAGTGTTGTTGACTTTAGCATGCCTTTAACTCCTTGAAACCTGAGAAAATTGGCCTCATTTTTTTTCACACATAGGAAGAAGGCAGTGAGCAACGAAAGAAGAAATGGCCCCAGAAATATGAAAGAAATTAGTAAAAAGAAGGGCTGCCAAATGCTACATTTTTTTAAACTTCAGTTGTTTGCAGAATTTCAGTAGTTAATCACAGTTATATGCCTATTTAGTAGCATGTTTTAGTTTCCATTATTGTGCATCTCAAATACAAATAAATATTTTTCCCTAGCTTTTAAAAAAAGATTTTCTAAATCCACTAATTTCTTGCAGCTGGTGGAACCCATCTCACCAAGTTGCTTATTGCCCTTATCCCCGTGCTTTTATAAGAAATTGTACTAATTTGCTCAGGGTTCAAAAGTTTAAATACTTGTGAAAGGCATTTGAAAGCAGAACAAGAAAAGTGATGTCACTCCAGGTTTCAAAAGGTTAAGTAACATTTTGGTTGCATGATTTCTGTCAGGAATAACTCTGTACTTAGTACAGCACCAGCAGTTAGATGACAGCTTATATAATACAATATAATACAACACAACGCAGTGTAGTGTATATTGAACAAATCTTCAGTTAAAAGTAACAATAAAATAATCAAACTGTCCATTGTTGGTATCCATCACAGCTTACTGACCAACTTTTTGCTTCTATTACCCTTGATATCCTGTTATTTTCCAAGCAACATCAGCTGACCGTCATCACATGTTGCCACTTTGCAGTGGACATTTGCGCCTACATATTACGTCTTAGGTATCCTTCTGGGCCTGCTAATTACATTCTGGGATGCTGCTACTGTGATGTCAACAAATGCACATGGTGGGATTACATGCATGCGGTTATGTTCAGGCAGCAATAGCATGTGGCAACCAATGCCAGAACGTCAACAAACACACATGCTGGCACGAATGGTCAGGTTAGGCAACAAAGTCTTGGATAGTTGGGATAAGGGGAAGGAAGCACATGGTAAGGTGTAGAAAAAAAATCACAGATGAAAAGTGAACACTGGACTCTTATAATACTGTTATGTTAATAACAGCATTTTAAGTTGACGCTGTATCATGCGGATGTGGCAGGTGCCGCCTGGCTGTCCAGACACCACGAGCGGTTCTGCTCGATCGCTGCCATTCAACAGCATTTTAAGCCCATAAGAAAGGTGGCTTTTTCATCTTATGCCAAAAGCACTGTCAAATGATCATTCACAACCAGCCCAAGCTCTATTTCAACTTGCTGCTCTCCTCCATGGCTGTTTCTTCTTCCAATTATTTGCCTCAAAATGTGAGGTCAGCATAGTATTTTCGAGAAATGTCATGAATGCCTCAGCTGACCTCTCAGCCCTGCTCAGCCTTGGATCATCTATGGTCAGGAGCAAAAGGGAACAAAGTCAAACCCAGAGAGAGAGAGAGGAGCAGCTCATCTATATGTCAGGCTCCAGTTACATGAGAGGTGAGCTCACTTCACAGTGTTTCTGCCTCGCTGCTCTTCATCACAGGAAGTGGTCAAATGGATCACTGACAGGGGGAGTGACCCACAAAACGTGACCAGCTAATAAACACGCCGGAGTATTTGGCGCAGTGATAATCTTAGCGTGTAATATAATACGCTGGTGTTTCTTTGCAGTGACGACTTGTGACCTACAGATGGGGAAACCGTTGTTTAAAGGGAACTTATAGAGGAACCAACACATTGCACAACTGCAGAGCATAACGGAGGTTTTATTTTATTTTTGTCTTTTAATAACACATGATGGGAAACGCTAGGGATCAGCAGAAAAATATTCCTGCCAGTAGCCTCTTGGTTTACAGCAGAAGATATCACCAACTAACATGCAAACACAGGACAGCGTCCATGGGCAGATTATAAGACACTGGGTCCCTGGGCACAGATATGCAAAAGGCCCCACCACCTCACCTACACAGGGGCAAGACCTTCAGACTTCGTGGTGGTCTTGACCCTTTTTTGCCTCCGTGCCAGAGATAGCTAAGGTCGGAGGCATTATATTTTCGGGTTGTCTGTCTGTCCTTCCATCTGTTCATCCGTCCATCCTATTCTCGTGAATATGATATCTCAAGAGAATGAGGGAATTTATTCAAATTCAGTACAGATGTCTTCTTGGACTTGCAGATGAACTGACTAGATTTTGGTGGTCATATGTAGGTCAAAGGTCAAGGTCAGTGTGCTCTAGAGTCTGCTTCATTCTTGTGAGAGCAAAACCTCAAGAAAGGCTTTCAGGGAGTTTCCTCAAATTTGGCACAAACCTTTACTTGAACTCAAGCATGAACTAATTAGAATGGGTGATTGGAGGTCAAAGGTTAAGGTCACTGTGACCTCACAAAACATGTTTTTGGTTACAACTTTAGAATTCATATGGTGATTTTTGTTATTGTATTGTGTCTTTCTTTACTCGTTTTGCACCTTTTGGTGGTTTTGTGTCTTTCTGAGGTAATTCTGTCTCTTTTGGTTGTTTTGCGTTTCTTTGTGGCTGTTTTGCCCTTTTCCGTCATTTTTCTGTTTCACTTTGCAGTTCATTTGCATCTCTTTTAATGTCTCTTTGTGGTCATTTTGAGTCCCTGCCTGGTTGGTAATTTGAGTGACATTTTACATATGAAGGCCAGGAGGAACCCTGTGGCCCTATGGGCCCCTGGGCCTGTGCATGGAAGGCCTATTTACTAATCCATCCATGGCAGCGTCGATATCAGCTGCTTGAGCTTCTTACAAGAGTGAAAAAAGGTATTTCACAAGGATTTGAGCAATAAAGCGTTTCAATTTGGAAGCCACAGGGCAGTGTACATGGGCAGATTATAAAACAGTGTGTCCCTGGGCACAGATATACAAAAGGGCCCCACCACCTCACCTAAACAGGAGTGTCTTTTTTTGCCTTTTCTTTTTGTTATTTTGTCATCAGCACTTTATGGTGGTTTTTTTAACCCTCTTTGAGGCAATTTTGCTACTTTCTTTTGGTCGTTTCATGTCTCTTCATAGCTATTTTGCCTTTTTTGTCTTTATTTTGTGTGTGCCTTTGCAGTCCTCTGCATCTCCCCTAGTGGTCTTGTTGACCCTCTTCCTGATTGATAATATGAGTGACATTTTGCAAATCAAGGCCAGTTGGGCCCCTGTGTCTGTGCCCATGTGAATTTAAGGACAATGTGTCCCTGTGCACATATATCCAAAAGTCTCCATCACCTTACCTACACAGGAGCTAGACACACACACACTTTGTGGTATGCCCTATGTCGTTGTTTTGTGTCTTTATTTAATCTCTTGTGTCTCTCTGAGGCAATTTTGTGTCCTTTTTTGGTCATTTTGTGCCTTTGTGGTCATTTTGACTATCTTTCTGACTGACACTTTGCAAATGAAGGCTAGGGTTGGCCCCTGATACTCGGGGCCCCTGGGCATGCCTGGTAGACCACAAAAATATCCATGGCAGTGTCACCGTAAACCAGTCACTTGAGCTTCTTACAAGAGTGTAAAAGACATTTTACAAGGATTTGAGCAATAAAGCTGTTCAAGTTGGAAGCCTGAGTGGCAATCGGCCCGTACAGCTGTGGGCAGACATTAATGAGAATATGATTGATCACATGGGGGGTAATTGAAATTGATTAATCATTTGAGAGTTGGAACTTAATCTCTCCAGTCTCCAGGAGTTATAGAGGTTATGAGCAGACGGCAGGAGATTGTGCATTATCATGCGTGCCGTAGGCAGACCAACAGGCCCGCAGAGCAGTCCCTGATCAATACAAGCAGAGACAGACCTGAGAGGCCCCGCTCTGACAGCTGATTTCCATTCCCCAGAGGACTGAAAAGTAGCGAGTGCTGAGGTATTTGTTGACATCCTTGAACTGTACCCACAGGCTGATCTGATGGATAACATGCTTGGTATGGACAGCGTGACGGCTGCTATCAAAAGTTAAAAGTTGCATAATTTGATGTTGCGTGCCAGAACTTGAGGATCTGAGCAATAAACACACACAGGCAGATATGTACGCACACCCACCACATCTGGCTCATCTGGCTCAGGCTGCGCACTCTGACAGGAAGTAGATTAGAGCGCCGGGTTGGCCCAACGAGGACAAGCCCACTGATAATCTGCACATCCACAGATCTAATGGAGATGGTGGCAGCGGCCTCCAGTCGCACTAAGAGATGTGAATGAGGCAGCCAGCTGTTGTAGAGGCCCAGCCAGAGAGCAGAGCCCTGCTAAAGACCTGAGTCTATTTGGCAAGCTGACTCTGTCAGAAGGACAGGACTTCGAACACAGCATCTCCTCACAGCAATTAGCTCATGCAGTTATGTCATAGCACACTATGACCATATGTTACCTGTGTGCAAACTGTAATAGCAGACGGTAATGTTCAGAGATTGTTTGAGCATCAATTTGCGTTGTAGAGTTGCTGTGTTTTCACAGTCCCAGTCTCCTGGCACACGATTGCACCACGGCTAAAATAAACCATCTGAAAGCTCTGAGGCTTATACCCCTTCTGTCGCTCACATATTAGGTGGGCAGGGAAAGCTTGACTTATAAAGATAATTCCTTTCATATTTTACTGCAGCAAAACCTCCAACCTAAGTGAAAAATATTTGGAGGGAGGACGAGATAGTGACAGAAAGGATGACACAGAGGTTATGCAATCCTGGACTGTGATTAGCAGAGTTGCACTGTCACTTTTACAGTGCACTGTCACTATTATGCCCCGGATCAGATGGAGCGTGTTTTGCAACCTGCACTGCCTTTTCTATTGAAGCCAGTCTCGATCAGACAGAGCGCTTTATGCAACATGCTCTGTCTTTTTTTTTTTTAATCGTTGCTAGGCAACCACTGAATTACCTGTACTTAGTCTAATAAGTCTTAAAAGGCATTCATTTGATAAATCTAAAAACTGCCCTAAATTTGTACTAACTTTAGGGCTGTCAAATGATAACATATTTTTAATTGGGATTTATCGCAGAATTTCAGTACTATATCATGATTACTTCCATATTTACATCCTGTCTGCTCCACTGTCTGCTAGCTAGCTGTCACTGTCACCCTGCACCACAAGGGGCAAGTACAAATTCAATGAAAATTGGCTATTTAACCAAGATTCCCCTGCATGGCTGAAACCAGCACAAGGCGATGCCTATGGGGCTCAATGTATTTTATGCAAAAAAAAAATCCAAACAAATGGTTATCAAGGCTTCAATATTTTTGATGTTACAATATCCATTTGGGCAAAGTTATCCCTACCACGAAGTAATTAAGGTCCCGTGAAAGCAAAAAGTGCAAAAAAAAAAGCAACAGACAGAGGGTAAATCTGTGTAGGTACATGAGACCCTCAGAAAGCAGAGAAATGACAGGGAGTAAAAATTATGTACTTTTACATATAGGGATGCACAATAATATCAACAAGTTATCAATTTTAGCAGATATTGGCTTTGAAATGAAATATCGCGATTGGTCAAGATGCTGATTTATGCCGATATTTTATTGACGAATTGAACAAAACATCAACCGCAAGTTGAAGTATTTTTCTTCTTTTGCACAATGAATGAATATTACATTGTATTGTAGCCCACTAGCAGATGGACACATCTGCTAGTGGGCCATCACGAAAGTGTATGCATAATATGATGTTAATTCCACTACAGAAGAAGCTTGATGATAAGTGAAATTAGGTTGGGATGAAATATCGAATATACGGCAAAAATCTTATATCATGCATCTCTACATATAGTCGTTGATCTTACCTAAAAAGCCAGAAGATACAATGGAAGTAAAGAGAGCTGTTGCTACGGACACAGTACACCGTCTTGTCGCATTGGTGTAAGCTGTCAGGTTTTCATAACATTGCAGACTGGTGCATTACAGGCAGCTGAAAGTTTCAGCTTAATTCTTTGGTCTGAACTGGCCTTAACAGTGACAATGGAACTAATCTTAGTGAAGGTCCAGACAGGCCTGAGGGCCGTCTTCACCGTTAAGCACAGAATCAGATAACAAAATACATAACGCTGTCCTTGTCTTTCTCTTACTTACATATTTCTTTGCATAACCACAAATTTCTAAAATCATCCTCTGTCTCTGTCACTTCCTCTAGTAAGTCACAGTGACACTTCTCTTTGTCATTTCCCTACAGCATGTTCCTCAAAAAAGGATTGCTTCCCCGCATCGCTCTCATGTCCCAGTTTTAATGTTTCTCTTCTGCTCTTTTCTTCAGTTTTAGCCCCAAACCTCATCTTCACACTCAAAATGCAAAATTCATCACATGTAAATAACCCACGAAGCGCTGCAACCAAAAATGTATCCAATAAAGGTTTGATTTGGAAAAATACAGTAAAATAGATGTCCAAGGGCACATTTGAGTGATTTTCAATCCCCCATGCCATGTATTTGATGTTTTCTTCCACACGTAGCCCAGAGATTATCAGGCTTTTATCAGCTGAATAAGGTCTGCAGGAGCAGAAACAGATCAAATGTGTAGCAGGGGTCCCAAGGACAGGAAATGACTTTGAAAACATGCATTTTCAAAGAATAGTTTGCCAGACATGCCCATTTCAACAGGTTTCATTTGAATGCAATATACCGCTGTCTCTATTAAAAAGCTCCTGCAATCAAACAGCATGAGCAGTCAGGCATGAGACTCATTAGCCCTTCAGCTTTACATAATTAGCCCGTATGATTGTTTTTTTCAGCTATATCAAATTTAAAGTCTCATAGAAAGTGGCTTAATTTTTATTACTTCGTCTTTATCACAGATTCAAGCTAGTTTAGTATTCTGAGTATTGAATTGGTACATAAAAGGCATCAGCATGCTTTAAACTGACTGCTTGTTGGATCGTCAAACACTTTCTGAAACCTCCCCTTACACTTTCCAACTTTTGAATCAGAAAGTGTGGCATTGTTTGTAAGTTTTCAAATCCAACAGCCATGCCCACATTTTTGAGATTTGCCAGGTGTGCAGGTTTGAGAAGTGCAACCCATTCTCATTTCAAAGTTGTCAAATACCACCGCTTTTGCAGTACTTGCGTAAGATCTTTTTCCTGCATGATACACCGCTGGATGGCAGCAGCTGAGAATGTGGCCAGACAGAACAGTTTGCAGTATTTTTATATGCTGCTGGGCAGCCGGACAACTGGACATCACCAGTGGCAGCAGCATTATTTGCAGGTGGTGTCAGTTGAGATTGCTGCTGGATGGTTGTGTCCACGTGATATGCCACAGGTTGAAATGCTACCAATTACAACGTAATATAGGGAGTATGAAAAACACGAACAAACAGAAAACAGGTGTTAGTGATGTTTGTTTTGTACACTTTACCATGTACCTCTTTTGCCTGAACCCACCCATCTGAGCCAGCATGTGGTTTAGTTTACGTTCCGGCATTGGTTGCCATCTTCTTTTGTTGCCTGAATATAATGACAAGCAGCATAATCCCACCATGTGCTTGTGTTGACATCTCAGCAGTGGCATCCCATAACGGGAATAGAAGACTCAGATTGATACCTAGAGCGTAATATGTAGACGTATATGTCCACTGCAAATCAGCAATATATGCCGACCTGGATGAGAACATGGTGAGAAATTGATCAAGGCTCCTGAGATCTCCTGAGACTGCTACCTTTATCACTGTGTGTACAGCTACTGTAAATGCAAAACCATAAATTCCTTTGATAAGTCAGGGCACAATGTCCCTACTGGCTGTCCTGCATAACTGTCAGGCTAAATGGGTTGGGTTTACCTCGGGGTAGAGTCACTGTTAGTTTGAATTGAGGCGTGATGAAGTCATTAAGGGAGTGTAGTTATTGTTTTAGAGTGCTGCAAGGAAGAAGGACAGTGTCGTTTCCTTCATTCCCCATTGAAGTTTTTCTATCAAGTTATTGTCCACATGTTTAATGTTAACAAATGAGCTGTCAATGGACGACAGATGCTAAGCAGTGTTGGACCACAGAGAGCAAGCTGACTGAGTGTCAGGAGTTGGAGGACAACAAGGCTGCAGGTAGGTCCAATTCCCTTACTTAGCAGCCAAACGCTCACTCTCTGGTAATATATAAATGTGTAGCCAAGCCCTAGATGGCTGTTTGACAAAGTAATAGTATCGAGTGTCCAGGGTTGTGTTTGCTGTGATATAAGAGATTGATCAAAAGTGTGCACTGTAATACCCATTTGAATGATTGTCATTTCTTTTCTATCTCGATAGCAGGGATTTCATTATATTGTCAAACGAATTTGAAGCACATTTGAAGTGAAATGTTGCAAAAAATAGTTGCACATGTTTAGAGCAAATAACTAGGCTCTGCAAGGTGTAGTTCTGTCAGAAGTTGGTGGTATATGCTTCACTTGTTGAGAACTGGAAACAAAATAAATTGCCTTAGATCTAACGCCCAGTCCACGCTTCCTGCGTGAGCAGCAGGTGTGCATCACAGAACCTCTTTTAGCAACTTTTATTTTTTCTTTTATGTCAGCTAGTATTCAGCCATGTCTAGAAACAAAGACAAATTATGTAATTGTTCTTTTTTGTATAATTGAAGAAGTTTTATCAAATTTTACTGTTTCCATTCAGCTTTTCTAAATGATATTTTAAAATGTGCTTAAAAAAAACGTGGAAAAAAGATCCACAATGTGGCTATTTGAGACACCTATAAACACTTTTGCCTCTAGACATGATGATAGAATACTTCATATCATATTTTATAGGGTACCTGTGGCTCAGGAGTTAGAGCAGGTTATC
The DNA here is from genome assembly GCF_008729295.1 of Plectropomus leopardus. Classification (NCBI taxonomy): domain Eukaryota; kingdom Metazoa; phylum Chordata; class Actinopteri; order Perciformes; family Serranidae; genus Plectropomus; species Plectropomus leopardus. The sequence continues at coordinate 24,028,634 of NC_056481.1, read as the reverse complement.
CATATCACTAACTTGTTTTAAACATACCGGCTGTGAGACGTAAGACTGGGTTTATTTCTCTACATAATATTACCTTGGCTTTCTGTCAAAAACACAAAAGGTCAGTGGATCACTAAATCCCCTAGGAACCATGAAAGGCTACAGCACTTCATAGCAATTCATGCAATAGTTGTTGAGATATTTGAGTCTTGCAAGAGCAGTGCACCAGCTGACCGACCAACCAGCATTAATATTCCTAAAACGTAATTGCTTGCATTTGTTGGCTTGCATTAAAATGTAGCAGTTAATGGCTAATAGTAATGGGAAACATTACTCATAATTTAAAATTCTTCATAATCCCTACAGATTCTGCAGTTAATACTTTAGTTTTATTGGAATATTCCCTGAAGTTTTCTCAGAGTTTCCAGTTATGAGTCAAGAGAAGTCTGGGACTACTGTAGCAGAGAAGTTTGGACTGACTGTTGGGTGTATGCCTGAACACATCAAAGATGTTGAAGGTAGCCTCTGGTGACTTGGTTTTCATCAATAATTTTCAGGTTTTCAAGTTCAAGTTTTATCCATCGGTTCTGAAAATGTAGACAGGGTGAAGCATGCATGCAGAGAGGGGCATGAGAGAGAAGAAGAAACTGTAAGGACACAGTTTGGGGGGAGTTTTATTTAATATTCTGAACTTCAAAAGGGACAGGTCACCCCAAAACCAAAAATACATTTTTATCTTCTTACCTGTAGTGCTGTTTATCATCTAGATTGTTTTATTGCAAGTTTGTTCTCTCCAATACACTGGACTTAGATGGCACTCAGTTAATGTTGCTCAAAGCACCAAAAACATACTGTGAAAACCCCTTTAAAAGTACTTTCATGTAGGAAGCATTTTCTTTCTACTGAACTACAAACACTTCACAAAAGGAAGTGTGCATCTACTGCTAGCCCACCTAACAACATTAAGCTAGCTAATGTTACAGCTCAACCAAGGAGAATGTCATTAATGTCTACAAGATAGAGCACAGACCTTGTTGCTAGCAGTTTAATGTAAGAACTTTTTTTGTTACTGAGCTACACCAAGCCGGAAGGCTAAGCTCTCGACTTGCCAGCCCATCTATGTTCAAACCCTCACCTTTGGTCATGAGATCTGGGTAGTGACCGAAAGAATGAGATCGCGGATACAAGTGGCAGAGATGAGCTTCCTCCGGAGGGTGGCTGGGCTCAGCCTTTGGGATAGGGTGAGGAGCTCGGACATCCGAGAGGTGGTTCGGGCATCTGATCAGAATGCCTCCTGGGCATGAGATGTAAACTTGAATGGTGTCTCCCTCGGCTGACCTGTAACATTAGCAAGCTCAGTGATGCTAGGTGAGCTAGCTGCACGCTTCCTTGTGTGCTGTGATGTGGCTGGATGGTGTTAGGTAGAAAGTAAATAGTAATGACATGAAACTGCTTACTACAAGGTTTGTGAAATATCTTGAGTAACTAGGTCATGATTTCTGGAAAGAAACATTGCTGTTGAGTTTATCTAGAATGTATTATTTATTTATTTATGTAGTTAGTTAGTTAGTTAAAGAAGCACCACAAGCCGAGTGACATCAACTTCAATGAATTTGGAGAAAAGGTAGACTTTTCTAAGGCCAGCACCTTTAAATCTCGGCAACTCACACCAAAACAATCTAGACTGATAAATAGCACTAGAGATAAGAAGCTAAATATGTATTAATGATTTGGGGTTAGAACTGTCCCTTTAAGATTACATCACGTTTTCCATATGGTAGAGCTGCTTCGTAATCATATAATTTGTCAGGTAACCAATATGTCCAGTCAAAGATATCAGAAATATTACACAATAAAGGAAGAGGTAGCATGCAGCAGGTGTATTTCAAGCAGAGCTATTAGTAGTACTTTCCATCCCTCTGTGGTTTTACCTACAGTGTCATTAATTAAATTAGGTCACTCCCTGTGCCACATTCAAATACCAGAAATAAATATCTGCTGGCTCATGGTTTGATAAGCAAAACAACAGTGGGCTCCCTGGAGGCTGTGAGTGAAGCTCTGTCTTGTCTCAGAGGCTCACAAACAGTGTGATTCAGGCAGACAGCCTTGTGTGGAAGTGGTCTTAGGAAAAAGATTGCAGCAACAAGGTGAATCACAAATGTGACAAGTCCTTATAAGGATAAGTAAATAATGAAATGGCAATATTCCCTTTTTCCCAGCCTGTCTGCGAAGGCCACTGTGTAATTGGATGAGCATTTGGAGAAATTCTCCTCCTGATAGAGATGTGGAGGGTGACTTCAAAGAGATGTCGGCTAATTTAAACAGCATGTCAGCAGCAGACATAAAACAAAGGCTGCTGATTTTGTGCCTTCGAATTTTTTGTGACAGTTATCTTTCCACCTGTCAAAAGTAATGAAGCCGGCTGAGAGTTTTTTCCTACTATATGTAAATTGTTTAGATCTACAAAGAGCCTATTGACTCATGAAAAAAGTCTTAATGAGGAATGTTGTGTGTTTTCATTTTCATTACTGCTTTTCATATTAGTGGTTAGTCAAAGACATTACTATTTTTTTACTTTAGTAATGTTTTACTGACAAACAACTCAGTTCGAGCTACAGTTTTAATCCACTAATCATTAAAATCAGTCACAAATGCCTCCTCTTTCACCAAGAAAGAATCGGATTTTATCAGGATTTGGAAAAGTAAAGTGTCAAGTTACCAGCTCAACAGAAGTTGAAAGCTTTTGACTAACAAGACAGGAGGGACGACTGGCAGCAGCTGACACTAACTTAAGCCGAGCGTGTATAAAAATGACCTGCTCAAAAAGCAACATGAGCACAGACACAAGATGACATGTGAAAATAGGCTTACAAATTTAAGTGACCAGGATTTAACGCTCCAAAGTGTCATTCTTGCTTTGTACGTGACTTAAGTTGCCCAACAATCTGGGGTCTCCGGCATATTTTGTGTTTCATGCCACACATTTTCAGTGGGAGACAGGTCTGGACTGTACCTTAACTTTAGTACCTGCACTCTTACTACAAAGCCACGCTGTTGTAAAACATGCAGAATGTAACTCCATTTCTTGCTGGAATAAGCAGGGACATCCCTGAAAAAGATGTCGTCTGGATGGCAGCATATGTTGCTCCAAAACCTGCGTGTATCTTTCAGCCAGTCAGAAGTGCATTCCCACTTTTATCTCCCACTACATTGTCCAAACTTACAATGCAGCTGTAACCGAGACAGTTTGGTTAGAGATTCAAATGCACTTTGCTGGTAGCAGCAGATGCAACTGTGAGCCTCTAGTCTAGCTTCTTTTTAACTCTATACTTACAGATTTTTTTCCCCATTTTTTAAGCTTGAAGTCTTTAGAACCAAACGTTGGTGACTCAAGTGACATCCCTTAAGGGCATTTATCACACAGCTCCCTCAGAGCCACAAAATGCTTAATACAACTTTTTCAGGCAGTAGTACTCCCCAACACCTGTAAACTTACTTGGATGTGCAAAGTCTTTGGATTTAGTCTTTGATCTGGAGAAGGGGCTCTGTGCTTAGGGAGGGGAGGTGGACGGATCAGACAAACACAGGACTCTCATCCAGAAACCTCTAGTTGTGTCCTCTGTGAAACCAAAAGTCAACATTGAGTGATTTCAATAAGCTAATGTAGTATGATGTGATGCCACATGAGATACTTCACACTATGTTACTTCAGTAGTACTTATTTCAAGCAAACCATGATGTTTTTTTATAAACCAAGGAGTTTTGTTGTCAAAACCTGACTGCATAGTTTTGGTGCAACTGGGACTATTTCACACCATTACCCATGTGTTTAAAACTGTGACCGGTAGATGAACTAATTTAGAAATTGTATGTAGAGTTAGGAACATACAGCCTTTGTGGTCGTATGGGTTGGAGGGCTTGTTGTAATGCTAACTTGCTAACATGTTTTGCAGGTATATTTAGTTATCATGTTCACCATCTTTGTTTTGTTTGTGAACATGCTATCATTAGCTAATTAGCACAAAATACAATGTCTAAGAGAATATTACAATCGCTCAGTCACAACACAACATGGACAGCTTGTCCTTAAGTGAGGGGAAATATATATGAAAAATGATTGATCAAGTGGTAACAAGTTCAGAATGTTAACACTGTCAAAATTAATGCAATGGGCAAACTGGAGTTCAGTTTGGGAGGATTTGCCTAGTAACCTCTCACCTTGCTGATGCAGTGCCTTTGAGGAAGATACGATAAAGTGGGTCACAGTCATTTTTAGAGTCACCGATGTTCCCCTGACCTCTGAACTCAGGGTGCATGTCTCACACACCCTGATCTTTACAAAGCCATAAATCACTAGAAGTTAGAAACCCAAAACGCTGACCACTCACTGCGCTCTCTGCATGTGCATATGTCGCTTGTTGGATGAACGCAAATATGTGACCTTTTCTTGTTTGCTTGTCGGCTCCTCAAAATGCAGACATGCCAGTTAACCCTCAACGACTGGAACAAGGACATCATGGAAAAGTTTGAATGACTCTCAAGCATGTAAACCCTTTGAAATCTGAGCAAATTGGCTTGATTTGTTTCAAAAACATGGGAAGAAGGAAATGAGCAACAAATTGCCCCAAAAAATACACAAGAAATTTGGAAAAAGTACAAAATGTTACCTGAAAACTAGTAATAAATAAAACAAAATGACATGAAGAAAAAACTGTTTAAAATGGTAATAATGGGGCAACCTCTAGCTGACCTGGTAGAGTTTGTGCCCCGGATGGCCGTGGCTCTTGTAGGTGAATCACAAAATTGACAAGGCCCTGTAAGAGTAAGTCAATCATGAAATGGCAATAGTCCCTTTTTCCAAGCCTGTCTGTGAAGGCCAAGCCATAATTGGGTGAACATTTCGAGAAATTCACCACCAGATAGAGATGTGGAGGGTCACTTCAAACAGATGTCGGCTAATTTAAACTGCATGTCAGCAACAGACATGGGAAGAAGGCAATGAGCAGCAAATTACTCCCCAAATATATAATCAAAACAAACAAGAAAAATACACACAAAGGGAAAAGTAAAAAATAAATATATATTTCTATAAATGACCATGAAATAAAAAAACAACAACAAAAAAATGCTAATAATAGGGCGACCAGGTAAAGGTTTGAGCCCCAGATGGCTGAGGCCCTTTGCTGTGTGTCATCCCACCTTTCCTTACTCTCTTAGGATGTGCTATCAATAAGGGAAAAGACCCAAAAAAAAATAAACAAATGAAGAGAAGATAATAATTCTGTACAAAATTTTAAATATTGAATTTTGATTATTAGAAATAGAGCTCTCTGGACATTTTTCCAAAGCTTTTTAAAGGTAATTTCCAAAATCTACTAATTTCTTGCATTTCATGGGACTTTTCTTGCCAAGTTGCTCATTGCCCTTTTTCTTACATTTTCCAAAGAATTCAAATCAATTTGCTTGGAGTTAAAACGGTTAAATACTTGGGAAAGGCATCTGAATGAAGCCCAAGAAAAGTAGTGTTGATGTTTTCATATGGTTAACCCTTTGAAACCTTAGCAAAAAGGTTTGATTTCTATCAAAAACATGAGAAGAAAGCAACGAGCAACTTAACAAGAAATGGTCCAAAAATTAGCTAAAAGTTAGTCCAAAAAAAAGTTACAAGAAAATCATGCGAAAATAAGCACCAAAAAAGTGTTGAAAAAAGTATTGTAATATATGATATATTTCATTAGGTTTTTCTTCTGTTACATGATTTAAAAAAATATATATTATTGATGTTATGAATACAGTTGTCTGGACATTTTTCCTAATTTTTCTCTGGAGAATTTTCTAATAATCCTCCCCTTTCAAAAAGTAAATTTTAGGTAATTTTCTTGTCACCTTTAAGTAATGTTCTTGTGATATGTGGGACATTTGTTGACAAGTTGGTAATTTCCTTTTCCCCCAGATTTTGAAGGAAATCAAACTAATTTTCCTTGGATTTTAAGGGTCAAATTGCTTGTGAAAGGCAACTGATTGCTGCACAAAAAAAACTGATGGCGATCAAGGTTTCAAGGGGTTAACTCTCTTCCGCTTCACAGCACATAGACAAGTATACAGCCTCTCACAAACTCTCACGCACACATCCTGTTTGTGTACACACTGTACGCCTTCTCAGTGGGGCATTATATCCATAAAAGACCACATTAGCATGAGTGGGCATCAAAACAGGTGAATTAGAGGCCCAATGTGCTTTAAACATCTCTTTCCTTCTGTCTCTTCTGTTGGTAAGATCAGGGCCCTGCCCAAGCTCTCCGCTCCGCGCACTCTTTTTTTGTGAAATGAAGGAATAAAAAGGTGAAGTGAAAAAAGCTATTCCTGTCGGACTAGAAGAGGGCAAGACTTAATGAGGAGTGTGCGTCACAGGTGTGCTCTGGTGACGTTTCTTTCTGGTTGTGCAAGGACAAGATTTGTCTGTGTTTTATTCCCAACCATGCTGAGAGCATTTATTGCTTTCGCCCGGCAGCATTGAGTGGAACAAGAGGGAGAAAAAAAAACACACAGGAGAGCTACAGCGTGAAGAAAAAAGGGGGGCGAGGGAGCATTGTAAATGAGAACATAAATCATCAAAATGAGACACATGAGTCAGTAAGCACAATTATGCTCTGAATCTCTCCATCAGCAACTTAGAGCAGTCATTGGTTGTGAAGGTGTGGCTGTACAGTACAAGTTGGGGCTGCTGGACTTCCTTTTACAACTACAGGCCAAGTCCAACTTGTGTGAAGCCTGACAGAGAGAGAAAGTTTGGGGGGAGGGTTTTAGTTCAAATGGACCTATTTTTATTTCCAGCCCCCCATTCAAACAGAATTAGGGAGCACTATTCATCCAAACTATTAATCTAGCCTGGATCACATAACAGTGATGCCAAGTGGTTACAATAAGGCAATGAATGAGTCCTAAATCCCCAAAATGAGTTAGCATTTCAGCACCTCCAGTCAAAGTCAATGGGTTTTTTAACTGGGTTTTTGGTTATAAGCCTTATATCAGGTCTGTGGTTAACAGAGACATTAGAAGGTAGAAGGTAAAAGGTCGAGGGTAGATTTATTGGTCATTTTTTTAAACCAAGTTTAATATACAAAATATGAAACATAAAATATGTTAGAAAATACCCAACTTGCAAACTTTGAAGCTTTTACTTGTCTTTAAGAAGCCGGTTGCTAACAAGTGGCTAAATGAGACTGCACAATCTGATATCACCAAGTAGGTGTTGTCCCTGGATTGATGACTAACTTGTTTTTTCAGGATTCACATTAAAAATCGACCAATCAGCAGCACTTCTTAATTATGAAGTCATTCGCAGATGACCGCCCATAAAGAAAAAAAAATCTGCCTATTTCAAAGCCATTCAAGCAGCAAGCTCACGCAGAGATTAGCTTGGATTTTAAGTGCATTTTGGGGGGTGAAATTACATGACATATTAAACCTCTGTTGGGTCTTTTTACTGGGTAAAATGTGTGTATAAAATGGGTGTCACAGGACATGTGGTAACATTAGCTCTATCTGCTAAACAAAGCTGAACTTTATCTCCCTGCTAGGCTAAGCTAAGCAGGCTAAAATGCAGCTTACTTTAAACACTGTTATGGGGGTTGGGGAATTATTGTATGTATTTAACCTCTTGGGGTTGTATTTAATGGGATATGTGTGTCAAAAATGTTTGCTTGCCACAGAGCTTATTTTCTGCAATAATCTGAAATCCAAATGGAAAAATCCCTGATTTAACTTTTTCATCGACTACAAAAGAAAGTCATCCTTAGGTGACTCTATAAGGGTCACGGACCCCATGTTGAAGACCAAGGCTTTGCTGAAGAGAGTCAGAAAGACAGAAGAAGATGGTTCAGTATGATTGAGAGCAGAATTCGGCAGCGTGTGTGTGAGTGTGTGTGTGTTTATATAGTATTTGTGTTTGTGTGTGTGTAAGGGTAATTCGGCCATATCTGGCCCTTAGCAACTGTCCCCACCAGAGACAAGTCTCCTCCCTGTCAGCCAGTGTAATCCTCAGCTGGTGGGAACAGTAGGATACCACGCTCGCCCCGGCGTCATAACTTTGTGACCTGGAACTTTTTGATTGACCCCAGGGGGGTTTGGGATTAAAGTGGGGGGATAATGTGTGATGGGAGGATGAGGAGGGTGTGTGTGTGTGTTTGTGTGGTGATCTGGGTGTTAAGGTTATCCTGCTGGAATCTGTATCTAAAGCTGGTGTGGAGGCACACTGATGGCTGAGCAGAGACAGACAGAGAGAGATGATTGTTGAAATATGAAGTCATGAGTTATGTAAGAGATATATGGAAGTGTGTACCATCCCACTATCTCTACCCCCCCCCCCCCCCCCCCCACCCCTACATGTGCAAAGTATGCAGGACCTGAAGCGCTGAGAGAGGTTAATATATTATGACCGATTGCCATGCCAACCTACACATAAGCCTCAAATAGACTCAGGACTTTTAGTGTGTAAATGTTCCGGGAATCGCAGCAAAATGAACGCTGTAAGCCTTGGAATGATAATAATCTTTTTTTTTTTTTTTGCTTATTGCAGAGGTATTCAACAGATTTAGGGCTTGTTACATGTAAATCTTTTGATCAGTTGCAGTCACCGAACATGACTGGTAGGTTGACTGATATGTGGGGAGAACAAATACATGGCTGGACATGTTGCCAGACTGTCCAGTACATTCCAAACGTGTAAAATACAACTGCTTTGATAGTGCTTTTGGCGTAAGATTGCCGTGCCAAAAGCCACCTTTTGCATCTGCATAAAACACAGCCGGACGGCAACAGGTGAGAAGGCAGCTGGACAATACTTGTCGCAGTGTTGTAATACGTTGGCGGACACAGCAGGACACCGTCAGGTTGTAATGCTGCTGGTTACAACGTGATATAAGGAGAGAGTGCAAGGGTGCCTGTAGGGCAGGCGGAAAGGGTGGTGGATGGATCAAACAAACCATAGACTTTCATGTGGGAGTCCAGTGTTTACTTCCTATCTAATTGTGATGGGTTTTTTTTACTCCTTACCATACCCCTACTTCCCCTAATTCTAACCATCCATGACTTTGTTGCTTAATCCTTACTATTCACGCTAGCGTGTGATTTTGTTGACATCCCAGCATTTGTTGCCAAATGTTGTTGTTGCCTAAACATAACCACGTGCAAAGTAATCCCATAAAGTGCATTTGTTTACATCAAAGTAGTATCATCTCGGAACGTAAAGAGCAGACATAGAAGGATACCTAGAGCGTAATATGTCGACGCTGACTCCAAAAATACAAAATACCAAACTCGAGATATCAGAACAGGAGTCCATAATAAACTAATTGGTGATGTCATGTTAGTTACTTCCGTTATTTTTTACAGTCAATGGCAAAGACCAGAATGTTTTGCGCATTTAAATGCAGTCAGTCACTTGACTTGAGGCAGTTAACTTCACTGTTCATCTAAGTTTAATCTTAATACAATACTCACACATGAACATAGTGCGTTAAAAAAGGAACTGCTCGATAGTCTTAGCTGTTATCATTCCAACTGTCCATACTGGTATTGAAGTGATTCCTTTCTAGCACGTTTCATGTAAAAATGCATACTGCAGTCAAACTGAAGCTAACATGAGGCTTCAGATGTGTTAGTGTGTCTTTGACTTGATGTCCATCAACAAACCTACAGTACATGAGACTCCCAGGAACTATAAGGGCTGTAACCAATGTCAGATTAACCTGTTATGGGTCCTGGAGCAAAAATGAGTAGTGGGCCCCTATTGACTGCTGTTTATCACACTCATCTGTGTATTGAATTTAAGGTGAACCTTGAGCCCTCAAGCTCCTGAGGGTCTGAAATTGTGGTGCAGTTGCTTGATATAATTTTTTTAGATGTATAGATTTGTGGTTTAGTCCTTAAGACTATTAACAAATAGTGGAAAAATGCCCATTCCCAAAGTGACATATTAAAGTAGCTTATATTCAATATTCAATTTTAAATAGCATAAATTGAGTGGATATTTGGAGTTTTTGCTTGATATAACAAAATCTAATAATTTGTTGTTTTATTTTCTGTAGATCATCAAAAAGATTTATTGTTTCAGTGATACTTTATGAACCTTAAGATACTAGTATTATGGTGAGATGTATGAATAATTATTATTTTATCTATATAGTATTTAATCAGCCCAAATCATAAGTTTCTTTTTTTTCAGGGGTCGTCATTTTACGTGTTAACCTTCTGTTGTTGCTGAATCTGACCAGCCATTAGCCTGAAAATATCCACCTAAAAGTCACATGACACAATGTTACCCATTTGATTTCAGTCAGGAACACTTTAGTCAAAGACACTTTATTTCCATGTGCAGCATGACATTTGGCTGTATGACTTTTTACTGGACCTCTCTGCCCTTCCCTGTGCCCAAGTGAGAAGCGTAATGTGAAAATCTCTCCGCCCTCCATGTGTTTGTGTGAAAAGCTGAGGACTGAGAGATCAAAGCTCTCTGCCCTTCCATGTGCCTGCATGGTAATTGTCATAGTAATAGTCATAAAATCACATAGCTATCTGTGAATCTATTTGCATAAAAACCTTTAATTGAAAAACACAGTCTCTTTCCGAACTCGTCACATGGTGGCGGTCGGACAGTGACCTTCCACTTCGACCTATGACATTATAGTCATCCTTGGCGCATCAACCTATGACGTTCCATGACGTTCCATGGTGATGTCAACAAATGCACATGGTGGGGTGATGAAACCAGTTACTGTCATGTCAACTAGTGCACATGTGGTGGGATGACAGCACAGTCCCTACAGTTCCCTGTGCCAGGCCACGCTGTTGTGTGGACTGGCACAATGGTCGGGATTATGCACCAAAGTCACGGATGGTTAGGTTTAGGCAAAAGAGACACATGCTAAGGTATAGAAAACAATACACACACACACACAGAGACACACACACACACACACACACACACACTCCACTCCCACTCAAAAGTCGGTTGTTTGTGAGATCCATCCACCTCCCCACCCACCCATACATTTGCGCTCCTTATATTACATGGTTAACGAATCTGTCTTTACTTCACACTCAGAACGTCATAGGCTGACGGGGCAAGCATACCTAAAATGTCATATGTTGACGTGGAAGGTCACTGACTGACCATGTGACGACTTTGGAATGAGACCACGTTGGAATAGTTTTGGTGCCAAATATTTGCAGATGAGTTTTTCACATTTTCTTGTCCTTTCATGCCACCAGTGTGTGTAGTCCTTTAATAAAGGGCAATTTTTTCATTTTTAAATGAGTGCAACATTAAATAACATTTAATTCCAAGATCATCAGCATTACAAGGAATCAGTAGAGTGAGGGTAAAGGTCGTGGCTTTAATGGCCTAAAATATCCCCATGAGAACAATCACGGAAGAACAAAGAGAAAGATGAAGGAGATTTAAGTTTGAGAGAGCAACTCGAGTGAGTAGAGAAGAGTCCCTCCTCTGTGAGAAGAGGGCGACGTGAGCTATTTCTTGAGCAGGTTCTCAGCTGATGACAGAATGACTGTAGCACCCAAAGGTGAATGCAGTAAATCACAGAGATGGCGGTGTGGAAAGTGCAGCATAGATTTTACTTTATCTTCCGACACTGAGTTTGAGGCTAAATCCCACCTGCTGCTGCGGTATTCTCCCCCTGCTCTGCGCCCAGCGTCTCTTTATCCACATCCATGTTAGTCAGCTGAACGTACAGGCTCGCTCGATGTCTGTCACAGTCCAACGCAGACAGATAGAAAATCCCATCAAGTCATGTTTCACCTTGGTCAAAGACGGCGAGTGGAGAAAGAGGAACTGGTGCTGAATGCACAAGCAGATATCAAGCATTGTAAAGAGCTGCAGGACAAATGCTGCAATCAATCCCCTATCAGCTCCGACAGGGGCTATTCTCCGCTAAGTTTATTAACCTGGAGAGATCACTGGAGCCCATGATTACAGAACCAAAGATAAGACTTGAAAGCATGACCTTCTGCACGTATGTGTCACCCCTTTTTTGATTTGACCTCTCCACAGGTCAGCTCATGGGAGGATCACATGCTTGTCTATGATCCACAGTGCTGCTATGTGTAAGTGTATGTGTGGGAGGCTGTCTATTAATGAGGGCTTCTCTCGTATCTTTGACCTTTCAGCGGCAGCCCCACCTGACTTCCCTTCTCATTTCCTTTCCTAATTTAAACCGCCTCATATGAGGAAACCCTGTCCACATTCCAGCAGCTGGCCATGATGGTTGCCTTTTGGTGTGACGACACCTAATCTGTGTGTGTGTGTGTGTGTGTGTGTGTGTGTGTGTGTGTGTGTGTGTGTGTGTGTGTGTGTGTGTGTGTGCGAGCGTGCGTGCGTGTGTGTGGGCACCAGCTCGCTAATGGACTTGTGTAAGAGGCTCAGAGCATCACTAGGCTGCCGTGCTAAGTGGCATGTAACCTCCACACACACACAAATACACACTTGGAGAGAGAGGAAAACATGAGAATGAGAAAGTGAGGTTGGCAGAAGAGCCTAACCTAGAGGCTGTTGATGGAAGTGTCATTTTCAGGTCAAGAAAGTTACATCAATAGAAAAAGAAAAGATTGATAAAATTTTAACCCTTTGAAACCTGAGAATAAATGGGAAGGAGCACAAAAGCACAAGAAAGTTACCTGAAATTTTGTAAAAACAAAACAAACAAAAAAAATAAAAAGACAGTTATAAAAACACAAATAAGGCAAACAAGTCTTAGAAAAAGTTCTTTAAAATATTATAATTATTCTATATAAAAAATATAAAAATATGTAATTATGATAAATATTAATACAGGTTCCCTTTTTCCCCTAGATATTTTCCCCTACTTTTAAAAAATAATAACTTTCTAAATTTACTACTTTCTTGAAGTGTTTGGATCATTTCTTTCCTAGCTGCTCATCACAAATTTCCTCGGGTTTCAAAAATTTAAACATTTGTGAAGGGTGTATGAAAGAATAGCAAAGTTTCTCCAGGTTTAATAGCTGAAATCAAGACTGGTGGTATTTTGCACAAAAGTTAGATGGGATGGATTGTAGAAGTTGCCAACAAGCTGTTAGTGAAGGGCAAAAAATAGAGATTTTAGAATTGTGTACTATAATTTATTCCTGATGTACAGTGAGGTACAATGACCCAAAGATTTACACATTTCAAGCTCTAGCAAGTACATTCGATTTGAGCATTTATTAGCATAATGTTATTGCTACTTTTGAAAGTAGCAAAAAAGTTACATGGGCTCACCTTAAGGGTTTTGCACATCCTCACTCTGGCTACTCGGGGTGATGGTAGATGGAGCTATGCCGGGATATTGTATGAGATCACTGGACTTGATGTATTAAGAAGAATGGTTGAGGAGATTGCGGTGGTTGAGATGGTGGATGGCAGTGAGTACAGACATGCGGCGGGGCTCGAGGGGGAGAATTTTTATCCTTTAACTCAGAGAATGAACTAACACATGAGGTATGCACTAAACTTCATTGAGTTTTTTAAAATGTTTTTTTTCCTTCCTCTAGCATCATCCTTGGCAAGAATTATCCCAAAATAAAGTATGGATGTTTAACAAACAAAGCCAGATAATTCAGGACACAGGAAGCACCTGCAGTCAACACGTCCACCCGCTCCAATTCAGAAATGGAAAAGTTACAGCAAACATGGAACATGCTGGTGGAATCAAACCAAGCGCTTACAAAGAAAATAGACAAAACAGACGCTTTATCATCCAAGCTGGATGGCCTGACACAGTCTGTGGAGTCAATTGGAAAAAGACTGAAGGAAAGTGAGGCCAAACTGCATGTGCACGCATCCTCGTTTGACAAACAAGAAGTGCACATTCACCGAATTCAACCATTGGGACATCAAATCAAGACAACACAATCTGAGTTTGTCGAGTTTACCGTAGGAGGGTGAAAGTAGTTGCAGCATGGTGTCCTCTCTTACCACAACTCTCACTGAACTCCTATAAATTTCAGTCTAAGAGCAACATATTAAAATCGCTCACAGAAAAAGTCCTCAGACCCGTACCAACAGGTGCCAAGTAGTAATATTTAAACTTCCTCACTTCCAAAACAAATCGGATATTCTGAAAGCAACGGATTCCTGAGATCTGATGTATCAGGATCAAATGATTAGAATCACCACAGACATGTCAACTTTTCAAAAAAGACTTTGGGGTGAATTCTGGCCTCTACGACAACAGCTGCATGACAAGGGGATCCAAACCAGGATTCAGGACCCAGGGACACTGCTGATTTGGATCAAGGACAAAATCCACAAATTTTAAATGTGAAACCCGCCACAGACACACGGATGAAATCCATATTTCCGGACATTAACTAACTTCACAGATCTGACTATCTTGTATAGTCAGATCAACCAAATTTCTGTCCCCCTGTGCTATGCAGCTTGGATGAAGTAGACATTATTTATTGACATTAAAAATATATACTGGTCTATCCCAAGTAGTACAGTCAATTAAGGTGCCACCCTCTTGTGCAGCTTGAGGAAGTGCATATTTTGTCCTCATATAGGATCTGGGATCTGGACCCTGAGTTTTAGGATAGATTCTGCGGGTACCCTATGACAGCTTCTCAAGAGAGAAGCCAAAACATTTTGTTTGCCCCCTGGTGGCTGATGCAGTATGGGTCATAAAGCCTGCCACCTCCATGTTACGAGACCAAACTAAAAGATCAAAGTTCACATTAAAAATGTTTTTTTCCAAAAGATGGTTACTGTGATTTTCGGTAGTTTTTATGAGCCGGTGTGCTCACAATCAGAAGCGCTGCTCACGATTGGCTCAGACAGGCAGACTCGCCAACAGACATGGCTGGGCCACTGAAAAGGTTCAGTATATATATCCAATATCTGCTCATACCAAGGACGTACTGATTATTGTGCATTCCTAGTTTCTGGGCCTAACACCACTATCAGCGCCCCATAGGGACCTTCCAGCTCCTTATATTACGTCGTTACCGGCACCGTTTCAGCCTGAACCATCATCAGCTTATGAATCCCGGTGGCATTTTATACGGTCTTGGAAGGCGGTTTTAGGCGTTGTTATCTTTCACAAAAATCATGACAAAGTAGAGGTATTTGATGACTTAAGAATGAGAACAGGCTGGAATATTAATGTTTATGTTAACGTATTCACTTACACATGATTAAAAGTTAAATAAAGAGATGATGGCCTGGATAAGAACCACATGAACTGTGGCTGACACTGAAGGAGGGTGAGGACACTGTAGTGTAACAGAAACAGTCTGTCTGTTTTGCCCTGTTTTCTCTGACCTGCTATATAAACAGAATGGTTGTTGGAGGCGAGACGGGTCCCTGACGCCGGGGAGTGGGGGGTGGTTGGAGTCGGGATGCTGCAGCAGTCTGCAGACTCCTTGAGGACAGCGCAAGTCCATCTCATCTCTTAATTACTGTCGTCCCTGAGACCCAGCCGGCTAATAACTGCTCCGCTACTGCAGCGGGCTGGAGACTCCAGCGAGCAGGAGCAGATGGAGGCAGAGAGAGAACCTTTCAGCTTCACAGCCAGCTAGAACAGATAGGGCTCAACTAGGCCTTTCTTGACCATCTGGACTAATATGCAAGCAAGGCTCGTACACACAAACACAAGCACACACACTTTATTTTTGTAATAACACAGGCCGTGCTACACCCTGTTCCCAGTCACAGCTGATTTGTAAGAACATTTGTCATCATCATCACCTCTGAACACCTCCATTAGAGACGCTCTTGTCACCGAGCCAGCAGCGCGGATACCTGTTGGAGAAAGTACAGTACATATGCTGTGGTACGCCTGGCCAAACGTGGGCCAGTATTAGTGTTAGGCCTATTACTGTACTGTGCCGTACATGGCTGGACAGATAAAATAGCATCTACACTGTAAATAGCGGTCCATTACTGTAAATACACACAGCTTTAACCTGGTCAGTGTACGTAAGTGCTTTGGCACTTCCCTTTCTGGGAACATATGGGCTGATTAGGATCAATGGCAGATATGGGCCAGTATTAGCACGGACACTAACTCCGCTAATCGCCCTAACTTTCTAAGATGTTCTTCTCTCTGCTGTGAACAAGCACACACACAAACGCGAGCTGACCTCAATCCCCCCCTCTCTAGGCCTGTGGATCCAAGGGCACAGGTTTTATTTCAAGGCACTCTAAATCAAAGTCTTGCCAGCGCACCGCAGCCAAAATAGTGTGACTCTATAGTCAGCTAGTGACCTCTCGTGTCATCGGCAAGATTCAAACAAAAGAAGCACACATGTGAGGAGAATCAGCAGGTGACAGAGAAATACAGTGCAGAGCAGTGTGAAATACTGCACCTGCTCTGAGGGTTTCATCTCAGTCGAAATACACATCCTGAATATTAATATGTTATCCAAACTCTAAAAGAGCTGTCAGAAAATAGGTGACAGTAAAACTGATTTTTGCTAATGAAAAATGTCAAAAAACCTCAAATACAGCACTTGAGACTTAATCAATTAGGGGTAAATCATCCTTCCCTTAAAATTGAGTGGGATGTTTGGAGATTTGTCGCCTTTCTCACAGAGTTTCACAGGTTTTCATTACACTTGCAGCATTTTTTTTCCCACACCAAAGTTATGGTGCTGAACAGGACATTAACCCCTTAAAACCTGGAGCGACATCACTTTACTTTGTGCTGCTTTTAGATGTCTTTGACAAGTATGTGAACCTTTGAACCAAAGCAAATTGGTTTGGATTCTTTAAAAAAATGGGAAAAAGGCAATGAGCGGCTTTGTTCCACAAACTGCAAGTTACTTTTAAAAAGCTAGGGAAAATGTCTAGGGGATAAAGTAAAAAGCTAGTTAAAAACTACATTTATAGCTAATTATCATAATTACATAATTAGAATTGTTACCATTTTTAAGCAGTTTTCCAAGTCATTTCCTTTATTTTAAACATTTTTTAAAAATAATTTTCTGGTAATCTTCTCGTACTTTTTAATAATTTCTTGCTAATTTTGGGGTCATTTCTGCTTGTGTTGCTTATTGTCATTTTCCCATGTTTTTGAGAGAAATCAAGCCAATTTGCCCAAATTCCAATGGGTTAAGTGACACTAATGCTGTTTGTCAGCTACATGGTTAATCCCAATAGTGATTCAAAAGCGTTATTGTGAGGAGTGACAGAACTACTGTGCATATTAGCTAAATGTAGATGCAAAGCTAAACTGGGTAAGATTAGTCAAAATGTGATGAAATCAGTTTCTTAAAAAATGTTACATTAAGATTATGTTATATAAATTATTTACTTTAGCTTGGTTATTCCATGAGAAAGTTACTGTTTAGCAACTGTTACTTGTTAGCAACAAGCTAATCAGCTAATCAGACTAACATTAGATACAAAGGTTTAGCATTAATTATCCTAATCTTAAAGGAGAACAGCACCTAAATTAAGAATTGCAGTATATGAATTCCATGGCTTAGGAAAGTTCAATCAGTATTTGTGAACATCAGTTACTCTCCCTTAAAGCCAAAAATCAGAGAAAGAAGTCTCCAACTTGTAATGTCATAGTGTATACAGTTTGGTGCTGCTTCATAGACAATAAATGGGAGTCAGATTTAGTATATGTATATGTAGTATATGTATTTAGTATATGTAACCATATACTTGTCAGCTCCAGACTTACCCCTATGATATCACAGATTAGAGTTTTAGTACTCTTTCTTTTGATTTGGAAGAGATTTGCCAATGTAAAGTAATATTTTCGATTTGTCCTTAGAGCAAAGGAATAACATGTATGAATTTTTAAAATGGGCGTAGTTTCCCTTGCATGTGTTTGACATGTTTTAAATTCCTTCTGTTTCCCTTTTGTATTATTCTGTTTTCTCCCTTTAAAATCAGAGTTTTTTGCAGATCTGTGAACGCAGCACAGCAGGCGGAATTCTCCATGGCTTCTTTTTATCCTCCTCTTAGTTTGTCACTCCCAGGGCAGGTAATTGGTCTGTTGAACAGTTCGCAGCTGATCAGATCACATCAATGGATAAGAGAAGCAGCTTTTGATAAGTGAATGCAAACTTTGAGACCCGGCAGAATGAACATTTAAATTTCACTTTCAATGTGCCTGACGTTCTGCTGCGTCACCTCTGCCCCAAGTGAGCTATAAACAACTGAACAGTCAATTTATTCCAATATCGCTCCAAATGAACAGTCCAGCTCCAAAAAATCTATTTGTGGCAGTGGCTGTTTGAATTGTGGCGGCCCACCACAAATAAATGAATGTGTAGGAAACCTTTTGTTAGCAGCTAAATGTGCTGCCACTATTTATGGTGGTAGCACTTTTGCTGACACCAGTGCTGACACAGCTAACAATGTTAACCTTGCGGAGGAATTGCACTAAAATACACATACGGCCAGACTGTCCACTACAACAACAAAAAAAAAACCCAAAAAACAAGAGAAGCTCAGATTTAAACACAGAGGAAGTGTCAGCTATATCATCGCAGATTGTTGTTTGCTGCTCTATTGATGCTCTGAATGTCATATATAGCTCCTTTAAGGAAGACCAATGATAAAGGTATATTCGCATAGAAGTAACACATTATTTCCTGTATAGCATATTTTTTCCTACCAATTTTATAGTACTTTTACCTAGACATCCCAAGCCAAAAGAAGTCAAACAAACAACCGAAGTAAATAACTTCTCTACTACTATACTATTGTGGTTGCAAAGAAGGGACCCATCTCGTTTATTCTCACAGCATGGGGTGTTTTTGTCGCAGAATTCATGTCATTGCAACACTGCGACAAAGAAAAACCAAAAGCCTCAAAACCATCTTTTCTTATTCCTGCTCTCAAAAAGAAAAAAACACTGCCAGTTTTCTTTGCCAGTGCAGGTTCATCTCTGCTTGTTATGTCTAACCTTGATCAAACTATCAAAATAATTTATAAGACCCTGGCAATCGGAGAGACGATCACAGGGAGAGCGAAGGTTTTATTTTCCTTTCCAGTGTCAATCACATTCTTTCAGAGGAATTCACAGTTGGCCTTTTCAGCTGATGTAAAGTTGAGTCAGTGTGCTACAATTCCTCCAAGTCAATGAGTTCGCCTGTCCGCCCTCAAAGTGGAACTAAATCTGAGTGGATGTGATGGGAGCTGCAACATTTTAATGTTTTTTTAACACATATGTCTAGTCTCAGTCGAAACTGCCACCACACAATACTCTCTAACTCAACAAACACACACTGTAAATTCTGACAAGTTGATCTAACTTTAAAAAGTCTAGGAAACCAATTGCCTTTAATAATGTAAGTAAACACAACTTACTCTTAATTTATGTTAACTTTATATCTAATTGTTAAATTCACTAAAAATCGATAGTTATACAGCTTAATTTTGTGAAGTCATAATTTAAGTTTAACTGAATCAGTCTTTATAAGTTTTAGCAATTTCAGGAAACCAAGTTTACTGTGCTACATGCACTGTAAAATCTGACAAGTTGGTCTTAGTTGAAATAATCTTGAAAACCAACTGCCTTGAAAAAGAAAGTAAATATTACTACTTATCCTAATTTATGCTTACTTCATATCTAATTGTTAAGTTGACTCAAAATGTAACTATATTTTTGCAGTTTTGTGAAGTTGGTGCAACTTAAAAATGACAAGTAAATTATCATGTTCTTTCTAAGTATTAGTAACTTCAGTAAATCAGGTTAGTCTGACTTATTTGATCATCACAAGGAGGATTTTGCCAATGATGAATCCATTAAAAGTTCTGTTTTGTTAGCCTGTTTAAGATTATATAATATGACTGACTAGTTTGCAACCAGCAGAATACAGATGTGAATTCTGACAAGGTGATTTTACTTAAAAAAGGAAACGATTGCCTTGAAAAATGTAACGTAAGTGTAAGTATTCATTTATGTTTACTTTATATCTAATTGTTGTTAACCAAATATTTATTTTTATGTACTTCATTTCATTTCAAATTGTTGCAAATGAATAACGACAAGTTTAATGACATGAGTATTTTTATATTTTAGCAACTTCAGTAAATCAAGTTTACTGTGTGACATACCTCTATTATGCTGGTTGCAAACTAGTCATTCACATTTGGTTTTTTTTTTTTGCTAAAAAACAGAACTTGCAGATCTACTACATCCGTCATTGACAGAATCCTTTTGTTCATGATCGAGTTAAGTCAGACTAACTTGGTTTACTAAAGTTGCTAAGACTTAGAAAGAACAAGGTAATTTCACTTGTTATTTTTAAGTTGTGACAACTTCACAAAGCTAAGTAAATATAGTTTATCTGTGAGTCAACTTAACAATTTGATGTAAAGTAAGCATAAATTAAGATTAGACGTTAAATTTACTTTTCCTTTTCAAGGCAATTGGTTTCCAAGATTATTTTGAGTAGGATCAAGGTGTCAGATTTTACAATGCAAAGAGCAAAGTTAAAGTGCTCTTAGGATTCTGGGGTATGATTTCCACATCAACAGATGTTTGTTCCTGCTGCCAGCTGCTGTGCAGTACCGTAAAGGTGGCCTGTGTCTCTCACTTATATTGAATTGAGCAGGTGCTGCAGACCGGACCGAACAGAAGCATTATTGGTGACAGAAACTCGATTTCAGCTCAACCTCGACCCACCTCGACCACAAACAACGGCCCGTAAAAACAACAGCAGCTCGGAGTTAATGCAGATAAGTCCCATTAACCTTTGTGAGCTCCCACTCTCTGTCTCTGCCTGTCTTTCTCTATCCCAGGGTCCACACTGTCCTTCACAGTCTTTCCATCTCTCTCATGAATGTTTGATGGCGCTGCCAGCTGCTCTCTAAGTCTGAGAGCAGCACGTGTTCCTGCTCACAAACACAGGCCTCGCATTGTTTTTGCCCTCAGAGGACTTTGAAAAACAACAGCAGCACACATGTGTTTGTATGACTGTGAAAAAAACACTTTCATGATAAGGGTTTTGTTAGGGCAGAATAGCATGAGGCGTGCAATGACAGTGCTATTTTAGAAGTATGGGGGAAAAAATCATTGTTTTGTGTCCAAATGCAACAAACAGCGCCTCAGTCATTTAAAAAAAAAAATCTTTCACAAATGAAGTGTGGGCAACTTTCCCTCCCACACAAATCACCCTGACTCTGTTTTTGTTCACAGACTTTTCATTTTCTACAGCCTTCCTCTGCTATTGTTTGAGATTTTTTTCAGAGTGAAGCATCCTTAATAGGTGGTGGTGGTGGTTATGTTGACATACACACACAAACATTTCTAATGTGCGTCAGGAAGCTCGGCTACATAAAAAGAACGAAAACATTTCTCCCGCTCTCGTTTTCCAACACACACACATACACACAGCGAGAGCTTCCACCTATGCTGACACCCTGAGGATTCTCTCAAAGAGCCATATGTCTCCTCCGCGTCGTCACAGCAACAATCTCAGGACCATCATGCACTTCTCTCTTATGCAAATGAAGCAGGGATCCAGACCAGTGGCCTGCAGATGCACCGTCACCACGGCAGAGACGCCGTGCCGCACTGACCAGCTGCCTAATGGGCGCACATGTATGAGTCACACTAAC
Source organism: Plectropomus leopardus (assembly GCF_008729295.1). Lineage (NCBI taxonomy): Eukaryota > Metazoa > Chordata > Actinopteri > Perciformes > Serranidae > Plectropomus > Plectropomus leopardus. The sequence goes on along the minus strand of NC_056481.1, from coordinate 24,007,054 downwards.
AACTGCGGGTGCAAAGTTTGAAAGTGAAGTACGTCTGTATTTGTTATTTGAAAGCATCGGTTCATTCAGAATGTATTACACACCCACACAGAGCTGCAGGATGAAACTGTGTTCAGATTAACCCTTTGAAACCTGGAGCAACATCACTTTTCTTGTGCTGCTCTCAGACACATTTCAGGAATATTTTAACCTTTGAACCATTAGCAAATTGGAAAACATGCCAAAAAAAAAGGCAACTTGGTAAGAAATCTCCCGCAAATTAGTAGACCTACAAGGTTATTTTAACAACCCAAAAGGAACAATGTCTTGGGGGAAAAATGGAAAAAATAGGGAAAACTATATTTATAGCTTATCATAATTACATATTTAAAATTATGTCACAGAACTGTTATACTTTTTAAGTCATTTCCTTTTGTTTTCTTTTTTCCTTTTCTTTGTTTTTCTTTAAAAAAAATTTAAAATAATTTTCAGGTAATTTTCGTTACCATTTTCTACTTCCTTGATAATTTTTAGTTTTTTTTTCTCATTTTTATCTTTTTTTTTTCAAAAAAACTAATTTATCTAGTTAGGAAAAATATAAATTTCTAATTTCTCACAAATGTTGGGGTCATTTCTTCTTGTGTTGCTCTTTGCCTTCTTCTTATGTTTTGGAAAAAAAATTAAGACAAGTTTTAATTGCACAATTATATCATCTTAAGAGTCTAGAAATAGTAGCTAATTAAGAAGTTACACAACAACTTAAATGTGAAAAGGTCGTGCAATGCATAAAACTAATTTGCAGCAAAAAACACTCTAATGAGTCTAAACTTTAGACAAATTAATGAGACTGTTAATGTTTGAGAATTTACAGCCTGGCTGTTCCACTTTCATATCTAATATTAGACAGAGAGGCTGTTCACATCTGCTATTAACATACATTTCGGTGATTTAAATTAGGCAGTCAAGATGCATCGCCCTTCATCATGTGTCTCCAGCTGAGTACTTATGACCAGATTTTGGTACTTCCTATGTAACTGAAGCTAGGAGGTCAAAAGGCCCCGCTAACAGTTATTATGTCCACACTCTCGCTAGCTGCTCACTAGCATACTCGCTAATCATGTTAGCAGTTGTGTCGGCACAGCTGGAGATATCAGCAGAATTCATCACGTCTCTCTCCACAGTGCAAAACGACAGACGGTCACACAACATCTTGTCCAACTTGTCGCAAAACTGGCAAGTTATAGAACGTTAGCGCGTCGGCGCCAAAACAGTGACGGTGTCCTTGTCGTGGTGGCATCAAAGATGCATTAATGTTTACACTCCAAATGAAATGTGACTATCAGATCACAGTGTGTCTTGGCTGTCATCTACGCATGTATTTAGCATTGTCCACTTGTGATCAGATCACCTGAGATGTATGTTAATATCAGATATAAACCTGCCCGACTTCCTAAAATTCACTTTTACAGACGTGATTTAATGTGATGTCACCTTTATTTAATTATTTTTTCATTATTGATCTCTTTCTCTATTTGTTGAGTTGCTCTTACTTTATTTATCTGTACCTCGTCCTTCCTACGTCCTGTCCTTCTCACGTTTTAATTCATTTACTTCTTCATCTATCTATTATTCATCTTTTCACCATCTTATCTTTGTTTTATCCCCACTGATGTCGTCTTGTTATATAACTTATATCATTTTTATGGTCTTTTATTGCATTTGTTCTTATATTTTCTAAAACTTTTTGATGTGCTTTACCTGCCTTTTTTTGTGATCTACCTGTTAAATTTATTTTTATTCCTTTTATTTACTTTATGCTCGTCGACCTTTTGGGTACGCATCTTGTTCTGGCCTTTTTGTTTGACTGTTCTAGACCTTTCTCTGTTTGGCATGCATTTTTATGTTTATTTCTATTATTCCCTGAGTTCCTGCTAGTTGCTTTGACTGTCAAAGCAATTTTTAAACAACTGACAGAAGTTTTCAAACCATACTGCAATAAGCAGAAAGCGTTGCTACAGAGGGTAGAAATTACGATGGAGGATTACAGCCATGTTAAAGAAAAAACATGTTAGATAAAGTCATAATTTTACAAGAATAAAACCACAATATTAGTGAGATCTTTATTTCGAACACAAATTTCTGGCAACAAAATGCCAGAAATTAAATATAATAAATAAAATAAAAAAGGCAACAAAAACAAATATAAACAAGAAAAAAAAACAATATCAGAATGCCCACCAGACATAAGTATTTCATGTCCGAAAAGGAGTAGGAGGAAGTAAATGCTCATCAAATCATATATCATATGTTTATTTCTGTAATATCATGTCCCTTTTCTCGTAAGATTGTGACTTTATTTTCATAAAATTCTGACTTTTTGAAACTCTTATTCCCCCCTTAATATGGCCTCAAAACTGTCATGAGAAATAGACTGTTTCTCGTAACCTACCTGTCTATAAAAGCAGGAAATCTCTGTCTGTGTGAGTGTTTGTGTTTTGTTGTCACCTGGTTTATTGATAATAACACTGTTTTGCTCTTTGTTCACCAGGGTCATAGTGACTGGGTCCAGTGACACCTGTTTATATTTTAGTTAGATATTAATGTTGGCCTTTAGGATAAGTTTTAAGTGTTATTTTCCTCTTCTGGTTTACCCTACTCTTATGCAGTGGAGGAGTCCAATTGGAGTAGGGCCAGGAGGGGTTATCAGAGGCACCTGGGCATGGTCTGGGGAGAATGATTTGTTTGAGGAAGCTTGCGAAGAGGCTGTGGTTTTTCTTTTTCGGCTGGGTTTTGCCTCAGTTGATTTTCCTGGGACTTTTGCTCCTCTGTTTGTATTGCAAGTTTTTGTTAATAAATCACTGCCATTTTTGCATGGACTTCTGCCTCCTTAGCTTCTTTGATGCACCATCTGGTCCATCTAACTCCACAGCACGCCATAGCATAGAATGTTGCAAAAATGACCAAAAATACCAAAATAATGCATGTTGAAAAAATGACCGAAAAGGCAAGGCTATAGTATGGCAAAGAAAGTCAAAAATGACATGTCCCAAAAAAGCTGAAAATACTTCAAAACAGCATAAAATAGCATGCCAAGACACGCCATAGCACACAATGTTGCGAAAACGGCCAAAAAACCCATAATAACGCGTGTTGAAAAAATGACCGAAAAGGCAAGGCTATAGTATGGCAAAAAATGTCAAAAATGGCATGTCCCAAAAACAGCTGTAAACACCCCAGAACAGCATAAAATAGTGTGCCGAGTCATGCCATAGCATAGAATGTTACGAAAACGGCCAAAAAAACCATAATAACGCATGTTGAAAAAATGACCGAAAAGGCAAGGCTATAGTATGGCAAAGTAAGTCAAAAATGGCATGTCCCAAAAACAGCTGAAAAAAACTCAAAACAGCATCAAATAGTGTGCGACGACACGCCATAGCATAGAATGTTGCAAAAACGACCAAAAAGACCATAATAATTTATGTTGAAAAAATGACCGAAAAGGCAAGGCTATAGTATGGCAAAAATCTCAAAATATGACATGTCCCAAAAACAGCTGAAAATACCTCAAAACAGCATAAAATAGCGTGCCAAATCACACCATAGCAAAGAACATGGTAAAAACAGCCAAAAACAGCAAAATAATGCATGTTGAAAAAATGAACGAAAAGGCAAGGCTATAGTATGGCAAAAATCTCAAAATATGACACGTCCCAAAATCAGCTGAAAACACCTCAAAACAGCATAAAATAGCCTGCCAAATCACCGCCATAGCATAGAATGCTGCAAAAACGGCCCAAAACAGCAAAATAATGCATGTTGAAAACATGACCGAAAAGGCAAGGCTATAGTATGGCAAAAATCTCAAAATATGACACGTCCCAAAAACAGCTGAAAACACCTCAAAACAGCATAAAATAGCCTGCCAAATCACACCATAGCAAAGAACATGGTAAAAACAGCCAAAAACAGCAAAATAATGCATGTTGAAAAAATGACCGAAAAGGCAAGGCTATAGTATGGCAAAAATCTCAAAATATGACACGTCCCAAAAACAGCTGAAAACACCTCAAAACAGCATAAAATAGCCTGCCAAATCACGCCATAGCAAAGAACATGGTAAAAACAGCCAAAAACAGCAAAATAATGCATGTTGAAAAAATGAACGAAAAGGCAAGGCTATAGTATGGCTAAAATCTCAAAATATGACACGTCCCAAAATCAGCTGAAAACACCTCAAAACAGCATAAAATAGCCTGCCAAATCACGCCATAGCATAGATTGCTGCAAAAACGGGCAAAAACAGCAAAATAATGCATGTTGAAAAACATGACCGAAAAGGCAAGGCTATAGTATGGCTAAAATCTCAAAATATGACACGTCCCAAAAACAGCTGAAAACACCTCAAAACAGCATAAAATAGCCTGCCAAATCACGCCATAGCAAAGAACATGGTAAAAACAGCCAAAAACAGCAAAATAATGCATGTTGACAAAATGGCCGAAAACGCAAGGCTATAGTATGGCAAAAATCTCAAAATATGACACGTCCCAAAATCAGCTGAAAACACCTCAAAACAGCATAAAATAGCCTGCCAAATCACGCCATAGCAAACAATGCTGCAAAAACGGGCAAAAACAGCAAAATAATGCATGTTGAAAAAATGACCAAAAACGCAAGGCTATAGTATGGCAAAAATCTCAAAATATGACACGTCCCAAAAACAGCTGAAAACACCTCAAAACAGCATAAAATAGCCTGCCAAATCACGCCATAGCAAAGAACATGCAAAAACAGCCAAAAACAGCAAAATAATGCATGTTGAAAAAATGAACGAAAAGGCAAGGCTATAGTATGGCTAAAATCTCAAAATATGACACGTCCCAAAATCAGCTGAAAACACCTCAAAACAGCATAAAATAGCCTGCCAAATCACGCCATAGCAAACAATGCTGCAAAAACGGGCAAAAACAGCAAAATAATGCATGTTGAAAAAATGACCTAAAAGGCAAGGCTATAGTATGGCAAAAATCTCAAAATATGACACGTCCCAAAAACAGCTGAAAACACCTCAAAACAGCATAAAATAGCCTGCCAAATCACGCCATAGCATAGAATGCTGCAAAAACGGGCAAAAACAGCAAAATAATGCATGTTGAAAAAATGACCGAAAAGGCAAGGCTATAGTATGGCAAAAATCTCAAAATATGACACGTCCCAAAAACAGCTGAAAACACCTCAAAACAGCATAAAATAGCCTGCCAAATCACGCCATAGCATAGATTGCTGCAAAAAACGGCAAAAACAGCAAAATAATGCATGTTGAAAACATGACCGAAAAGGCAAGGCTATAGTATGGCAAAAATCTCAAAATATGACACGTCCCAAAAACAGCTGAAAACACCTCAAAACAGCATAAAATAGCCTGCCAAATCACGCCATAGCAAAGAACATGGTAAAAACAGCCAAAAACAGCAAAATAATGCATGTTGAAAAAATGACCGAAAAGGCAAGGCTATAGTATGGCAAAAATCTCAAAATATGACACGTCCCAAAAACAGCTGAAAACACCTCAAAACAGCATAAAATAGCCTGCCAAATCACGCCATAGCATAGAATGCTGCAAAAACGGACAAAAACAGCAAAATAATGCATGTTGAAAAAATGACCGAAAAGGCAAGGCTATAGTATGGCAAAAATCTCAAAATATGACACGTCCCAAAAACAGCTGAAAACACCTCAAAACAGCATAAAATAGCCTGCCAAATCACGCCATAGCATAGAATGCTGCAAAAACGGACCAAAAACAGCAAAATAATGCATGTTGAAAAAATGACCGAAAAGGCAAGGCTATAGTATGGCAAAAATCTCAAAATATGACACGTCCCAAAAACAGCTGAAAAAACACCTCAAAACAGCATAAAATAGCCTGCCAAATCACGCCATAGCAAAAAATGGCAAAAAACGGCCAAAAACAGCAAAATAATGCATGTTGAAAAAATGACCAAAAAGGCAAGGCTATAGTATGGCAAAAATCTCAAAATATGACACGTCCCAAAAACAGCTGAAAACACCTCAAAACAGCATAAAATAGCCTGCCAAATCACGCCATAGCATAGAATGCTGCAAAAACGGACAAAAACAGCAAAATAAATGCATGTTGAAAAAATGACCGAAAAGGCAAGGCTATAGTATGGCAAAAATCTCAAAATATGACACGTCCCAAAAACAGCTGAAAACACCTCAAAACAGCATAAAATAGCCTGCCAAATCACGCCATAGCATAGATGCTGCAAAAACGGGCAAAAACAGCAAAATAATGCATGTTGAAAAATGACCGAAAAGGCAAGGCTATAGTATGGCAAAAATCTCAAAATATGACACGTCCCAAAAACAGCTGAAAACACCTCAAAACAGCATAAAATAGCCTGTCACGCCATAGCACACAATGTTGCGAAAACGGCCAAAAAACCCATAATAACGCATGTTGAAAAAATGACCAAAAAGGCAAGGCTATAGTATAGCAAAAAATGTCAAAAATGACATGTCCCAGAAACAGCTGAAAAGACCTCAAAACAGCATAAAATAGCATGCCAAATCACGCCATAGCATAGAATGTTGCAAAAATGACCAAAAACACCAAAATAATGCATGTTGAAAAAATGATCGAAAAGGCAAGGCTATAGTATGGCAAAAATGTCAAAATATGACACGTCCCAAAAACAGCTGAAAACACCTCAAAACAGCATAAAATAGCCTGCCAAATCACGCCATAGCATAGATTGCTGCAAAAACGGCCAAAAACAGCAAAATAATGCATGTTGAAAAAATGACCGAAAAGGCAAGGCTATAGTATGGCAAAAATCTCAAAATATGACACGTCCCAAAAACAGCTGAAAACACCTCAAAACAGCATAAAATAGCCTGCCAAATCACGCCATAGCATAGATTGCTGCAAAAAACGGGCAAAAACAGCAAAATAATGCATGTTGAAAAAATGACCGAAAAGGCAAGGCTATAGTATGGCAAAAATCTCAAAAATATGACACGTCCCAAAAACAGCTGAAAACACCTCAAAACAGCATAAAATAGCCTGCCAAATCACGCCATAGCATAGATTGCTGCAAAAACGGGCAAAAACAGCAAAATAATGCATGTTGAAAAACATGACCGAAAAGGCAAGGCTATAGTATGGCAAAAATCTCAAAATATGACACGTCCCAAAAACAGCTGAAAACACCTCAAAACAGCATAAAATAGCGTGCCAAATCACACCATAGCAAAGAACATGGTAAAAAAACAGCCAAAAACAGCAAAATAATGCATGTTGAAAAAATGACGAAAAGGCAAGGCTATAGTATGGCAAAAATCTCAAAATATGACACGTCCCAAAATCAGCTGAAAACACCTCAAAACAGCATAAAAATAGCCTGCCAAATCACGCCATAGCATAGAATGCTGCAAAAACGGACAAAAACAGCAAAATAATGCATGTTGAAAAAAATGACCGAAAACGCAAGGCTATAGTATGGCAAAAATCTCAAAATATGACACGTCCCAAAAACAGCTGAAAACACCTCAAAACAGCATAAAATAACCTGCCAAATCACGCCATAGCATAGAATGCTGCAAAAACGGACAAAAACAGCAAAATATAATGCATGTTGAAAAAATGACCGAAAAGGCAAGGCTATAGTATGGCAAAAATCTCAAAATATGACACGTCCCAAAAACAGCTGAAAACACCTCAAAACAGCATAAAATAGCCTGCCAAATCACACCATAGCAAAGAACATGGCAAAAAACAGCCAAAAACAGCAAAATAATGCATGTTGAAAAAATGAACGAAAAGGCAAGGCTATAGTATGGCAAAAATCTCAAAATATGACACGTCCCAAAATCAGCTGAAAACACCTCAAAACAGCATAAAATAGCCTGCCAAATCACCATAGCATAGAATGCTGCAAAAACGGCCAAAACAGCAAAATAATGCATGTTGAAAACATGACCGAAAACGCAAGGCTATAGTATGGCAAAAATCTCAAAATATGACACGTCCCAATAACAGCTGAAAACACCTCAAAACAGCATAAAATAGCGTGCCAAATCACACCATAGCAAAGAACATGGTAAAAAAAACGGCCAAAAACAGCAAAATAATGCATGTTGAAAAAATGAACGAAAAGGCAAGGCTATAGTATGGCAAAAATCTCAAAATATGACACGTCCCAAAAATCAGCTGAAAACACCTCAAAACAGCATAAAATAGCCTGCCAAATCACGCCATAGCATAGAATGCTGCAAAAACGGACAAAAACAGCAAAATAATGCATGTTGAAAAAATGACCGAAAAGGCAAGGCTATAGTATGGCTAAAATCTCAAAATATGACACGTCCCAAAAACAGCTGAAAACACCTCAAAACAGCATAAAATAGCCTGCCAAATCACGCCATCGCAAAAGAACTGCAAAAACAGCCAAAAACAGCAAAATAATGCATGTTGAAAAAATGAACGAAAAGGCAAGGCTATAGTATGGCTAAAATCTCAAAATATGACACGTCCCAAAATCAGCTGAAAACACCTCAAAACAGCATAAAATAACCTGCCAAATCACGCCATAGCAAAGAGCATGGCAAAAACAGCCAAAAACAGCAAAATAATTCATGTTGAAAAAATGATCGAAAAGGCAAGGCTATAGTATGGCAAAAATGTCAAAATATGACATGTCCCAAAAACAGCTGAAAACACCTCAAAACAGCATAAAATAGCCTGCCAAATCACGCCATAGCAAACAATGCTGCAAAAACGGCCAAAAACAGCAAAATAATGCATGTTGAAAACATGACCGAAAAGGCAAGGCTATAGTATGGCAAAAATCTCAAAATATGACACGTCCCAAAATCAGCTGAAAACACCTCAAAACAGCATAAAATAGCCTGCCAAATCACGCCATAGCAAACAATGCTGCAAAAACGGGCAAAAACAGCAAAATAATGCATGTTGAAAAAATGACCAAAAAGTCAAGGCTATAGTATGGCAAAAAATCTCAAAATGTGACACGTCCCAAAAACAGCTGAAAACACCTCAAAACAGCATAAAATAGCCTGCCAAATCACGCCATAGCATAGAATGCTGCAAAAACAGCCAAAAACAGCAAAATAATGCATGTTGACAAAATGACCGAAAAGGCAAGGCTATAGTATGGCAAAATTCTCAAAATATGACACGTCCCAAAAACAGCTGAAAACACCTCAAAACAGCATAAAATAACCTGCCAAATCACGCCATAGCATAGAATGCTGCAAAAACGGACAGCCAAAAACAGCAAAATAATGCATGTTGAAAAATGACCGAAAACGGCAAGGCTATAGTATGGCAAAAATGTCAAAATATGACACGTCCCAAAAACAGCTGAAAACACCTCAAAACAGCATAAAATAACCTGCCAAATCACGCCATAGCAAAGAGCATGGCAAAAACAGCCAAAAACAGCAAAATAATGCATGTTGAAAAAAATGACCGAAAAGGCAAGGCTATAGTATGGCAAAAATGTCAAAATATGACATGTCCCAAAATCAGCTGAAAACACCTCAAAACAGCATAAAATAGCCTGCCAAATCACGCCATAGCATAGAATGCTGCAAAAACGGACAAAAACAGCAAAATAATGCATGTTGAAAAAATGACCGAAAAGGCAAGGCTATAGTATGGCAAAAATCTCAAAATATGACACGTCCCAAAAACAGCTGAAAACACCTCAAAACAGCATAAAATAACCTGCCAAATCACGCCATAGCAAAGAGCATGGCAAAAACAGCCAAAAACAGCAAAATAATGCATGTTGAAAAAATGACCGAAAAGGCAAGGCTATAGTATGGCAAAATCTCAAAATATGACACGTCCCAAAAACAGCTGAAAACACCTCAAAACAGCATAAAATAGCCTGCCAAATCACGCCATAGCATAGAATGCTGCAAAAACGGACAAAAACAGCAAAATAATGCATGTTGAAAAAATGACCGAAACGGCAAGGCTATAGTATGGCAAAAATCTCAAAATATGACACGTCCCAAAAACAGCTGAAAACACCTCAAAACAGCATAAAATAACCTGCCAAATCACGCCATAGCAAAGAGCATGGCAAAAACAGCCAAAAACAGCAAAATAATGCATGTTGAAAAAATGACCGAAAAGGCAAGGCTATAGTATGGCAAAAATCTCAAAATATGACACGTCCCAAAAACAGCTGAAAACACCTCAAAACAGCATAAAATAAAATAGCCTGCCAAATCACGCCATAGCATAGAATACTGCAAAAAAACGGGCAAAAACAGCAAAATAATGCATGTTGAAAACATGACCGAAAAGGCAAGGCTATAGTATGGCAAAAAATCTCAAAATATGACACGTCCCAAAAACAGCTGAAAACACCTCAAAACAGCATAAAAATAGCCTGCCAAATCACGCCATAGCATAGAATGCTGCAAAAAACGGCCCAAAACAGCAAAATAATGCATGTTGAAAAAATGACCGAAAAGGCAAGGCTATAGTATGGCAAAAATCTCAAAATAAGACACGTCCCAAAAACAGCTGAAAACACCTCAAAACAGCATAAAATAGCCTGCCAAATCACGCCATAGCAAAGAATGGCAAAAACAGCCAAAAACAGCAAAATAAATGCATGTTGAAAAAATGATCGAAAAGGCAAGGCTATAGTATGGCAAAAAATCTCAAAATATGACACGTCCCAAAAACAGCTGAAAACACCTCAAAACAGCATAAAATAGCCTGCCAAATCACGCCATAGCATACAATGCTGCAAAAACGGGCAAAAAAACAGCAAAATAATGCATGTTGAAAAAATTACCAAAAAGTCAAGGCTATAGTATGGCTAAAATCTCAAAAATGACATGTCCCAAAAACAGCTGAAAACACCTCAAAACAGCATAAAATAGCCTGCCAAATCACGCCATAGCATAGAATGCTGCAAAAACGGGCAAAAACAGCAAAAAAATGCATGTTGAAAAAATGACCGAAAAGGCAAGGCTATAGTATGGCAAAAAATCAAATATGACATGTCAAAAACAGCTGAAAAAACCTCAAAACAGCATAAAATAGTGTGCCCAGACACGCCATAGCACACAATGTTGCAAAAACGGCCCAAAAAACCAAAATAATGCATGCTGAAAACATGACCGTAGCGGCAAAGTAAGTCAAAAATGGCGTGTCCCAAAAACAGCTGAAAACACCTCAAAACAGCATAAAATAGCATGCCGAGTCACGGCATAGCATAGAATGTTGCAAAAACAGCCAAAAAAACCATAATAACGCATGTTGAAAAAATGACCGAAAAGGCAAGGCTATAGTATGGCAAAAAATGTCAAAAATGACATGTCCCAAAAACAGCTGAAAAGACCTCAAAACAGCATCAAATACATGTGCCAAGACACGCCATAGTATAGAATGTTGCAAAAACGGCCAAAAAAAACACAAAAATAATGCTTGTTAAAAAAAAATGACCGAAAAGGCAAGGCTATAGTATGGCAAAAAATGTCAAAAATGTATGTCCCAAAAACAGCTGAAAAAAACCTCAAAACAGCATAAAATAGTGTGCCCAGACACGCCGTTGCATAGAATGTTGCAAAAAAACGGCCAAAAAACACATAATAATGCATGTTGCTGAAAAAATGACCGAAAAGGCAAGGCTATAGTATGGCAAAAAATGTCAAAAATGACATATCCCAAAAACAGCTGAAAAACACTTCATAACAGCATAAAATAGCGTGCCCAGACGCTCCATAGCATAGAATGTTGCAAAAACAGCCAAAAAAAACACAATAACGCATGTTGAAGAAATGACAAAAAAGCAAGGCTATAGTATGGCAAAGAAAGTCAAAAATGACATGTCCCAAAAACAGCTGAAAAAAACCTCAAAAACAGCATAAAATAGTGTGCCAAGACATGCCATGGCATAGAATGTTGCGAAAACGGCCCAAAAAACACTTAATAATGCATGTTGAAAAAAATGACCGAAAAGGCAAGGCTATAGTATGGTAAAAAAAAATGTCAAAAATGACATGTCCCAAAAACAGCTGAAAATACTTCAAACAGCATAAAATAGCATGCCAAGACACGCCATAGCATAGAATGTTGCAAAAACGGCCAAAAACACCAAAATAATGCATGTTGAAAAAATGACCAAAAAGACAAGGCTATAGTATGGCAAAAAAAGTCAAAAATGACATGTCCCAAAAACAGCTGAAAATACTTCAAAACAGCATAAAATAGCATGCCTAGAGACGCCATAGCATAGAATGTTGCAAAAATGGCCAAAAACACCAAAAAATGCATGTTGAAAAAATGATCGAAAAGCAAGGCTATAGTATGGCAAAAAATATCAAAAATGACATGTCCCAAAAACAGCTGAAAAACCTCAAAACAGCATAAAATAGTGTGCCAGACACGCCATTGCATAGAATGTTGAAAAAAAACGGCCAAAAACACCAAAATAATGCTTGTTGAAAAAATGACCGAAAAGCAAGGCTATAGTATGGTAAAAAAAATGTCAAAAATGACATGTCCCAAAAACAGCTGATAACACTTCAAAACAGCATAAAATAGTGTGCCAAGACACGCCATAGCATGGATTGTTGCAAAAACAGCCAAAAAGACCATAATGATTTATGTTGAAAAAATGACCAAAAAAGCAAAAATAGTATGGCAAAAAATGTCAAAAATGACATTTCCCAAAAACAGCTGATGAAACATCAAACCAGCATAAAATAGCATGCGAAGACACGCCATAGCATAGATTGTTGAAAAAAAAACGGCCAAAAACACCAAAATGATGCATGTTGAAAAAATGACCGAAAAGCAAGGCTATAGTATGGCAAAAAATGTCAAAAATGACATGTCCCAAAAACAGCTGAAAAACCTCAAAACAGCATAAAATAGTGTGCCAAGACACACCATAGCATAGAATGTTGCAAAAAAAGTCAAAAAACACATAATAACGCATGTTGAAAAAATGACCGAAAAGCAAGGCTATAGTATGGCAAAAAAAGTCAAAAATGGCATGTCCCAAAAACAGCTGAAAACACCTCAACACAGCATAAAATAGTGTGCCAAGACACGTCATAGCATAGAATGTTAAAAAAAAAACCAACAATAACACCAAAATAACGCATGTTGAAAAAATGACCGACAAAGCAAGGCTATAGTATGGCAAAAATGTCAAAAATGACAAAATACCGTAATATACCATGGTAAAACAATCACAGAAAATCTCACAGTATAGTATGTTGTCCAAAAATTTATAAAAACGTCATCCTACAGTCTATCATTGAAATAAAATCATTCAATCATCACATCACATGTTGTCTAAAAATCATAAAAAATGTTATGTTATGTCCAGCTCATTGAAGAGCATACCAAAGAGGGAGAACCAGACAGTAAGCATTTAAATTGAAACTATTTTTAATTAAAGGTAACACAATAAAAACAAACTAAGACTACTAACCAAAGGTCAGTAGTCAGTGGTGAGGTGTGTGTGTTGAATGCATGAAGTGTGTGATACCAACTTAAATCATAATGTAACAAAGGGCTGAACAAACAAATCAAATAAAATCATGTTGGGTGCCTGAGAGGCACGAGCCTTCCACAAGAGAGAGAGAGAGAGAGCCATCTTGGAACTGGCAGGCTTACAGAGACTTGGTGGCAGGTGAGGTGAATCCCATACGATGTGGGTGCAGCCAATCCGATATGAGATCCTGAAAGATGGAGCACACGCAAGTGAAAAAGAAACTGGTTAGTGTCCAAGGGGCATCACAGTATATCACACATCACATATCACAGTATGTCCAAAAATCCAAAAAATGTCATAGTGTAGTATGTTGTCCAAAAAGTGATGCAAACGTGATAGTACAATATGTCGTTCAGGAAATCATAATACGTCATACTACAGTATGTTGTCCCAATATTATTAAAAACAACATAGTATAGTATGTCGTTCAAAATTGAGAAAAACGAAATTTAGCATGTTCAAAAATTGAGAAAAAAGTAATTTAGTATGTTGTCAAAAAAATGATTAAAACATAGTATGTTATGTCGTTCACAAAATAATAAAAACCTTAAAGTACAGTTTGTTGTCCAAAAGTTGATCAAAACGTCATATTTCAGTATGTAGATGATAATAGTATGGTATGTTGTCCACAAATTGATAAAAATGACATAGTACATTTTGTTATTAAAAAACTCATAAAACCAGCTGTTTTATTTTGTTTTGGTTATCAACAAGTTTGCTAAATAATGCTCAGCTTTTTTGTTCCAGTGATGTGTTGTTCTTGAAGTGTTGTGTATCAGAAGCAGAGAGATTTTACCTGTGCCTTACCTTGTTTTTCTCCGATTAGGTTATTAAAAGCTCTTGCATGATTCATCAGTTGTTGTTATTGTGTCTATGAAATGTTACTGGCGGTATGAACTGCGTTCAGTGGTATTAGTAGAGTCTTTTTCACTGTACCCTGTTATTGACCACATGCTGCCGCACACTGTATGCATGTACATGTGATGTTTCAGTAGTGGTGCGCACCGAAAAATGGGGCTCCCCCGAAAGCCACTGTGTAATGCGAACCCTGTCAGCTGTATTCACATTGACCAGGCGATATCGCCGTTGAGCTTTCAAAATATTTACATTCCCTCTACCCAACTGCCCCACTGTGACTGGAGTCTATAAAGCTCTTTAAAACAAGAAAAAGAAACAATGCTTGTCCCTGCAGGGGGTCAGGTCAGGCGTGTCAGCCTGCAGGGCCTACAGTGCACTGGGGAAAACCCTGATCATAGTATGGTATGTCGTCAAAAATTGATCAAAAACATCATAGTATAGTATGTAATCCAAAAAAACTAAAAAATTGTCATAGCAGACTGTCGTTCTAAACATCATGAAAAAATCATAGCATATCATTTTGTTTAAATTAGTATGAAAAAGTCGTACTTAAGTTTGTCCTGCAAAAAAACACACAAAAAAAGTCATACTGCACTATTTCGTTCACAACTGCATAAAAACTCATGCTATACTATTTGGTCCAAATTAGCAAAAAACAAAACAAAAAAGGTTACAGTTTAGTATGTGGTTCAATATGAGATGAACAAGCCTACCTTTTTTGGGCGCCGAGGTGGTGTGGTGGTTAGCACTGATGCTTCATAGCAAAAGGGTCCGCGATCTGAATCCAGGTTGGGGCGAGGTTCGGACCTTGAGTTTGCATGTTCTCCCATGTCAGCGTGGGTTCTCTCCAGGTTCTCCGGCTACCTGCCAAAGACATGCAGGTTAGGTTACTTAAATACTCTAAATTGCAGGCAAATTGTAGGTGTGAATGTTAGCGTGAATCGTTGTCTGTCTATATGTGGCAGCCCTGCCATCTGGTGACCTGTCCAGGCGTGTACCCCACCTCTCACCCAATGCAAGCTGGGATAGGCTCCAAGTCCCCCCGCGACCCCTACGGGGACAAGCGGTTACGGACAATAAATGAATGAATGAAGTCTAACTTTTGTTTGTTGTCAAACATGGCATCTAAGTCATAGTATAGTGGGTTGTCCAAAATATCATTAAGAAATCCGAGTATATCGTCCTAAAAATAGCAAAAAAAAAAAAGGTCATGTAGTTTTTCATTTAAAAAAAAAACATAAAAAATTAACATTACAAAATGTAGTCCAAATTAGCATTCAAAAGTCCTAGTTTAGCATGTCTTCATGGCATTAAAAAAGTCATAAAATAGTATGTCAACCAAAATAGCATAAAAAAGTCAATGTACAGTATGTCATCCAAAATAGTATGAAAAAAATCATAATATATTATGTATATTAAAGTAGCGTAAATGATTTAAAGTATAGTATGTCCTCAAAAATACCAGAATAAAACTTTACGCTCAAAATGGTATCAAAAAGCATTATTTGAGTATGTCATCCAAAATAGTATTGAAAAGTCCTACTATAGTATGCTGTCGAAAAATAGGATAAAAAGGCATACCATGGTATGTTGTCCTAAATAGCATAAAAAAGTCTTAGTATGTTGTCCAAAATAACAAAAAAAGCAATACTATAGTACACCGTCCACAATAGCATAAAAAAGTCATTTAGTATGTAACTAAAACATTTTTTCTTTAAGTCATAGTATAGTACATTATCAAAATGATAAATAAAAAAAAAAAACAACAATTAAATACTTGAGAATCTCCAGGTGAAAAATGTCCCCTCTGTTTATTGGCCACCAGAGCGTTGGACACAGTCTCACTGATCATTGTCTTCCTTGAAATCAAGAGCAGATTCTGAGCGAGGCTGAGGTAAGTTATACAGTAACTGCTGCACAAACACTGACTGGATTCATTTCTTGTGAAAGGAGTATTTATACTATATTACTTTTTATGTTGGTATTGGGTAAAACTCTTTGCTCACACGTTTCTTGATTCCAAACAGGATGGGATCTGAGAATCAAAAGTTGGCGTGAATTTTTTATTCAGTTTAACTCAATAGTCCGCATGACCTTTTTTACTCCTCAGCCAGTGTTTCACGTCACCCGTCCGTCTTCTCTTGAGTCCTCCTCCAATCCTCCAACACTGTCCAGGCAACATACAGACAGATCTGGGTCATGGTGAACCTGAGGCCAGCGGCTCCCATTACTTTAGCTCCAGAGTCAAGACCTCAAGGCCTTGAATGAGATTCAAACATCAAACTTTGGCTGAGGCACTAACTATCAGCATCAGCAGAGCTTCTCCTAACCAACCCTTCCTCACAGCAGTTCACATTAAATGATGAGTTTTGGAGCCACTCATGGGTCAATAACACACTTTTCCAACTCTGGGCAAGTGATGGCAATAGTGGCTCAAAATGCTGATTTGAGTTGGGTTTGTTTATGTGGGTCATAGTTGTGGAAAGCATTTGCTCTGAGCTGTAGACACTCTATTAGTGATGGATTTAAACATCCACAATTTAAAACACTTTACTGCCTCAAAGCCAGTGTTAGAGGTTATTTATGAAAAGTAGTACACAGCTACTATATCTACTTTCTCCTCTTAGCAGAGTCAAGCATAGCTGTTTCATTTGCACTAATCACATCACAGTTACTGATCCAACAAATGCAGTAGATTATAATAGCATTTACATTTTTACAGCTTCATTAACTTTTTAATTTGTGTGATTTCCTTCACAGGAATTCCTGGGTGCCTGTCACTATGGAAATACCAGAATTGGCTATAATGCATAAATAGAAAATAGTTAAAGCTGCATGAATAGATTTCCTGGCCTCTTGGGGGGCAGAAGAACTCCGCAACCAGCTGAACAACACATTACTATTATCATTATTTATCTTTTTATTTATTTATTTATTATTATTATTATTATTATTATTATTATTATTATTATTATTATTATTATGGCAAAAGTAGCAGACACAGAACACTGAGTAGCAGTCATGTTTCTAGCTACCTTACGAACATAAGTCCACATTTATTCTCTTTTTAGCTCTGTTTTGGTCTCCACCAGCTCCTATGAAAAAAACAGACGGCTCGTCAGCTGCTTGACGTTTAAATTTCTTCACTAGCTAATTGCTAATATTACCTGTAAGGCATTGTGTGGTGCTGGACAGGTAGGATACAGTGGGCATATCAGAACTTTCTCTTTAAATAAAGCTGCCTGCTGCTGAAAAAGCTGTTAAGAGTGTTTGTTAAGGGTAGAATTTTTATGCTGGAAAGAAAAAAAAGAGGCTAAGTTAGGCTAAAAATTGAGAGGGAATGGCAGAATCAGATTATAATTTAGTCGTGGTTGTTCACTTTGAGTGGTGCTATTTGGGGATACTCAACATGTTTTGCTTGGGGGCCACTTTTGCAAAATGATAGAAGGCCAGGGGCCTGTCGCAGCAGCCCCATACATGTTTCTAGAACTGAAAAACCTAAGAATTTTAGGACATTTCTTGGATTTTAGGCAATGCTAGGATTTTCAGACTTTTTTTAGGATTTAAGGACATTTCTAGGATTTTAGGAACGTTCAGAACGTTATCTGGATTTTTGGGGCATTAGGGGCTTAGTTAGGACCTCTGTCGCGGCATGCAGAGGGATCCTCTACCATCACTTTTTTTGATTAACAAACTCTTTTTTGATGCTTCCTTATGCACTCTGATACCTTATGTATAATAAAACACACAAAAACAACTCCCTGTGTGAATGACTTTATTTTTATTGTAAATCAGTTAGGGCCCGCGGGCTGTAAGTTGAGTATCAACTCTACATGACTAAGTCATTTGATGTATTACTAATATAAAAAATATAGATTGTAGCGGCTTGAATTGACGGAGGCATTTGATATAATCAGAGGCAGCTAATTTTCTAATTCTCATTAAGTATGGAGCTGACTAATGTGTGTGAATGTGGTAAAAAAAAAAAAAAAAAAAGGATTGTATAAAAAGGAATGGGAACTCTTTTTTATCATTTCATGATTCAGGAACATAAATTACTAAACAGCTTAGCCTGAAGCTGAAAGTAATACATCATGCAACGGTGAGGGAAAACTTGAAATCACTCCCCTAACATGCTCAGCAGTATAGTGCACATGGGACGCAGCACACATTCATAAGAGGCTTACAGTCAGGAGCTCTCTGCAAAGTGGAGCCTCAGTAATGCTTAATATAAGGTGATTGGCCCAGTAATTGCCGATCAGTTAAGTAAGGCATCAGTGTGACTCAGCAGGCAAACATACAACTGAACAATCCAAATGAATTGTCTGAACTTCATATGAATAATGTAGCATCCTATCTTCAGCTTATTTATTTTAAAGAATTAGATCTGTGCTCATTCTCAGCTTCCTTCAGCCAACTAATAAACACAGTTGTGCATTGGAGTATCTACTAAATATAATACCATTTTCTTTGTGTTACAGCAAACATTCATACAACCATTTAGATATCTTTACACATCAACATACGCAGAAGATTTAGTTTGCACGTTGAGTGCAGGAGAATCTGTTCCTGTTACAATTATTCTGATCTCACAGAGCTTACAAAGTACCTACACGGTTCATGTCATGTCATGGAGGTATCAAAACAAAGCAACCAAGCCTTTGTCACATGTATGCAGACGGGTGTGATTTAAAAAAGGTACAGGGGAAAATGCAACACGCTCTACATGGCTATTGTTCTCATCTCAGCTGACAACTGACCCCACCCCCTTTTTGCTACTGTTGTTACACTTGTCAAGTTTTGAGTTCTCACATTACCCATAATACAGTTTACATATGATTACAGTGTCAGATTGAACAATCGATTGTTCGTAGTCATTTTTTAACTCCTTTGAAACCTGGAGCACTTTCCTAGTACTGCTTTCATACACCTTTCACAAGTATTTGAACCCTGAACACATTGGTTAGATTTCTTTAAAATAATGGGAAATGGCATTACGCAAATAAGTAAGAAATGTTCCATAAATTGCAAAAAATTAGCAGATTTAGAAAATTATTTCTTAAAAGAGGTAGGGAAAATGTTAAGGGAAAAAAGAAGAAAGCGAGGGAAAAACTATTCATAGTTATCATAATTAAATATATAAAGTCTTGTTGGCCTTGTTTTATAACTTAATTTTTCTTAATGGATTTTCAGGTAATGTTTTTGTATGAATGCTGTATTTACAGCTATGATTAGCACTGGTAATGCTAATGCTATGCTTATTTTTACTGGCAAAAACAAATGTGAGAAGTTTGCCTAGAGGGCTTTTTTGGCAGAACTCTATTCATTTCTACACAAACCACGTTTGTTTTTTTTTTTCCTAACCTTAACCAAGACGTCCTTTTTTGGCACAAAGCTCTCAAGGCAAACTTCTCCAGCAGTTAAAACCCCCAAAACAGGCTTAAAACCCTTAAAACTAAATTTAGGCCCATACCACAAAAACTGAACATCCAACTCTTCACAGGGGTCTTTTAGAAGAGCCAAAAACTGATCAATAGATTTCAAGAAAACCAACGATACACTTAACTGATACAATGAACTGAAAACACAATGTAGCAACAGCAATGCCTCCAGTCTGTGAATCTGGGTTATGCCATGGTTAAGTTACATAATCAACATTGTTGCCGTGTTAGTGACTTGTCAACGGATGGCACCCACCTGTCACTCAAAGCTCCCACGCTCTTAATTATGCAGAACTAAAAGCCTTAATAACGTTTAAACAGGTGAGTTATATAAAATTTCAGCCCTGTATCGTTATTATAAACAGAGACCAAAACCGTTTTTTGTACCAGGCTGTAAACATGTTTATTTTCTGCTGTAAAGTTGGTCATGTCAACACGTGTCTATGGGGACCATTGACTCACTTTTGGGGCCAGCCTCAAGTGGCCATTGAGGAACTGCAGGTTCTGGCACTTTTCCATCTTTCAGCTCCAGAGGTTGCTGCTTGCCCGATACTCAACACTTGGATGTAAAGAAAATCAAACTTGACTGCCCTGCTGTACCCATAATAGCTTAGCAACCAGTATATTTACCCGATGTTAGAATACAGTACAAGGTGGATTTATTAGTCATTTTTTTAAAAACTGTTTAAAAAGTGAATTAAAAATTTCTCCTTAAACCCTTTAAAACCTGGCTGGACACCAGTTTTCTCGCCATGCCTTCAGATGCCTTTCACAAGCTATTTAATGCTTTTAAATTTAAGTAAATTGGTTTAGTTTCTTTAAAAACACAGAGAAAAATGTAATGACCAACTTGGCCAGGAATGTAAGAAATTCATCAAAGCTGATGAAGAAAATGACCTGAAAATTCGTTTTAAAAAGGGGGTGTCAATTATTAAAACATACCAAATGACTATGGAAAAATGTCCAGCAAATGGGTTTTTAATATTTATATGTGTAAAATTATGTTACAGAAATTTTTTTTTTTTTTTTTAACTTTTTTTTTTTCTTAACTTTATTAAGGTTATTTTCTTGTTTTTTATTTTTCTTTTTTTGCTTAATTACGGTAATTTTCTCGCAAATTTTTAATAGCTTCTTGTTGTTTTTTGGCAACGTTGTTGTTAAGTTGCTCACTGCCTTCCATGTTTTTAAAAGAAATGAAATTAATTTGCCCACATTTTTAAAGGGTTACTTCTGATACATATTGTGGAGTTGAAGGAGGAGTTGATGAGTCCAAAAAGTCGAATTATTATTTTGTGACTAAAACTGTTAGTTTGTTAAGTTGAATTTCTCAAAGTCGAACTTAACACTTCGATAATGCGCTTGGCGGTTGACTTACCCTCTCTTGCATACGCCTCAACTGGACCAGAACTGGCCTCGGCATTCTGAGCATGCTCCACAGTCCCCACGCCAGGCTTTGACACGAACATCACACAGCATAAATTCCAAGAAGAAAGCTGAAAAAAAAAAAAAATCAAAAGAAGAAGGACAGAAAACAAAATAAGATGAAGGTATCCACAAAAAAGTAGTACAGTACTTGAGGAATGCACAGCTCCAAAAAATGATCTATGTTTTCACCGTAAGACATGCAACCCGTTTGCTTCTGCTAACTTCTTTGCTAGGTGACATGATAGGTCAACTGGGAGAGGTTCAATAGCAACTAGCTGAAAGGGGGCATATCGCCACCAACGCGGCGGTGTCGGACATACTTCTGTCAATAATTCAGTATTCCCCCGGTGCTTGAATACTGGGACAAGGATAGTGTCAGTAAGTCCAATTAAACAGCCTTATTGAGCGATAACTATGGCTCGACTGTGCATCAACTGTGCATGTAAACGTATCCAATGATTGGACAATTGCTGGTCAGGGGAGGGGTCCAGCAGTTTGTCAAGTGCTTAAGTGTTACTGAAATCTATAGATCCACTCAACGACTGATCAAATATCTACCACAATATACTCTGACCCACTTAATAAGATTCAACAAGGGCACAGGAAGTTGAAGCAGTTGGTAGGAGGATGGAGGGAAAACGGCCGGACAGGAAGGCCAGGAACATACACACACACACACACACACACACAGTATTTGTACAGTGTTTGGCTTGGAGGAGTGTGTCTCCAGGCTCTGCAGGACTGAGGTAAGAAGACAGCTTGTTTTCTTCCCAACTTCCAACACAGTAGTTCTCCCTGCAGGCCGACGCCACACCTCAGAGCAAAAGCAATCCCACATCATCCTTAGACAGGCTTTAAGGCACCAAATACCAAACAAAGAAGGAAGAAGACTGTGGATTTGACTTTTTCACCCTGAACCACAACTTCTCCAAAGGCAGGCGTAATGAAGGGCATCCGTTGCGGGTCGCTGCGCTGCCTCCGACCAGTCAGCTGTGCATATCTGTGACAGCGCACGGCGCCGTAGGATGGGTCAGAGAAGAGCTCAATGCGATGACTGCATCCAGGGTTCATACAGTGGATACATGAGTGACTGTGCTGAACTCTAGTGCAGCCTGAGGACCGGCAGTGTTCAGTACATCTATCGCCGTACTTCGACGGCTTCCTCGTGAGGAAGCTGCATGTGATGTGATGCTACTGTCTGTGATAGGTTTATAGAGAAAAATAGAGGCATGATTGTGCTTGCCCTCTGTGTGTGTGTGTGTTACATAACTCAGAGCAAAAAAATTCTCCCTGAGGATTAGACTCAATAGAATGATATTCACGGTTTAATGTGGCTGAAAATGAAAGCTACAAGAGCGGGAGAGGCTCATTTTTGCTAATCAAAGGGACTTGGGCAGATGTAATATTTTGTGCTTCATGGTCATGTGGTGCATCATTAGATTACATTTGGTCAC
Organism: Plectropomus leopardus; assembly: GCF_008729295.1. Lineage (NCBI taxonomy): Eukaryota > Metazoa > Chordata > Actinopteri > Perciformes > Serranidae > Plectropomus > Plectropomus leopardus. The sequence continues at coordinate 23,984,314 of NC_056481.1, read as the reverse complement.
ACTGCGGATGATGACTCAGGGGGAGCGCCACAATAGCACTTTGTGGCGTTGACAGGTTGAGTGCAGCCCTTGTGCGTTCAAGTGTGCGCACCCGTGCGTGGATGAAAGTTTGAGTGTGGAGCAGAGCGAGAGCACAAGGACGGTGTGTGGGAGAGGCGGAACGGATGTGTGTGTGTGTGTCCGCGGGCTGTGTGAGACCCCATTGAGTCCAGCGCATTTGGGAGGGCGGGGTGACTCATCTCACCCTCGGGCTCTGCTTCTCAAAATACTTCTCTTTGCCTTTCTCACCTTTTTTTCCCTGTCTGTTCATCTCATCAGCTTCACATGACATTAACACAGAGACTGAAATCATCTTTCCACCTCGAAATGTTAAGTATGCATCTTTTTTCTTTTTGAAGGAAGGAAGAAGACGGGGGCGAGGGCTGAGGATGATGGAGAGTAAGAGAGACGGGCAGACGGGCTGACAGACAAGCAGCAGCGAGGGCAGAGAATTGAGCAAATGCTAAGGCTCATTCATCCTGACAGTGTTCATGGCACCAGTCAGGGGATCAGAAGACAGAAGGAGGACAGATTCCAACACTGACACACAGACAGTGTGCACTTGCTGACCGGCATCACCTCCTCTGTGCAGGCAGCAGGGCACTTGTGCCTGCTGGTCATCTTACACTTCTTATCTGAAGTGAGGATGAGACTGAAATGCTTTGTCTTTAGCCCTTACGTCGTCTTAGGGATCAAAAATGACCCACCACTATGTTTAACAGCATATAAAACTCCCCAAATTATCCGTTTTCAATTTCAAATTTGATGACTTTTCCTTTTTCGGCAGCGCATGCAGATGCAGCAGCCAGTAGCTCCTCAAATTTATGCTATTTTTTGCTATATTTTCCTTTTTTTTTTTTCAACTTCATGACCCCTTCTGCTGAAACACAACTTTCCTACAATAGAGAAACGCTTATCCACACTGAAAAAAGTTGTGTAGGTCTGGAACTGAATGCAGCAGACTGCGAGAGGATTTTCAACATTGGCATACACCGAGCTGCCAGTCAGACCAGAGGGGAGAAACGAAACTGAAAGTGCTGGACGAAGAGAGGGAGGAGAGCCAGCATCAGGATTTTTAAGAAAAAATAATAAATAAAGCTACCTTTTGCCTTCTAGAATGATGCCAACATTAGAAACATGAAACACTGCCTTTGTTCATACACATATGCACACACACACACACACACAAATACATCTGCAAAGTCCATGCACACAAACTTGCATACTGTCCACATTGTACAGTATAATACACTATGTTTCTAAAGATTGCTATTGTTTCCCTATAATAAAATGCATTCAAAACTACTTTTTACACATTTCTTACACATTTCTTTCTTTCTTGGGCTACACAAATTATATATCTTACTAAAACATTATGTTTACACCTATGCAATACCCTTAGCAACAATAACAATTATAACAATAATAGTAATAATCATAAATCTATTCTGTAGTAAAGAAAACAATTATGACAGGTGTGTTGTAATAAAAATGAGTGGATTCCACTGACTGAATGCAGTCTTTCTGCTCTGTGATGAGGGAAAACCTAGATATTCACAAAGTTTGTGATGAATGGCAGGTTGTTTCTTAATGCAAAATAGATTTGGGGTTTAAAATTCAATCAAGCTGCTTTATTTTAGGGGTTTAGTTGAGGTGGGTCATTTTTGACCCACCTGAAGTGGTGTATTCATAAGATTGAGATAAGTCAAGGGCTAGTGGATAGCAGGGTGACTGACATTCAGAATGTGAAGACCTTATGCATTTTATAACGCACTTTGTTTTCTATTGCAGGTTGACAGCATACACACTGTGCTTAAATGTATACTGATTGGTACTCTTATTAGAATTGTGTCGGTGTGTATGCCCGTGCTTGATTGGCATCTCCTTAACTTTGATGACATCATTTTAAAATGTCAGCACAGCGTTCAACTTGAGCAGTCAGACAGAACCAAGCCTGTAATTACTGGGCTTTGTGGGATAAATGCCTCATTTGTTAAATTAAAAAATTACCAAGTGCCATTAACTCTGATTTAATTGTCTCTTGAATCACTTCTAATGGAATTAATGATATCTAATATCTTAATTCTTTTCTCGCAATACTTAAATGTACCTTTTCTAGCATATTATCTGATTTGTACACTTTCAGCAAATTGAAATCGCCATTTCAATTTGCAATGTAACCAGAGGTGGGAAGCATAAGTAAAAGTTCTATTACTTTACCAGTGTTTGCTGCTATGAAGGAAAATATTAGAAAATAAACAATAAAAGTTAACTATAAGGGTTTTGGACCAGATTCAGAAGAAGCGGGTATTTTATTGTTGTTCTGAATGCCCTGGAACCAGGATGAAGCCAGGTGGGTATGCTGTCGCGGGAAAAGTATGTGTGTGTACAGTTCAGTCCTACCACACTTGAAGAAGGGACGGAGTGTGTGAGTGTTAATTAGTTTGCAGCCCTCTTACAGCAGGCAGGTGGTTCGATATCTCTTTGGGCTAGGCTCACCATCCAGTACTGGAAACATCTCTCTCTGTAATCTCTGAAATCCTCTCAAGTCTCTGAATCTCCCAATGTGGGCTCCAAGATCTCCCTCCAACGTCTTGGCTCAGCTTAAGAGGTCTCCAACTCACCAAAAAAACCTTGACCTATAAATAAAGTTAAAATAAAATTACCTTTATAGTAATTTTATGAGCATTGCTGATCATAGGATAAAGCTCATGAAATAAATTCAGTGCTCCATTATTACTCACAAACTTCTATAGTACAACATAGGTAGTTCACTTCTATTTTGAAATTTAAATTTCATCCACAATCAGTGAAAATAAGCAGTTTAGAGAGCTTATTCTTTCAGTAAAAACTCAATTGCAGTTCAGAAACAAAATAAAAACACAAATAAATAAACATAACTTTTAGTCACTAATTCACCTTTACTATATTTTTAAACTCGTGAAGTGTAGAAATACTATGCACATTTCAAATACTGTTAAACCCCTTATGAACTGTGGAAATAGCACTAACAGTAGAAATCTACTAGTAACTTTCATATAGCCAGCTGTAGCATTTAACTCAAATGGTGCAATAAATACATCAAAACACAATACACAACAGTTTCCTCAACACACCATGATGACAAAACATGTCTGCTTGTCACTAGGATCTCTTAAACCCCTTTCAGTTTCAGTTTTCAAGTCGCTAACACTGTTAGCATAACCACTGACATTTTACACAGGAGCAGTTACCACTGCAGCTAGCAGCATTTTGGGCCGCTATCAGTTTTAGCACAAGTCGACGGAGTTTAACATAGCGAAAATTAGCATCGCGGCTAACCGATCCATCTCCTAATTAGCTACAATATGCTGACTCACCAGGGCGATGAATAGCAGGTTAGCAGGGAGAGCCTCAGGCCGCAGACCACTCACCGAAAGGGACGACGTTCTCTCCTTTCTTATCCACACTGTCATTTTTCATTGTCAACTGTCAACATGAAACATGAAATAACACAGGAAGTCATAACATAAACTTCAAGTGAGTTTTTCCAGTGTTTTTCTTTAGTTTTTTATCACTTCAATGTCAAGTTTCTGTCCTTATCAAGCGATTAGCTCAGACTACAATGCCCTTTCACCTTTACTAACGAGACCAATCAGTGGACAGCAGGGGGGCGGGCTGAAGCGTTTGATTGGCTACAATGAACGTAAACTCGATTTTATTGGCTTTTTATCATGTTTGTCAACAGGAACTTCATTTCTTATCTTTTTAACTGTTTGAAACATGAATCTATCATTCTAAAGATCATTATATTTATTTAAAGTGTATTTTAATCAAAAGTGTATTAATTTCAGGTGCAACTGTATGAAATGCTGCATATTATGATAAAGCGTTTATTCATTTTGAGTATTTCAGTTGCTCTGGGCTACATTAGATATTTTAGATAATTCAAAGGGGGTTGCTGTAAATTTAAGAACATCTCAAGGATACAAAATAAATTGCATCAAATAACAGTAAACATTAGCAACAGGTTCCCTTACCTCTAAATCAACAATCATTTCCATTTCTGCACCACAACCAGTTTGTACTCACTTCAAGTTCAACTTTTCCCCCCGTTCACCCTCCAAGCAAAATTTAACCATTCCCCTCAGCCTCTCTGTCCCAGTGTAACCAGTCCACTCAGCCTACCTGTTCCACTATAATCAGTCCACTTGGCCTCTCCGTCACACCGCTCTCCTCAAATTGAAAAGTTTTGACTTGAATGAAGCCCTGCAGTTACATCAGGGATTATTGTTACAAACAGCAAAAGTCCTCACACACCTCACAGGTAAAGTTATTATATTATATATAGCTTACTGTGCTGGCCAGGTGCTGCATTAAGTGAATTCAGCCTTTTTTTAATACTATGCCAAAGTAAAATAATACTAACCATAGTCGATTAGAAAAATATCCAAAAAGTAAAATTACGGATTTTTAAAAAATAGTTAAAAAGTACAAGCAAACAAAAAACAAAGTTGTGAGTAAGGAGAGTAAATGTAATTCGTTACTTCCACCATAAAATATAAGATAAGTCTTGCAATTGTCAGACTTTTCACAAAACAGAGTAGGTCTACTTTGTCATTATCTTTAATTTAAAGAAAAACCTTGTAATTTCTTATACTTTCACAAAATATTTTACATTGAAGACCTATGGCGCTAATATGTTAGCCTACCTCACTGTCCATCATTAAAGGATGTTTATTGTATGGCTACAGTTCAGTGTTCAAGCATAAATTTCAGTTATTATACAACATTTCAATTCAAAAACATGGGACAGAAAACAATTCAGCTCAAACAGAAGCAATTCTCAAAACAGCTTAGCATCACATAAAGACTGGAAACAGGGAAACAGCTAGCCTGCCTCTTTCCAAAAGTTACAAGATGTACCAAGCAGCAACTCAAAAGCTCTCACAGTAACATATGCTTGCTTTCTGGTTTAATATGTACATAAAACAAAATCTAAAATCATTTTTAAACATGCGTTCCATTTTTTTGATATGCTAAGCTGACTGTTTCCTTTGCAGTTAGCTAATTAGCCTCTTATGTGGCTGTGTGGCAATATGGTATGTGGATATCTATGGATATGCAATATAAAAGTGAATTGTTATGGTAATGTGCTAGAATATTTTTTTTATACCTCTTTTATCCTTTGTTGTGTTTTTTCTCTGTTGTTTTTATGTCTGTACAACAAGACAATAAGCTGCTGGAAACCTGAATTTCCCTTTAAGATTAATAAAGTTTCTATCTATCTATCTGTCTAGAATATGACCTACGTAAAATACTTCAACTTGTGTGCCAGATAATGGCTTACTGATTAATAAAACATTTTAATACTTTGTAGATCAGTTATATTACACATAGAGGAGCAATTTCTAGTTTGCCAGGTTGTGCAAAAAAACTTTTTTTCTACTCTGTGTCTTCCAGCATTCCCCCCCTTTTTTTTTTTTTTTTTTTTTTTTTTTTTTTTTTTTTAATCTAGCTCTTTAATTCATCAGGACTTCCCCACTGGACAGTTGCAGTACTTACCTTGTGGAAAAGAGCTGCAGGCCATCCCCACCAAAATCCATTTATTGACAACTTATTAACATTTACAGCCCTAGACTTACATGCTCAGCAGCTGGAAGGATCTGGGGAGATAAAATACAATAAAAAAAATTGCCAATACAGGTTATTCATTCATTTCTGTAAATTAAAGGATAATTCCAGAATGTTTTGCTCATTCCTTGTTTTACTGTTTAACACCACTGCAGATTACATTTCGTGCTTTTAAAGCAATAGTTCAACATTCTGGGAGCCATACTTATTTGGCTTCTTTCAGAGGATGAGACAATTTATTCCACTCTCATATTTGGCTGATAAATATGAATAATGTACAGTATGTGGCTCGTTTCACACAAAGACTGGAATTGGGGAAACAATTAGCCTGACAAGACAAGACAAGACAAGACAAGACAAGACAAAATAACATAACATAACATAACACAACATAACATAACATAACATAACATAACATAACATAACATAACATAACATAACATAACATAAGAGAAAGCAAATGTATCAAAAATATGAAATTCAATATACAATCAATATAAACTAATTGTAAAACTGGATAACAAAAAGGGGCAAAATATAATAGCAAGCAAAGTATAACATTCACAATACAAAACCTAGTTAACTGTAATGTTCGCAATATAAAGACTAGATAACATTAAGGTTCAAAATACGAAAACTAGCTAACTAAAAGATTCAAAATACAAAAACTAGCTGATCATTGGGTTCAAAACACAAAAAGTAGCTAACATTAAGGTTCAAAATATAAAAACTAGCTAACATTAGGGTCAAAATATAAAAACTAGCTAACATTAGGGTCAAAATATAAAAACTAGCTAATCATAATATTTTAACTTTTTAAAGAATGTATTTGTTTGTTTTCATAGTCTTTTGTTTGTTTTTTCTTGTTTTTTTTCTTTTTTATTATTTATTTTTAAAGTATCTTTATGTTCATTATTGTTGATGCTTTCTTACTTTTATCAAATATATCCAATGCACCTCCATTGCTTTGTTGACTTTGTTTTTAGTTATATATGTGCACTAAATGGTGAATAGAGGGTTTAAAAATCTATGAATATAACTCCAAATGAACTAAGTCATATTTATCTATTTTCTTTCATCTTTTTGTAGCCAACCACAATGGGCCTTTATTCTGTGCAACTGTGCAACATTTTTTTTGTATGTAGGTGAGGGTTTAATGTGTTCATGTATGCATATGGGTATATGTTTATTTTATTCTACAATTGTCTTTCTGCTATGCTTTGTGGCAGTTTGTATGCTTTCAAAAACCAATAAATATATGTTTAGAAAATGTATTTGTTTAATATTGGAGGTTAATGAAGTAAAAAAAAACAAACAAAGATGTGTGCTGAAGCTTGAGTTTTGCAATTCTTGAAAACTTCACACACACTGTCAGCTCATTTCTACGAGATCTAAGAGTGTCACACACACACACAGACACACAAAGAGAGACAGAAAAAGCCTTTGGTGACACAGATGATTGTCAAAGGAAGGGAGTCCTCACATCATCTGCGGAAGAAAAAAACAAGGGCTGACAAAGAGGGTTAGAGCCGAGTGTGAAAAGAGTGATGAGAAATGATGAGAGGACCGAAATAGATGGCGTGTGTGTATCGGTGGGGACTCCAGCTGTGTGTTTATCCTGCACCAGGGAAGACTGTGTCGAGCCAGCTGAGATGACAAAGCAGACGAGGGCTGTGACACACGGTACAGACGACGGGCTGCCTAAACACACACATACACAGTCAAAAGGTGTGTGCTGTTTCTCTTGTGGAGTGTGTCTGCATTAAGTTACCCATGATTCATGCTGAATAGATGCACCACAGCAAATCTGTCTTGGGTGAATTTCTATGAACAGCGATTTTTACTACACAGTGAAAATGTGGCAAAGTCAGCATCCACCTCATTACACCCGTGTGACCTTCTGTGAAATACGCAAGACCACACACTCACATTAAGCCTTATTTTGCAGCATGTTCGTTTTTACCTCAGAGCTGCTCGGTGTTACTGTAAACAGACACTTGCAGTGGTATTAGTAGGTCAGTTAACCCTAAGCATCCCGGACAACAGTTTCCACAACAGGAACGAGAGGTTATGGCTGTGGTGGGCCCTGGATAACCCCCCTCGTACAACCCTGGAGCCACCATCTGGCTTGCTTACATAACTGCAGAGCAGACTGTTAAATGGTGCTGTTTGGTTATGCAAACTGGCAGAGTGGATTTTTCTCATGTTAGCAAGGCTGATATAAATGTTCCAGACCTTTAGCGCACGCATTGGTATGAAATGTCAAAGGAATGCAAGTTATTAGTTTGAAAACTCAAGCAAGCATGGCCTTCTCAGCGGTAGTTACAGCCCTGAATTTTACAACGTGGGCAGCTAAGTCCCAGAAGGATGCTTTTATTCTGGAAAGTTTGAATATGGCACGATTATGAACCTGAACCTTTACAGTTTTGTTTTTGTTTTTGTTTTTTTTACAAAATAAACTTTATGTGTGACTATGTAATTTTAGAGATAAAACTTTTTTCTTTTGTAGCTACAGTCTTTCTTGGTGTGGATTTACTAAGAAATACTACCAGTTTACGGTGGCTTATGTTAGCAGACGTTAACAGGGAATTGTGTGTTTTATTTTGACTTACAGGAGGGAAATTTAATGTTAATGGTTGTATTTTGTATTTATTTTAAATAGTGTCAGAACCCGAAACCCACAATTGGGTTTGAAAGGCGTGTTTTCTTTAAAAATCTCGAAAAGCACAACCTTGATCTATGATAAAGGGAGTGTCCGAGACACTTGGGAGGATCAAGGAAAACTGTAGCTCTGCAGAAGGTCATGATATTAAAAAAATAACAAAATATATTAAAAAAATGAAGTCCAAGTGCCAGCCAGTCCCCCTACTGTGATAAATAAAGTATAGTCCCTAACCCTGGATTCATTAATAAACCTGCTGCATTCATGTCCCACAGTGAAGTGATCATTTGAACTCAAACTGTTATCATTCGCCGCACCTAACAAAGTGCTTTTAGTGCCTGAATCAAACAGATCATCACCACAGCATACTCACACCATAAAGCAGCAAGGGGCTCGCCAAAGTTTCGCAAATCTAGCATTACCAACAATCCTCAGTCACCTCCATGTTGAGAACCGTGTGCACAATGTCCAGCCACAAACTCTGAACTATATGCCCTGAATGTCCCATATATCCTTTAATATTATCAAGACGGCAAAATAAAAAGTAAACAAACTCATGTCATGCTCTCATTACTACACCACAGACACACTGTACTGGTCTGTATATCTCTTACTTAACCTGCTACTCCACTATCATGACTGTGATCCATGACAGCCAGGTGTTCTCCTCAGAGCTTGGGAGGAGATTAAGGCCTCTCTATCTGTCTCTCAGCCTGCTAAGCACCAGTTCAGCCTCATTCTCAGGGCTGAAACCAAGGCCTCCAACAGAACTGTGGAGGACCAATCACAGGCAGGGGAGGGGCGCTCCTGTCCTTCTAATAAAGACACTGGAACAACAGTATTACAGTGTAGTTCAAGCACGCCACCTTGTGTTGGAAAAGTGTACAGGTTCTCTAAGGTGATGTGACCAGGAATGAGGGAGTAAACGATGTGCTGATTATACCTGTATGCAATTTTCTTGTATGGTATTTGTTAAAGACTTATTTAAAAGATGTGTATGGAACATAGCATTAAAGGGACAGTTCACCCCAAAATCAAAAGAACATATTTTTTCTCTTACCTGTAGGGCTATTTATTAATCTGGATTGTTTTGGTGTGAGTTGCCAAATGTTAGAGTTATCTGCTGTAGAGATGTCTGCCATCTCTCCAATGTAATGGAACTAAATGGCACTTGGCTTGTGGTGCTCAAAACACCAAAAACATATTTTTGAAAAATTCAACAGCAATATCTCTTTACAGAAAACATGACCTGGTTACTCAAGATAATCCACAGACTTCATTGCAAGCAAGATGTATGTAGGAGCTATTTCTTTTGTCCAACAGAAATACACCGGCCAAACCGTATTATCACTCAGAGGGAAGCATGCACATACTGCTTACTCACTTAGCATCACTGAGCTAGTTAACATAACAGACCAGAGGCGGACACGATTGATGTTTACAAGCACAAACTTCTAATTTTCAAAGATATTCATAATAATTGTAAATGCTGTTTTCTGGAAATTCCTAGTTTTTTGTTGATTTTCTTATGATTTTTCTCCCTCTCTTTCCTTTTTGGGTAATTTTTCCATGTCACCTTTTACTAATTTCCCTTTTTTCTTATTTTTTTCAAAATAAAGCAAACCAAGTAGCTCAAGGTTTAAATGCTTGTGAAAGGCATCCAACATAACACACAAAACCCCCTGATGTCTATCCAAGTAATACACACATTAGTCCAAATAGACACATTCCCGGGTGTTTGTACCTTAAAAGTATTATTTAACAGACATTTAAGGAGATAAAAAAAATGTGTAAATATACTGTTAACTGTAAAGCTCAACCATGGGTTAAAGTTTTAAGTCACTTTGATGCTTAAGAAAAATATATTTCAACCTTATATAAACACACAATGAGCCTGGTTTAACTGGTTTTTTTTGGTCTTTCGTTGGTCAGATTATTGTTTACTGGAGAGTTTGCAATGTCGAATTCAAAGACAGCAAAAAAACCAACAACTTTAGCTCTAAATCCTTGACTAGTTGTGAAAAATTTCTGATGAAGACAAACAAGCAGACAAAACTTGCCCACAAAAATTTCTTTAATTGACTGTTAAAAATAAGTAAGGCTAGAGATGCTGTAGAAGTACAGATGGTGCGTGTCCCACAAACTCAGGAGAGAGAAAAAAGTCCCTGCCAAGTTAATGACACACGTATGCAGATGAGTGGGGCTGACAGACCTGTGGAGGAGGGCGAGACGCTCCATCATGCTGCGATGGGATGAAGCTGCTCTTTCATTGACTTTAGTTTGACTTTTGTTTTCCCGCATCGGTTGAGAACTGATTGAGTCTGTGGACAGGCTGCAGGGTTTCTACTTTAAAAAATTTAAAAACAGGCCTGAAGCAAACCACTTCACTACTCTCCCGTCACAGACATAGTGCATAGCTGAGTAAAGTTACCCCCCAAAAAACACAAACTCACATCATTTCAACTGCTGTCAAAACAATAAACCCAAGCCATTTTTTTTTTTCATGTTTCATACATATATAATCATATATATATTCATATTCAATGTACAAAGATACATTCTGAATTGCAAAGGCTCAATCACTGTAAATAAATACTGAAATGGCTAAACTGCAATAATATTTCACTCCTCTCCTGGAGAGGAGACACACACACACACACTCACACCGAGACACACACACACACACACTGATACTGTTCGATACAATGAGGACAAAACAAAGAACATACCAGTGTGATGTTACTGGTACACAGAGGCCAGAAATAGTCTCATATTACACCCAAAATGAACATCTTGTGCACTGTGCTCAGACAGAGGACAGTCTAAAAGACAAACATAAAAAAAAAATAATAAAATTAAAAAAAAGTTCAAAAATAGACGTAAAAGTTTGCAATCAGGAGGGGAAATCAGAGAACTTAACATAAAACAACTTGGTCTTGCACAAACGGGGCAGAGCAGTGCCGCAAAAAAAGTCAGTGTTAGAATTCTGACCTCTAAATGCTGAGATAAGGATAAAAACAAAAGGAGGGGGGTTATGTAATCCTCAGTGTGGCTGCTTGTTTTATCCTCTCAAAGTGACAGCTCCGGCACATTCTCAGAAAATATGTCAATTTCCAAATACGAAAGTCTAAAAATATATCTTATCTATACACCAGGATTTCTGTTACAAACACTCCCATGTTATCTACATAGAGGCAGACTCAAACATGCTGCTCACGGTTAGACGTTATTGTTTCAGCGCAAGGCTAACTATCTGTCTGTGATTCTTTATCCTTTGGTAGCAAGCGCAACATTCTTTCAAGAGAAAAATAAATACTTTGTCACACTTGAAAAGCAACTTAGTAACTTTCAACCCTCGATACCTAAGGCATGTTTTTTTAAAGTGTCTACGCGCTGGAGCTGGTGGCTAGACTGAGAGCAGAGGACTGACAGCGTCCTCGGGTTATATTGGAAGTCTACAAATCTTTCAGCATCGCAACCAAAACCAACTTAAAGGGCGGATTTACAGTATGTGATGATAGATGTAACAGCAGCTGCTACTTCTTCTTCTCATTTCATTTAGGGTTTTGTGAATGGATTCTTATTAGTAAGTGGGTTACTTAAGCTCCAGTTTGTGCCTCAAATGTATCGTCATTACATTCAAGTCACAGAGATTGACATCTGATTTTCTAAAAAAAAAATAAAAAATTTCAATCTTTGAGCAAAACTAAGGGCTATATCTTGCATCCAGCAAAAAGCGCAGCATGACTGTCTTTGCCAGTTTTAGACTGACACAGCTGCCACTTTTATGGCCATCGCCCATGTTGTGTTGGAACATAGTATTTTCACAAATCTGTGCAGCCAAAATAAGGTGTAGTCAGGCTCATTGTTGGCATATTGCTTATTTAAGGAAGAAAAAAGTGATTGCACCATTGACCAACAAAAATTTGGTCTTAAAGTCAGAATAGCACAGTATTTTCATGTATTTAACGAAATTGTTGTTGTTATTCAGATGGTGAGATGAGCCTAAATAGATGGGTTCACAACACTCGTACACTCTGCTTGTTACACACACAGGAACACGCAGATGGTTTGCGGGTGCATGAAATATGAAATATTTCATCATTAATGAGAATTTAAATGACATTCTGTCAAATCTAAACGTAGCAGAGATTAGAGCTGAGCTGCTCTTTGAAAACCCCATCAAGAGAGACGTTGCGCACATTTATGAACAAATAGCGATGTAACTTTGTTGATTATTTCGAAAGCTAAAAGTTTAGATCTGTTTCCTCTGTCAAGTTTATAATTACAGTTTCTTGTTTTGCTGCTGAAATGTCCCATGATATTTGCTATAGTGACATTACTGCATTCACTCTCTACTTCTGCAGTTTGCCAAAATGGCATGTTAGTGCCAGTGTGCCATGTGCAGGCTCCTGTGGCTAGGCTAGGTTATGGTCCAAACACACCTTTGATTAATTAAGAGTCCAAATACAACCCCTTTGTCTCTTGAGTTTTACTTTGTGCCCAGATTATGAGCCGCTAAATGAGCAAAAGTGGAGATAGACATGCCTCCATGGGCAGTAAATCTCTTAAATAGGGCCCTCGCTCCATAAGGCTGTCCTTAGGCCCATCAGTGTTTTGAGCTAAAATGCTAATGTCAGCATGCTAACATGCTCACACTGACAATGTTTACCATCCTTGTTTAATATTTTAGCATGTTAAAATTTAATAAATTGCACTAAAGTTTGACCTGATGATGGTGCTAGATAAAGTCACATGACCACCAAAATTAAGCAAACTCATCCTGATAGGGACATAAATGTCTGCGCCAAATTTCATAGCAATCCGTCCAATAGTTGTTGAGATATTTCAGTCTGTATTGAAGTGGTGGAGTAACCAACACACATTCCCATCTACAGGCGTAACAGCACTCCCCCGCTGTTCTGAAGGTATTCCCAGGATCAGATGTGAATAAAAATCTTTTTAATCATATTTTTTATATTTTCATTTAAGTGGTTAGACGAGGATTTGAGGATTCTGGGAGTATCTTCACAACAGAGTTGTTATTTGACAACTCTCTCTAGGTTTTAACTAAACATTGCTGGTTGGATTTATTTTGCACAATATTGGATTTTATGCTCTGTGACTGGAATGTAATGATAATGATCACCTGAGAGGCATAAACTGAAGCTACCACTATTATATATTGAATGTTAAGATAAATACAGGTCCATTTTCTGCTCAGATACTAACCAGATGAAGCTGATGTCTTTGCATTTGACTTAAAGAAATCCTGACCTCGAGACAACTGGCAATCAATTCAATTTGTCTTGCATACAATCAAAAGCCGAGTTCTCAAAGAATGAACAACTACATGAAACAGGATTTGGGATTAATCGCAAATCCCAGATGATTGCCCCAGTACTACATTGTTAACCCTTTGAAACCTGAGCAAATTTTGGCATGATTTAAAAAACATGGGAAGAATGCAATGAGCAACAAAAGAAGAAATTACCTGAAAATTAGCAAGAAATGGGTAAAAAGTACATGAAAATTACCTGAAAATTAGTAAAAAGTAAAATAAAATTCAAAAAAGGGGGAATTACCTGGAAAGCAATCTTTTTAACTTTAAATACAAAATTATGATGATTTGCTATAAATATTGATTTTTTCCTAAGCTTTTTCTTTTTTTTCCTTGGCTTTTTCAAAATAATTTTTAGATCTACTACTCTCCTGGAAGTTGTGAAACATTTCTTATAAAGTTGCTCATTGCCTTTTTCCCCATGTGTTTAAAGAAATCACACCAGTTTGCTCTGGGTTCAAAGGTTTAAATACTTGTAAAAGGCGTCTGAAAGCAGCATAAGAAAAGTGATGTCGCTCCAGGTTTCAAAGGGTTAAAGGGCATCAGGGGAGCTCACAAGTGTTTTTTTTTTTTTTTTTTAGACCGACTGATTTAACATCTAGTCAAGTCCAGCATGAGCATGCGAAAACTGAGTGAAGGGAACTTGGAAATGTCTGGAGGAAAAATTCATTGTATTTGCTGAGCAAATATAACAAAAAGTTCTGTATCCAATAACAGCTTTACCTCATATGATATTAGAAGAGAAAGAGGCATTATAACAGACTGAAATTCATAAAATAACATTTTAAAAAAGGAAACAAATAAGAGAAAATAATAAAACATGCAGTTTGTGTAAATCTGTTTGAATTGCTCAGTATTCAGATCAACACTGAGGACGCTCTCGGAGCAGTTTTCGCTTGTTTCACTCGTATTTGTTCAGATCTGAGGAAGAAAAAAGTGCTGATTGAGCTCGCGCCTTCGGAGGGGAGTCGACCACCTGAGCTCCTCCTCCCTGGCAGCGAGATTGACAGAAAAGGCAATTCGGGCCTCACGTGAGGTCACAGTTTAGTCCTCGCTGGCGAGGACCTGCCAGACGATGAGGTGGCTGCGCTCGGCTTTCGCCAGGGAGGGCTGCAATTTCATGGTGGGCTCCTCGCCCTCCTCCGCATCGCCGTCCTCATCACCTAAACACACACAGAGCAACATCACACTTCTCTCTACGTCTCCTGCAGTGATGACGATGGTGGTTTGAGTCATTACGGTAGCAAACTCACCCATCCTAAAGTCGATGTAGCCCTCTCCTCCGCTCATCACCAACATGGACTTGGTTCCTTCCTGAGTTGTGGCATCTGTCGTCTTGTCACCTGCTGCCTCGACTCCGCTGGATGCAGATGGAACTGCGTGACCTGAAAGTGAAGAGCCACAAACTGTAAATAACACCAAACAAGTCCAGAGTGTGTTTTTCTGGTACACACTTTCTTATGTGTATACTGTATCTCAACTTTCTGACTCACAATTATACGAGAAGCCAAGCAGGGCGAGCAGTGTGTAATATTTTATGTACATGTAGAGGGCCTGCTGATAATCTCATGCATATCACATCACATATTATGTGTATGGCAGCAGCAACTAAAAGGACAACTTTTGATAACATTTCCTTTTTTTGGAGAAATAATATTCAGTACAAGGTTCCAAAATGATGGATAAAACCCAAAGACTTTCAGATGGCTGCAGAGAAACGGGCTTCGGTGTAACCACTTGGGGCAAATTGTGCACTGTCGCTTTAAGTCCACTAAAAGTGCTTGTTTTTGCCATGGACAGGCTCAGATTGTTACTGTAAGTGTCTGGCAGCATTATGTAAGGGATCCCTACAGAGATAGATCTTTTTGTTACAGAATAAGATCCTTTATCTTTAACCAGAGACAGCACTGAAATTGCTAAACTGCCAAATTCACCAGACTCCATTTATAAAAACAGAAATGTTTTAGTTGTAAAAACACACTTCATTCAAAGTCTAAAGCAGGGCCAAATCTGGACCTGATAAGGTGCCGTGTGGCCACTCTTTTTAACCATTTTTTAATTCACAATAAAAAATAAGGTGAGTCACACTTGGAATTGTTTCTGTACTTTTAGTATACATAAGGCGCCAAAGTGCATGAAACAGCATCAAACTAGAGCTTTGTCATCAAAGAATCTTCAAAAAAAGAATCTCACATCCATCAGCAGTCCTATAAATGTCCATAAATCCAAAAAAGATTTTAAAATCCTAGAACCCCCCCCAACAAATAAAAAAAAACCTGTCCTTAAATCCTACAAACATGCTAAAATCCTAGAAGCGTACTGAAATCCAAGAAATGTCCCAGAAATATGTAAGGGGCCCCTGGACTTCTGGCATTTTGCAAAAGTGGCTCAAACATGCTAAAATGACTATTAATGAGTATGGCGTTGGCCATGTCAGGGCTTTTTCTGGTCAAACAGAAAGGTCCATCGCTGTAGGGATTGTTTCCATAATAATGACAGACACTAAGAATAACAATCTGAGCCTGTTATTGGTCAAAACAAAGTCGTTTTAGTTGACATATGTTGACTATGTGAACATGCCAAGTTTTATTGCAGCCTGTTTCAGAACTGCACACTACAGTGGTCTTGCTCAGTCCATTACCAGTTTCAAAAATTCAGTTGCCATTGGTCACTTATACACAAAAACATGGGAAAAAAGGGTCCAGGCAAAAGAAAAAAAGCTGCCTTTTAAGAAATAACACTGAAAAGTCAAAGAGGCTGTCTGTCTGTCTGCGTACCTGGGACAGAGGTGAAGAACTTGACGGCGTCTCTGTGTCCATGGAAACACAGCTGGGCGTGAGCCATGGAGCAGTATGGAACAAATGTCCCAGCTGTCACCTTGTCACTGCTGTCGTCACCATAGACACGGACCACGCTTCCTGGATGGCTACTTGTTGCCTTGGTTACCTTGTTGGCTGCTAAAGGTATTATGGAGGTGTGAGAGAGAAATGAAAATGCTCAGTCAGTGTCATCCACCTTTAAGTTTAAAATGCACTTTATGTGGAGTTTATATTAAATTATTATATTCTTACTGCATGTACTGTGTTAGTATTAGAGTGGTCCTGAATATATCAACCTTCAGTCACAACTTGACAAGTTGACGGTTATCATACCGTGAACATCTGCTTATCTACAATATTTTTCTTTTTTTGTTGTCACCTTTTTTTTTAGCATGGAGAACAAACAACAATCTACTGGAAAATAAAGAATTTTGCAGGAAAAAGGACACACGTAATAAATAAATAAAATAAAAATATCAATCTTAATGAAAAGTAAAAAAGGGAGACTTTTTTTTTTTTTTTTACAAAGGCTTAAATTTAAAAAATGGTTTCAAGTTTCAATTTTAGCAATAAGATGTTTGTTCAACCAAAAATAACTAAAACCGTGGTACCATATCACCATCTGTTCTGAGAGGGTTATCGTAGTGTGAAAATCTTATACCATTTATGCAAATAAGTGTTTTCAGATATTTAGTGTACGACAAATTGTGGAGTGCCTACATCTAATGACTGCATATGTACAGGCAGCATCAGGAGAAGTGTGCAGTGTGAATGTGTGTGTCCACCAGAAGTAAAAAGAAATACATTGAAAGGATAACAGTCTGGCTCCTGAACTCACTCTCTGTCAGAGGGATGGAGATGATGACTCCGTTTCCTGTGCCGATCCACAGACGATTACACGACACCATGAGAGCTGTGATCCTCACAAATGAGAAGCCCAGTTTCCCCGTACCTGAAAAAAAAACAAAACAATACCAGATCTGATGAGCTAAAGTTGCTCAGCCCCTGACGAGTGTGTGTTTTATTCGAGGAAACAGTGTTTGAAGAACGAGCGAACTGACCCAGCATCTTGCTGACGTAGGGCTCGATGTCCACGTCCTGCAGGTGTTGGAAGGTGTGAGCGTGGAACAGCCTAAGAGTGGAGTCCAGTCTGATGGACACCCAGATACCATCACCGTCCCAGGCCAGCTGACGCACCTGGCTGTCCTTACGAGGGTGAGCGTCAAATGACTTCTGCGGAGGACAAAAGAACATGAAGATATTAGCGAGTGTAAGGCTCAGTTATGCTCCCTCTGCATGGACCATTGCTACTGTCTAACTTGCATGTTATTCCTGTCCAATCTGTCCCCAGCTGTTCTGAAGAAAGAGTTTGTGCCCAGACAAAAAAAAATTCTGACCACCTCACACAACTACACTGGTGTATTTTTATTGCTTTTAGCCCATTTAAATACTGGCTATATGTATTTTGCCTGGACCCAGATCATTTATGCATTTTTTGGCAATAAGTTTTCCTCCCTTCATGTGAAGCATTACATGAGCACAGCTGGTTTGAGGGACACCAGTTACGCTCCTGCCACCTTTGATTTCAGGTAACCTCCCGTCAAAAAGTTCCACCATTTTTTAAAATGCCTTCATCATGTCCTTAGGTCGTTTTTTTTTTTGCTTGAACAAGCTGGCAACACTGCCACCATTGCCAGTGGTACCACTTGTCTACATCAGTAAACTTTCACAAAAAGTGCACAAATAAGGACGCAGAGAATGCAGAGTATGGACAGAAGGCTCAATCGATGTCTGTGCAGGCTTTATATCTAACCTTGAGCCAAAAATGAGTCTTAGTCAAACTTCTGATGTGCGGGGGTAAGCGTAGCGTAGGAACCAGACAAGTTTGCAAGTTAAGTGTTACACACTAGTAGTTAACTGCAAAGTGTGAGCAGAACTCTGAATTAAACCGTATAAAAATAAATGACAATCTTTGTTTACCTCGATCTTCATGGCTTTAGGCTGCACCACATAGATCTTATTCCTGTAGCCACACCACACCTTGTCATGTACCACAGTCATGCAGCGGATGGAGTGGTGTGGTCTCCCCAAATCTAACAGATGGTAGTTGGTCAGATCCCACTGTCCATCTGCCACAACACAGGAAGTCAACACACATGGTTATTTTCACAGATTAATCCCACAACTCAGCCATCTTGTTTTGGCCACTGCCAGTCTTCGTCAGGGATTTTTTGTTTTTTAAAGTGGTTGAAGTATGTGTTTTTTCTTAATGATTTAGCTACTAAATTAAAGGATTTTTGAAGTAATTCCTCCTTGTTTTTTCACATTTTTCACACTTCCAGTGTGGCTGTATTTCCTTTCTGTTTAGCTTGTTGGTTCCTGTTTTCCAGGAGCAACCAATTCAATTTTTTTAATCTACATTTGATTATAGTCTACAGAGAAACCAGTCATCTCTCCCTTTTTCTAGTTTCAAATGTTGCAAAACAACCCTTTCTAAAGTGGAACACATGGAAGTCAATCATTAAGTTATATTATCATGAAAGTTTATATTTGGTTGTAACAGAAGTGGGGAAATATCTGACATTACTGAATGTTTTTCTTGGAGATGTCTGTGTTTGAGATTCCACTGTTTGGATTCCCAGCATTCAGAAAAAAATAGTTCATAAAATCCTACTTCCCATGTCTGAGCATTTTTAAGACATTTGAAAAAACTAATTTAAGTCCACATAATTATTTTTAGATGGAGGAATTCAACTTCCTTTTAAGGATTCACAGGAACCCTGTAAACATTACTTATTATTTTGGATATATTAGATATTACTTGCTCCAAATCTTGTGTTCTCTCACCTACTCCTCTGTGGAAAATGGCTAATGTGCCATCAGACAGACCCACAAGGACACGTCCTTTCACATGGCTGTGGGAGAGAAACAAAACCAGCTGTTAAATATTTAAAAAAAACAGCAGCCTAACAGTGAAAAAGTTCACAATAACACAACGGCCCACATGTGTAAACCATTTATCCATCATTTATTTTCATGTACTCACACAATGCCGAGCACAGAGTCCTTCAGCTTTATAGAATGGAGGCACTTCTTCCACTGAGCCACAGAGGAGTGGACGTACACACTGCAATCACAGACGTTCTCGCAGTCAACAAACAAACTAAATTCTGGTCATCAACATAAGTGTGCGGAATAAACGTGTTAAAACTCACCATCCGTTCTGTGCTCCCAGCCACATGGTGGGCTGAACGCTGCTCATTTTCTGAGCCTCTTCTCTCATCAGGTCCTGCTCCTCTGCGCTGGGGTTTGTGCTGACACCGTCTTTCAGCAGATCACTCTCCCTGCTCATCAGAGAGGAAGTGGAAATAGAGAGCATGTGTTTGTATAATAATATTTAATACCAAACTATATATGCCAAATCAGAATTAGAATCAGATTTATTGCAGAGCAGATTTTCAAACACAAGGAATTTTCTTTGGTGTATTGGTACATAAAATAACACTGTAATTGAAAATAAAATTAAAAATAAAAGCAAGTAAGCAAACTCAGTTTTTGGCCCACTGTATTTCTGAAACCCTGCATACAGCCCTGGTTCAGCCCTGGTTTCACAGTGTCAGCCCCTGATAAACATTTGTTTTTAGTTTTTGTGTGTTTTTAGCCGGACACAATACTGTAGAGGAAAAGTGGTGGCCAAAGGCAAAACACACACAGCTAAACAGCGATGTAGTTGGGAGTTTCTCTTGAAACGTTAATGCAATAACAATTTACCATCACACAAGCAAGTGCGCAGTTTTAATTAACTTAGTTTTACGCTGATGTGATGTTGCTTAGTGGGTTTATTTATGGTTGCACTGATAAAACGGACAGTTTTATTGGGCAGACTGAATTGGAACAACACTGCGCTGTGTAATGGGCCTGCTGGTGTCACCTCTGAGAGTAGTTGGCTGGAGCCTCCGCTGTCTGCTGAGCTCCCAGTGGGTCCGTGAAGACGTGCTCGGTGTAGACTCCCCTCAGGCTTTCTCTTTGGTCAGCAGGCCCCGCGCTGGCCTCTGTGGCCTCGGTGGCTTCCTCTGCTGCTCTGGACTCTGTCGAGAGGATCATCTGTGAGCAAACTGGGCCAACTCGTGAGTGTAGATAATATTTATGGTGTCATTTTAGCGCCGGATAGATGGAATATAAAATATATTCCTTTCCTCACATAACAGCATATTGTTGTGCATGTCTTTTTTTAATGTTTTTCAGGACTGACAGTAATCACACCATCATACTTTTACTCATCCATTTGATCACATAAGATGTGGCTGAATGCATTCTCTCTTTACCAAAACAATGGGTGCGTTCTGTATCCCATACTTTTACTATTTACTATTAGTAGGTACTGCAGCTACCCTTACAAAGTACGCACTATTGCATGCAGTATGCACACATTGGGAACATACTGTTTCTTCATAACACTGCCCCCTGTACTTTGAATTTCCTGCTCATATATCAGTTACGATGGAGATAAAACAAAAAGCCATTCACCGAGCTATTCAGAGACAGAGGTCCAACTATAGAGCGCTGCTGTTGTTACTTTACAATTTTATTTTAACTTTTCACTCTTAATTGCAAACATATTCATGATAGTGAAACTAGCCTAAATAAGCATTTCTCTGTCACTGTTTTGTTTTTCTTACCTTTTTTTTGTTGTTTTTTTTGTTGTTGTTCATTTAAAACTTGTATACCTATTATAACTATTTGACCAGCCATTAGTCACTTGAATGTGCTGTTATCCATCACTGCGGCTTCTGACAGCTGTCAATCAGCTATCAATCAGCTAACAACAAGCTGTCATCTGTTGGTGGCTTAGTCAATGTGACATACGTCTTCCGCTGTGCAGAGGATTGTGGGTCAGAACAGCCAAAAATCCATGCTGGCTTGCATACTACAAAATACTACCAGGTGTAGTAGAAAATCCACACTGACATACTGCATTTGACATAGTATGTATTAGGACATACTAAATCTTTTTTTGCCATACTATATATAGTTTGGTAGTACAGGTATTAGAACACACAGAAACTGTATCAAGCATCTCAGAGCAGGAGATTATAACTGGCTAAAACTCTGCAGATTGACACATTTCTGGCCCTGCTTTTAGACCTAAAAGTAAAAGCATTTTGGCAACTTAATTAACTTAGAACTAATTTCTTTACAGTTTTTAGATATTGTTTATAAGGCAAAAGACTGCATGCTTGATCCCCAAAACACAAGATTCTCTCAATCTTGCAGCAACAGTTAAAATGCAGCTATGAGACAGTGATGACTTGCATCTGAATCAACAAAAAAAAGTTTCTGCAGTTCTAAACTTGTCACTTATACAGCTTTTCAGATAATAAACCAATTTATTTCCCACCAATGAGCAAACTATTGTGGAAAAACAAGCTACATTCATGCTAATTGTGGGTTTATTACTTAATAATTTATTAATTTGTTTAAAATTATAAATGCTGTCTTTAAGAGTTTTGTTCATGTTCAAATATTTCCCAACTCTGGGTGACATTACAAAAAGAATTTTTATATCAAATTTAATAATTTTTCCCCACCTCTTAGGACACCTATGCTAACAGGAGGTGTAGTTAAATGGCAACTAATTTTGTTTTAATAGTTATCATTACTGCGTGTAAGCAATACATCCAAGATGAGATGGTACTAAAGTCAGTAAAAGCTAAATTGGACAGGGCTGAGGATTTGCCACGCAGCTGAATCAATTAATCGGTTTTAAATTATATACATGTATTGTTGAATACATGTATAAAAATCATTTCAGATTGAGTGTTTTTCGTCTAAGGTTCACTTGCATTCTGATAAATAAATACCGGTGCTGATCACAGAGAATATGTGCTAATATCAGGTGGAAAAAGGACCAGACAGTAAACATCTCTCACCACTTTCTCCGCCTTCTCCTGAACTGACAGCAGTCTGAGGAATAGCAGCTGCTCCCTCAGCTTCACAGCCAACAACGGTGATGCCTCCGAGCACGCCGTCGCCGCCTGCCGAGCTGCTATTGGTCGACTGTGAGCCACCATCCCCTGCTGGTCCTGTCTCAGAATTTGGAGCTACTTCCTCACCAGCTGGGTAGTCTGTCTCTCTTGCACCTAAATATAGACATACATATTTATATATGCATGTGTGTGCTATAACAGGAGCACAGGACATCCCTGCACACAGATTCTCCTCTTCTATATAGATTTGCAGCGACAGTCAGATGCATGTTTTCAGCGGCTGACCTGGAACAGTGGCGATGCAGAGGACGTGGGAGTTACAGACAAAGAAGCTCTCCAGGATGTGTCCAGGCTGGTTGGCGTCAATGACGACAGCTTTAGTGGTGGACTGGGTGCTGGTGCAGATCCAAACCAGCGACGACAACTCATCGTGCTGACGCAACTCCTTCTGCTGATCCTGCAACAACAAATACAAGAAGTTTGTTTTGAAATATGAAGTAATTATTGATGTGATCGTCTCTATCACCATATGTCCTCATGTGACGGTATGATACAAGTTATAACAAGCAGCATCTGTCTGTGTGTGTGTGTGTGTGTGTGTGTGTGTGTGTGTGTGTGTGTGTACCTTGAGTTCCTGATCCAGTTTATCCAGGCTGCTCTGAGATCCTATTTTCCTTTTCGGGCTCTCTGGTCCAGGCACATCGCTGTAAAACACACTGGCTCCTACGATAGAACCTCCGTCTCTGGTTTTACCTCCAGAGAGGTTCACACCAGCAGCACACCACAGCTGGAGCACAGACACACAGTTACAGCAGTGAAAAACAATGAGACAAACATCCTAACATCCGAGAAATGTCCTAAAATCCTAGAAACATCCTAAAATCAAAGAAATGCCCTAAAATCCTGGAAACATCCTTAAATCCTAGAAACATCCTAAAATCCAAGAAACATTATAAAACCCTAGAAATGTCCTAAAATCCCAGACACATCCTAAAACCCTAGAAATACACTCAAATCCTAGAAATATCCTAAAATCCAAGAAATTGCACATAGGTAGGCACATAGCTTGAAATATGCATATTTAATACTGCAGATGAAATCTAACAAGATATTTTATATGTAATCACATTATTATACAGTAACAAGCTGGGGAAAGGTACCTTCATGGAAGCATCTTTCTCATCCAGTGGTCTGAGGAAGACAGGAACAGGCAGATTCTTCATCTTACTCTCGGCCTGACCACCATTGGCCTGAAAAATTACAAACAGCACCACTGAATTACAGCTACAGCTCTGTTGGAGCTTACAGTTCAACAACTTAACCATCATCTGAAAAAAACAGACAATCTGTAATAATGACAACAGAAGATAAGAAGTGCTCCACATCTCCGTACTTTGTATTTCTTGGGCAGACTCCATCCGTAAGCCTGCACTCTGCCGTCCTCCTTCTGGACGTGAGCTTTGACCTGCTGGTACTGAGCCCTCTTCTGCTCCCGCCTGGACACCACGTTATCAGCTGCCACTCTGCGGGACACAACAGCAGCTCACTGACAAACATGTCTATACTTGAATGGTTAGGCTTTCTAAAACAATATTTAAAACTTACATCATTACTGTGATCAGTTTGATGAAATCTGTTGTTAAAAATGATTATCATGCACCACTACTGAACCTATCAGCCGAATATTCTGTGTGCACATTTATGATTGTATGCTCAAGGGCCTCTCATGGTTACGTTGATTCAAAATTGCTGAAAAACCCCTTTTATTGACTGTTTTATACCATTATTTTATACCGCTGCCTTGTGGAGATCTGCACTCTATTGAGTTCACTTTGCTATTAGTTATCATTATTATGCCCAATTTAAGAGTTTGATGGCTTTTTTTCAATACCAGACATATTCAGAGCACTGATGATAACTTAACTGAAACAAGCCTACAACACACATTGAACCTTGTTATGTTAATTAACACTTTGTCTCACTGATGGGAGTCAGTGTCCAAGGGTTCCTTTACGCCTGCAGTTTGCAACATTTGGTCCAGAAAAATAAATTCACTTTTGCCCGGTTTGTGTTTTACACCGACTTATTACAAACTACTTGTTGTGTAGTTCTGATGATATCATCCTATGTTATCATCTGCACTACACTGGGCCCACATGTGGAAATGAAATTTTGGTTAATGCTTCTGATGTGTATATTTATGTTGTCCAGTGTCAAATAAAAGCATGAGGAAATAACTGATTATGAACATTAATACTCAGGACTGGAACTAGACCTCATAAATGATATCTCATATTTATTACAGGTAGAAATTAGAGACAATATTATGGTAATGTTACTGTTTGGTAGTCACTATATTTCACTAGTTTTCTTTTAAATTGAAAAACTGCTAAAATACACTGAGTGTTCCTTATATTCAACACATCTCCCCACATTTACTCTGTTTTCTGACATTATCAAGGAAAATCCCTGCGCTTATTTGCTGAAGCATATGTATGGACTGAACTATACATCGCTTAAATCCTACAGATTGGAAGATGACTTTCTTAAAAGCTTATGATCAGCAGATGGATTCACTTTTATGCTTTTGAATTGAATAAATCTCATTTTAAAACATCCCGTGGTTGGCAAGTCTGCTGTCACACCACACAAAATCCTCTTGGAAGCAGACTGAGACGCAGTTTTTCAAGGGATCGATACTGCCTCAGCATACACAGATAATAGTATCACATGTTTTCACTGAATTTCCTCGACTGACTTACTCCTCATTGAGGAAATCAAAGGCCTTGCTCTTGTCACTGGGCAGCTGCTGCAGGGTGCTGCTCCTCTTCTTCACGGACGGCTGAATCTGAGAGGTGGGTGCATTGTACTTGACGTTCACCGGAGCCTCCACCGCCGGCTTCTTGGCCGCCCCGCCCGACGAGCTGAACAGACGGCTGAAACTGGAGGTGTAAGGGCGGGGAAGTGGGAGGGGACGAGAAGAAAAAAAAGCACACGGACAAACGTATAGAGGGGTGGACACAAGCAGTAGCTCCAGCAGCAGAGGTAAGGTTCAACATTTAAGGGTAAAAAGGTTCATTTCCCCGCATGCTAACACACCATGCCAGCTTTCATACAGGCAGCAGTCAAACAGTGATATGCGTGTACCCATTATTCTGCGTATGTCCTAAAGGGCAAAGCACCAGAGCAGATGTCCTCTCGAAATGCTGGAGTGCAGGGTTAATGTGCACCAACTGGGACGTTAGTCAACAACACAGAGCAACACTGGACAAAAACACTTCAGTTTCACCCTAACTCTAACCTGAGAGCAAACAGAACCTGTCACATTACATCTGTTTCAAATGAAATATTTTCAAGCAGAAACAAAAGGCCTGTAACTTTGGTCATTTTCAACTTGGACTCTCTTTTTTCCACATTTTTCACATTTCTAAGTGACTAATGGGAACAAGAATTGTTAAAACTGGTTCAGAATTGAGCATGAGGGCTGCAGCCGACAGCAGGGAAACAGGCTGCAATGGAACCACTCAGGGCATGCACTCTCAATTTATGGCCAGTGCTAGTTTTTTGAGGCTGATTATTTTTTAAATTGTCTGACAACATTAAAAAGGATCCCTACAGATATAGACCTTTTTGAGACAGAATAAGATTGTTAAACCCGGAACAGCCCTAAAATCATCATCACCAAACTCATCGACCTCCACTTAAAAAAAACTGTAATTTTAGGGTGTATAGAGCCAACATATTTTCACATCC
This sequence comes from Plectropomus leopardus, assembly GCF_008729295.1. Taxonomy (NCBI): domain Eukaryota; kingdom Metazoa; phylum Chordata; class Actinopteri; order Perciformes; family Serranidae; genus Plectropomus; species Plectropomus leopardus. The sequence continues at coordinate 23,958,100 of NC_056481.1, read as the reverse complement.
ACCTGAGTGATTGATTTTTATTTATTTATTTTTTGAGCCAAACCAGATCTGGTGATAAAATTACTAGTTATTTCTTTGGAGTCAGGTTGGTTTGTCAATAGCAGCTTTAGGGCTGTTTCTAATTAATAAAAATAACATAAAATTACCTGAGAAAATGTACTTGATTTTTTTTAACAACATGGGAAGAAGAATTGTAAGAAATTAGTAAAAACTACAAGAAAATTACCTGAAAATTAGCAACAAAAAAGACAGAAAGAAAAGGGAAAAAAAACAAGCAAATGACCTGTAAAAAAATACGTTAAAAAAGTGCTAATAATTATGTAACTCAATTTTAAATATGTAAGTATGATAATTATAAATTTATTTTCTGGACATTTTCCCTGCCTTTTTTAAAATACATTTCTAAATCTACTAATTTTAATTTTTTGCTTTTTTTGTTCATTGCCTTTTTTTCTATTTTTGCTAGAGGTTTAAAGGTTTAAATATATTAAATACTTGTAAAAGGCAACTGAACGCAGCACAAGCAAAGTGATGTTGATCAAGGTTTCAAAGGGTTAAACAAAAAAGGATCCTACTCCTTAACAAAAAGATCTATCTCTGTTGGGATCCTTTCCATAATGTTGTCAGACACTTATAATAAAAAAAATAATAATCCGAGCCTGTCAGTGGCAAAAATCAACACATTTGGTGGATGAACATTGAAAATGCACAGTTGTCCCGTGTGGTTACATTGCAGCCTGTTTCGCAGCTGCCAACTGCAGCGCTCTCACTCAATATTGAGCCAATTATTAAAAAATGTTGCTCCCAATGGTCACACAGGATAAGAAACAGCCTCATGTAAGTCTATGTTTCTGAGCGTTTTTGTTTTGTTTTGACTGACACACTCCACCCATATCCCTGCACTCCCTTCCATCTCCATAGCAACCCTCTCAACACACCTCCTGCACACAGACGTCACAACAGGCAAAATATAGAGGGACACACAGAAACAGGGCAGGAGAGATGGTAGATTTATCAGATTTTGTTTCTATCACACACACAACTGTCCCAATCCCGCTGCCAAAACACCTGCCCGAAATAATATCCTCGTTCACACCAAACCAAACTCATTCCTTATGAAACTCAATACAAGGAGAGCCGAAGTCAGATGAAAGAAATCCAGTCTTTCACATTTAGTTACTCTGTGAGAAAAAGAGCTTATCCTCCAAACCTCTTAAAAGCATCCATCATGCTTGATGTTTGAAACTTCTTTTTAACTTTAGTTAAAGAATTAAAGACAAATATTACAATAAAGCAGCTCAGATCTGACGTCAGAGCCAATGTTTCCCTGGCCGGCTCTCCTCTGTTAAGAGTTTGTTATCAAGAAGAAAACATCAGAAGCAAGTCAAGACAGACCCCGTTTAACACGTCAAAAATTTACCTACATCCTGGAGAAAACAAGCACACAACATGGAATACAGAAGAAAACGCAAAATCAAACACAGAGAGAACACAGTAGTCACGCTCTGGTTGGTATGTGAGAGCTGAGGTGAAAAGAAAAGAGGAGCTTACAACTGCCAGAGGCTGGATTTCTTCTTCTCTGGTAGAGCCGGGTTCTCCTTTGATGCCCTGAGAGAGACAGTTCACTTTGAATCAAACTGAGTGTGTCACATGGAGTTTTACAATCAGTTTCTCTATTTACACATGAAACTACAAACCAAACTCTGCCTGTTTTGTCTTTAGCTTTTATTTCCTCTGTGTGTGTGTGTGTGTGTGTGTGTGTGTGTGTGTGTGTGTGTGTGTGTGTGTGTGTGTGTTCAGCATTCCTCTACTCAGGGGTTCCTACAGCTTAAGGTTAGATTTAAGACTTTTTAAGACTTTTTTTTAACACCTCTCAGAATGGAATTTAAGTTTTTACAATAACCTACACCGAAGAGAAAAAAACATCACTGACATCAATAATTTTGGGTTAGGGACAATATTTCACAAATGTTTAGTTCAACATAAAACAATACTTTTTGGGTCAAGTTGAAAAAAAAAACAATGGACAAGACAGATGTAAAATGCTGACTTTGTTTTTTGTAAAAACTTTTCAGCATGAAACAGTGAAAAAATGTTATCATCTAAGTTTTATAAGAGTTTTGATTTTCAATCAGCTCATCCTTCAACTGTAGCAGGATCGAGGACAAATTGTAATTTCATTTTGTGAACATTTTTTGAATGACTAATAAATCTACCTTCTAATTTCTACTTTCTTCTGCCTTCTATCTTCATTTTTCATTTGACTGGATGTTGTAAATATATGCAAGTGTTGTGGGTTTCTCTATCCTGATTTGTGAGGTATTAAAGTTCATGTATTTTTAAAAATAAAATAAAATAGATATAACCATTTATTTTGAAATTTTTCAACGCAACAAAGAAAAAAAAACTAATATCCTTCTTCCAATGTCTTTGCATTTTCAAGAGTTTTGAAAGATTAATTAAAGACACTTTTTCCGCAAATTAAGGCTTCTTTTCTAGATTTATGAATTTACTTCCTTTTAAGACTTTTTAAGGATCTGCGGGAACCCTGTCTACGTCATATTGTCCACGAGTTGCTCTTGTTGTTCCTTTCTCACCTGATCATCTCCGTCCATCTGACAGCCTCCTGCAGCTCCATCAGCCTCTCTTTATACTGGTTCCTCTCCATCAGGACTCTGGCCATCTCCACTCTGGTGAAGCGCTTCCTCTGTGCTGTGGGCACGTCGCTCTGAGGGCACGACACCAGCATGAGACCATCCAATCACTTATCAATGTATATGCAGATTATATATGACACATGCTCACATTAGCCTTTATTTAACCCTTTGAAACATGGAGCCACAACATGTTTCTTGCGCAACTCTCAGACGCCTGTCAGAAGTATTTAAACCTTTGAATCCTAAATAAGTTATTGTGATTTCTTTCAAAAACATGGAAAAAAAGGCAACGAGCAGCTTGGTAAGGAATGTTACACATATTGCAATGAATTAGTAGATTTAAAACACTACATAATTATTATAATTACATTTTTAATTACACCTCTTCTTTCTTTTTATTTCTTTCTTTTTTTAAAACTAATTTTCATGTAATTTTCTTGTATGTTTTACCAAAACTCTACTAACCACATTACAATTAAATTAAATTGTTAATTAAATTAAATTGTTACAAAATTACGATCATTTTAGGCACCTTTTTCCATGTCCTTTCCTGATATAATTTTTTTTAAAGTTTTTTTTTCTCCTTTTTTTCTCTCTTTCTTTTAAACTAATATTCAGGTGATTTTCCTTTACGTTTTTACTAATTTCTTGCAAATTTTTGGGTTATTTCTCCTTTTGTTGCTGATTGCCTTCTTCTCAGGTTTTTGGAAATTAACCAAGCCAATATGTTCAGGTTTCACAGGGCTTAAGTGGAAATGGAAAACTTTTTAACTCCAATTCCTCCAGAACATCTTCAGCTCTAATACACACTCAGATCACAACAAATATCAAGAACTCACATCGTCCTCATTGTCATTCTTGACCTTCTGTTTGGTGTCTTCAATCTCTGCTCGAAGCCTGCAAGTGAGTACATTAAGTCTTCAGCAGCCATGTTTACACAGTACATCCTTAAATGCAATATGTTGACTGCTGAGCGTTGCATATTTTGTTTTGAAGCCAAAGTCCAAAACAACTCACTTCTTAATTTCTTCCTCTAATTCTTTGTTCTTGTCCTCCAGTTTGGTCTTGGCCTGAGTGACGGCATCCAGCTCCCCTCGCAGAGCCTCCCTCTCACACGACAGCTCGTCCATCTGCGCTATCAGGTCGTTTTTCACCACATTCAGAGCATTTCTGAATACAAATACACATATTAACCCTTTGGAACCTGGAACAACGTTACTCTTGTGCTGCTTTCAGATGCCTTTTCCAAGTATTAAAACATCTGAACCCTGAACAAAGTGGTGCAGTTTCTTTCAAAAACATGGGAAAAGGCAAGGAGCAACTTGATAAGACTTGTCCAACTAATTCATAGATGTAGAAAATGATTTTTAAAAAGCTATGGAAAAATGTCTTAGGGAAAAAACTTTATTATAATTAATTCAAAATTGTTACAAAATTACTATAATTTTTTAGCACCTCTTCCAGGTTATTTCCTTGTTTTGTTTTTGTTCTTTTATGTTTTTTTTTTACTTTGCCTTCTTCCCATGTTTTTGAAAAGTCAGTCTGTTTGCTCAGGTTTCTAAGGGTGAACAGGCTTATGTGATATCTACATTAAACACAAGGTGGCAGCATTGTCCTGTTTCTAAAAATACAACAGCAAGGTTATCACTGCTTTCATGAATTAGCTAATTTCAACTCATTATAAATATTAATCTTTAGAATTAAAAGCTACAAGAAGTGTAGACTGAAATATCACAGTTACAAACACGGCTACAGAGGTCGCTCAAATGAGGCTGAATGCCATTAAATAGTACTATGATATATGTGTATAATAGTACTACTAGTAACAGTGATGGTACTAACTTGGTCTCCAGCAGCTGGGCATTCTCATGGATAAGATGTTCGACTTCCCGACCCATGCCTGAAAATAATCAGCAATAATGTGAATAGAGAATGTTTCATCTTATCGTGTGCTCCATCATGACAGAGAAAAAAATACATATTATTGAAAATCCACATCAGTAAAGAAGTATCTATCCGACACACTAAAACATTGTTCTCTCAGTCTTACCTAGAAAGCTGTAGTCTGAGAGTCATGCAAAAGATGATGCACATACAGAAGAAGTTCATGAGACTGTAAGTTCTTATGTGAACATCTCTAGTCTATAATTTTAACGCCCTTCACGACGCAGCAGCACTATTTACTATTCTGCACACCCATAAGACAATCACAGGGGGAAGTGAACACAGAATCACACACAAATGATGAGAGTAAGGAGTAAAGACATCTGCAGGGAAGTTACTGATACACACCAGAAAACTCATCTGCAAGAAAGCCCGAAAGCCAAAGAAAAGACAATTCAAAGAGCACGACAGTGGAAGAAAACAGTTTTGTAACAGCAGACACAATGATGAAATGAAAACATGGAGTCAGAGGGCTTCTCACCCAGCAGGTCGGCTCCTTCGTCCATGTCTCCTATCAGGTCGTTTCCTGCAGACGACAGCTCCTCAAACAGAGAGTCGGTGTTGCGGTCAAACGCCAGGTTCTCGATGCCGCCTTTAGTTGGTGTGCTGGATGGACAGATGAGGTCGGGAAAAGAAAACAAGAAAGAGAGAAAATGATAATTAGCATGATGAGGGAGGCATGTTACTGTAATATGATTATTCGGCATTATAATACATGTGACAGTATTTCTTTAAGACTTTGGTCCAAATGGATACCAACTGAGATTATAATGGGATGCATTAGTTACGCAATCGATAATTTTTCTTACTGCCACAAATCCCATGAAAAAACAAAAACAAAAAAAAAAAAAAACAAAACAAAAGAGACTAAAGGGACAGTTCAGCCCAATACCACAAATAAACTAAAGGCTTGTGTTTGTGACAGTGCTAGATGTAAACATAAATGGCGTCCTTTTTTTGGAATTTTTTCCCTTTATTGATAGGACAGCTGTAGAATGACAGGAAATATGGGAGAGAGATGAGGAATGACATGCAGCAAAGGATCACACGCTGGAACCGAACCCAGGCCGCTGCAAAGGCGGGTGAGCTAGAGGTCGCCCCATGCCCCATCACCGTACCTCTGAGTGGCGATGAGTTGGCAGGTGTAGTTCAGTAGAGAGAAAACAGTTCCTACAAAATGCTCACAATAAGGTCTATGGATTATCTTCAGTAACCAGGTCATGACTTTCTGGAAAGAATCATTGCTGTTGACTTTTTCAAATGTATGTTTTGGCTCTCTGAACAACAAATGTTCCATTATTTTGTAGAGAAGGCAGATATCTCATACACAGCCAATATCTCCAACACTCTGTAACTCGCACAAAAACATTCTAGACTGATAAATGGCACTACAGGTAAGAGAGAAAAATGTGTGTTTTAGATTTGGGGGTGAGGATATCGGCTTGTTTTCTTTATTATATTTATATTTTCCTTTTCACTTCTTAAAAATCTCGCCACAGCTAATTTTCAAGTCATTTAGTCATTTTCTTGTCGTCTGTCACAATTTTTTTTTTGTTTGTTTTACGGGACATTTCTTGCCAAGGTGCTCACTTTTTTCCCCCTTGCTTTCAAAAGACAACAAACCAAGTGTCTAAACGCAGCACAACAAAACCATGTCAATCCAGGTTCTAAAGGGTTAATTATGGGGCTATGAGGAAGATGTCTCGGACAGTTCTGATCATCTGACATGTTTTCATAATACTGATGTTGTAAGGCATTTATGGTTTTGGTCTTTTCATGATATTTGTTGAAAGAAGGAAACAAATTGAACTTTGTCAGTCTTACCCTTTAACGTTTTTTTAAGTTTAGGGTCATGAGGATAAAACATCTTTACATCAGTCCTGTACCTGGTTCCTCTGCAGCCGTCCAGGTCCATGTCCAGCTCAGGAGTGGACTCTATGATGGCCTGAACCTCAGACTTCTCCAGGTTCTCTGCTCCATCTAATAAAACCAGCAAAGATACAACAATAGAGTGAGTGAGCCAGTGCTCTCAAACAGCTGATAGTTGATGTTAAAGAGCCTCTAGTCCTCCTGTGTTAACATGTTTTAACTGTGCTGCTGAACCATCACCTGTGAGGAGAGCAGAGACCTGACCCTCATGTCCCAGCTGACCCTGCTGTCCTCCCTGCTGTCCTCCCTGCACTGCTGCAATGTTCTTATTGCTGTCTGGTTTCCCGCTGTTCCAGTCCAGGTTCTTATTGAGCCCGTCTGAGACTTCCTGCAGGGGCGTGTCCACAGACTCCATGGCAACGTCAGAAGCAGCAGTAGACAGGGGGGTGGCCGACGCAGACGCTCCACCCAGACTGGACACAGGACTCAATCCAGTGGACGCTCCGTCATGAGGAGACAGTGGTGTGGTGGACTGAGAGTTAGCGCTGCATGTAGATGTGGGGGTGTTTGATTTAGAGGTGCCACCCTGAGAGGACGTAGAAGTGTTGGATTTGGAACCTCCACCTTGTAAAGACACAGGAGTTCCACTTTTGGAGACGCTTCCCTGGGTGGTTGGAGTCGTGGACTTTGAGCCTCCGCGGTTTGAACCTGCCAATTCATCCTTAAAATAGAGGAGGAGGAGGAGGCGGAGAGAGAGCCGGGGGATAACGAGAACACAAGATAAAACAAAGGTCTTCATGAAGTCAACACTAAATTTATTTGTTTAAAATTGTGAAAATCCTGTCTTTGAACCTGAACAAATTTGCTCGATTTCTTTCAAAAATAAGGGGAGAGAGCGACAAGCAACTTAACCAGAAATGGCCTGAAAATTAGCAAGAATTAGCACCCTAAAAAGTTTCAAGAAAATTACCTGTACATGAGCAAAAAAAAAAGTACAAGTTGAAAAAAAAAAAAAAACTAAATGAAAAAAAAACCAAAATAATTTCAAAAATAATACAAAGTTAATTAAGTTATTATAAGTTACTTTTATTATTTTTTATTTATTTATGTATTTTTTTAGTTATATCAGCAGAAATCAACATGTTGGTCGATTCCAACATTTTGTCTTAATGCCAATATCAACCGATGCTGATGACATGCTAATATTACTGTGCATCCCTAGTTATCTTCTTTTTTTTTTAACTTTACAGAATTTTCCAGAAATATACATTAGTACATAAATCTACATCCATTCAGAATTGAGAGATGTTAACACCAAATGTGTCAGTGTGAGCACTGCCATGCAACTCAAATCAACACAAACAAAAACCAACCAGGACACTGACGTGCCACAATGTGCTGTGAAAAGTCTACTGTAAAAAATGTGTTCTGTTGCCTTAAAAACACACATTTTGAGGCCAAGCGGACATATAACAAGACTAGGTTACGAGGAATGTATATCAAACACTAGAGGGCTTTTAATTTAAAACAGGAAGTGGCAGCACTACTGAGTCAAAGACTTGGCTCCCTAGCTTGCAGTCACTCACAGACTCACTACAGTGTTTATCGGCCGGCCTCGCATGCTGTGATCCAGCCAAAAAGGAAACAGGTCAGCACCATGCAGTTATGTGTTATTACTACTATGTTAGCATCATTGTATTTAACCAAACTGCAGTCAAGTCTGCAACACAGTCAGCTTTTAAATTAAAATTGGCTAGATGCCGTGGTTAGGGCAGCAGACAGGTCTACCTGGTCCTGATCAGCCTCCTGATTGGGCAAGTTCTCCTGCGAACTTTCACCCTCCGCTCTGACTGGGGGAAAGTGTTCCTCAGACTGAGGAATATTAAAAGACCTTTTTGATTAATATTTCCCAGCATTCATTCCTTAAAACCATTTTAAACAAAACATACATCAAACCAAGAAAGGCTGCTCAATTATGGCAAAAATCATAATCACCATTATTTTGGTCAATATTTAGATCACGACTATTTAACAAAATTACTCACCGACTTTTTAAAAACATTGTGTATTTATTGAACTTCTTTAAAGCAGTGGGTTTTTTTTTTAACTTTCTATATCAACTGAAAACAAGTTTAAAAAAAGAGTTGAATAAATGATATTGTCTATAAATATGAATGTGGCCCAAGAAGAGAGAAAGGAGCCCTGTGCTGTTGGCAAAAGAGCTGTGGACGACGATTAAGCATGTAAATAAATTAATCAATAAATCACAGTCAAAAACATCTTAATATATTTAGTTTTTTGCTTGTCACTTTTTAAAAATGAAGTCTCTCAGCAGTTCTGAATAGCGCCCCACTATAAAGGAAATGGGTGGATTTTTAACCCAAGACAGTGAGAACATCATTGTAAAACTGAATTCAACACAAAAATCGTTTTGTCTCGATTATCTTGTTTTTATAGTCCTTAGAACCCAAAGTCCTTATTGAAAAAAAATTTGATTAATTGTCCAGCCCTGAAAACCAAAGCCATATGTAATATACAGATATATAAGGGTGCTGCAAGAATGTATGTGTCCAAGAAAGTACAACAAAGCTGTGGGGAAATCCTGACCTCCGTGAATGAACCATGTAGTGAGTTTGCAGTATTTATGACTCCCTCTGTTACAAAAGGTGACCTGTTTGTCAAAAAGCTTTCTGCATAAATGAGTGAAAATGAACTGGATTTACAGTACCAATTCATCTCTCTAAGGTCTCATCAGCTCTCAGCAGCTCTTTGCGGCATGCAGAATTTCTCCCCCGCTGTTGTTTTGATCTGTTAATGCCAGCAGCTTCAGTTCTATAAATAGCACAGTGCCTGATGGAAACCAATCAATCAGGGCAACAACAAAGCATCCCTACAGGGGTCACCTTGAAAACAGACTCTGCAATAATAAAGAGTATTCAAAGCTTTCACAGACATTGAATGATACCTCAGAGCAGTGATACTCAACTTACAGCCTGCAGGCCAAATCTGGCATCCCATGGAGAGCTTGATGGTCCCCCAACAATTTTCTAATTCTAGATAAAAATAAAGTGATTTACACTGGGAATTGTTCTTGTAGTATTACTATACATAAAGTGCCAGAGTGCATAAACTAGAATCAAAATAGAGCTTGTTTGTCAAACAAATACCAGTGTAGGATCCCCGCACCCCCCGAAGAGGTCCTACTTAAGCCCCTAATGTCCTAAAATCCTAGAAATGCCCTATAATCCAAGAATATCATAAAATTGAGAAATGTCAAAAAAAAACTAGAAATGCCCTAAAATCTGAAGAACGTCCTGAAATCCTAACCGGATAAAATGCTAGAAATGTCCTGACATTTTAGAAATGTTCTAAAATCATAGAAATCTGCTAAAATCCTTAAATCATCCTAAAACTCTAGAAACATCCTGAAATATAGGAAAAGTTCTAAAATCCTAGAAACGCCCTAATTTCATAATCCAAGAAATGTCAAAAAATCCAAGAAATTTCCAAAAATCTTAGGAACATCCTTAAATCCTGGAAACCTGTATGGGGCTGCTGCGACTAGCCCCTGGCCTCCTGTCATTTTGCAAGAGTGGGCCCCAAACAAAACAAGTTGAGTATCCCTGCTATAGATTAATTCTTTTATTTTCTTATATGTATGTGTATTCCCTTATCTTCATCTCTCTGAACACTGTTGGGAGTTTTTCCTTTCACATCTCTTGTCTGCATGCTGCTGTCACTGTTGTTGCTACAGTAGCACTGAGCAGCCAATACGGTTAAAGTTTCCCTCCACTGCTATTCTGCTGATAATGGCTCTTCCCTAACCCTCAAAAAATTCACACGCGCGCGCGCACGCACGCACGCACGCACGCACGCACGCGCACACACACACACACACACACACACACACACACACACACACACACACACACAGTGAGAATGGAAGGGATCATTAGTGTAAATCCTTGGAAAATGTCAAGTCAGCGGACAAAACACAAAGGCACTGCTGTGTATCTGCAGTGTTGGTGCCCGGTAAGACTGTGAGTAAAAAAGTTGAGTAAGAGAGATGTGCTGCGACACCTATATTGTACTCCAGGGGCCATATTCACAAGCATTCTGAGGACACTCTCAGAGAGCTCCTAACTTCACCTAAAAGCCTCTAGCATGGAGTCCCAGCTTAGGAGTGATTTAGGAAAATTCTCAGAGCAACTCTGAGCAAGGATGGGACAGAAACTTTGACATTAGTGAGGAGGTGTAGTTGACTCCGTTGCTAGGTGTAATGCATTCTTTTAACAGATGTGATTGGTTGTCACAGACGCGCCTTTTTGTGAGCCCGCAAGGGGTGAACACCCAGTGGAAATTAATTAAACTACGTCACAATATGAGGCTGTGAATGTGCTTTTTGTGTGATAACACTGCTGCACTGTTGGATTTTTCTAGTTGCAAATATCTGAGTGTTATCATCACTTTATTTCTGGCGTTATATCATTATTGCGTTGGGTGGGAAAAGTGAGCGTGTATTCCTAATGAGATTGACCACAGACATTTTTCTTGCACCATCTAATCATGGACTGTATATACAGAAGAACAACATGACTGTTCCCCAAAAGTGAAGCTTTTTAATCTCAATCGCCCCCTAATGTTTGACTGCAGTATAGGTCATAAAGCCTTCCCCTCCATGTTAGTGAATGGGACATAGGCCGACCAAAAACTCGAATGAACGCTAAATAAATCTGATTTCTGTCACAGACGGTAGTTCTAATTACCCTGATATTTGTTCAAATAATGTTTTTTATAACAAGTACAGTTTTAATGAGTTATTTGATTCTACAAAAAGGTGATTTTCTTGATTCTTGATTTTCTTTGATTGACTAGCTATGTCAGCCAATCCATGCGCTTGAGTCCAATGGGGCTGCTCGCAGTTGGGCAGAGTGTATTAAGTGTAAGATTGCAACAGCCTTAACCACAATGTTTTCACCTTACTTAAGCATAGTGGGGGTAAGTGGGGACAGATTGTCCATTGTCATCTTTATATACAATTTATGTATCTAATCTGTAGCATGTCATTAACTCACTGTCACCTGGTGTCTGGAGACTATTTCTCCTACAGTTTCTCACCTTAGGAGCTCTCTTATGTTCTAAGATGCTTTGTGAAAACTTTTTATCCTTACCAGGACATGGTCTTATTTGAGGGAAAGTTCTTAGAAAACATCATCATTCTGAGAATTTTCTTAGAATTTTGTCACTAGGAGCAACTCTTTGTTCTAGTAAGCTTTGTGAACACGGCACCAGGACTAGGATTGATGTACTGAAAAGAATAATCAACCACCTTGGCTGTCAGTTATGAAACAACCCAACCCAATCACGTGGGTCAAAATAAAAGTTGCCAAAACCGAAACCACTTCCACTCCGTCTTACAATTCCCATCTGACCCTTTACTAGTGTAATAACGGCAAATGAATGCTTATTTGGTGCTCATTAATATTCATGATGAGGCCTTGCTTGCAGCATGGTCTCCAACAGCAACAATGTGAAGACACTCTGTCCTTTCCACCCTCCCTTGAGGTTAAAGGCAGGCCCCCGAATGGTACCACTTCCTCTGCTTGCTGGGCTCCAAGCCACCCCGTTACACACACACACACACACACACACACACACACACACACACACACACACACACACACACACACAAGCTGCTACTAAAAATTCTGGACACACTGCACAATCCTCTCTCTCTGAATAGAAATGTACTCTTTCTTTGGTGTTTGCTGGCATTGAGTGTTTGCATTTTGTTTCCACAACTGCTTTTTAGTGAGCAGGGGATGATGTCACTACTCCGAATCGTGGGAAGCTCTGCAGGCCAACTTTAGACAGTAACTTTCCACTTTATAACTAAAGACGTCTTTCCTTTGTATTCATCAAAACCTCGAAGCGGGATTGATTTCTGAGTGTGTGTAACTGTGTGTCGTACCTTGAGGCTGGTGTTGGATCGTGGATGGCTAAGGTTGTTGAATCTCCATGGCTCAGAAGGGGTGTCCACAGGTTCCCTCTGGAGTTCAGGGGTCATACCATCACTCCCAGGAAGCTGGAATATTCCCATGGAGATGGGACGCTCCTTTCTGGATACAGAGGCAAGAGGAAGGAAGGATGACTCAAAAGGAAAAAAGAGCGGTTCATAATGAAAGGAATACACAAGTGTCTGAGAGACTGGCCTGTTGGTCAGGTCATCCTGACGTAATTAGACTACAGCTATTCTAGCGGCTCGATGAGTACTCAGACATGATGTCAGCAGCTAACATGCTCACAATGCTAACTAGGGGTGCAAGAAAAAAAGCTACACTTGAGTTTTTGCTTATTATGTTCTATGATACTGTATCGAATCTCAAAGACTGTATGATTTTTTAATTGTTTACAACTTTGTATTAGTTAGCAGAAAGTTAAGTAGTGAAAGTCAACTTTTTAAAAAGTATCTGCTGATGATGATGTTCTTTATTCTATTACAGTTTTCCTGAAATTAGGTTTAAAACTTGAATGTGGAGGCTCATACACACCTTCAAAAAACAGGAGCGTAGAATTAATCTATAGAATTTCTAATAATTATAATTACACATACAGAAGCACCTCCTGGGCAATTTCCTTGTTTGTTTGTTTTTTAACTTCTTTTTCTCTTTATTGTTGCTAATTTTAAGGTAATTTTCTTGTACTTTTTACTTATTTCTTGCCACTTTTGGGGTCAATTCTTCTTGAGTTGCACATTATCTTCTTTCCATGTTTGTGAAAGAAGTCAAACCAATTTGCTCAGGTTTCAAAGGGTTAACAAAGACATTAGGATTCACCATGATATTTGTAATGAATTCTGTGGCAATCCATCCAATATTTTTTTTAGATATTTCTGTTTAGATCGAAGTGTTGGACTGTCCAGCCGGCCAACAGACCAACACTGCCATCGCTACAGCTGCACTATTACGTTTGTTTGAAAACATAAAGAATTCTTTTGGTGGCAAAGGAGACCGTAAGAAAGCAGTCCTGAAAACAGCATGGTGCAAGAACATGTGATTTATACTTTGCAATAAGTGCACGGTATGGGTTATGTCTTACGTTATATAAACGCGGACAGACATGTATAATTAGTTTGACTGTTTTGAGCCTCTCTCTACGTTGTGATGAGGTTGCTACAGAGAAATGTGGTAGAAAAGGCTTTAGTGAGACGTAATGAATAAAGTTTGGTGGAACAGCTTCTTTTCTTCACTAAGCCCGAAGTCACTTACGTGACTTATTATACATCTAATTTGCCTTTGCTAAATTAAATGACAAGTATTTATTTTTTTCCATTTTGCATTTTAATTTGTAATTTTTTTTCAGTTGAAGCTGATAGACATAATGTTATCAGTTAGATAAACTAAAACAAAGTCTGTTGTAGGGTCAACAGATTTTCCGCCAGGATGATTATCAGATGAGATCGGATTATCATATTTGGCATTTTGCGATTATCTGTATCTGTGTTTTTCATTTAATGACCACTGATAAAATGAATTAATTTAAAAGTACAAAGAATTCCCTGATTATTTTAAACAAGTCTTAGTAGTTTTATTATGATGATACCTTGCTATGAATGTTCTGTATTGTACCTTACTTGTTTTCTGTTTTTGTATCTGCAGGAATATGTGCAGTACAAAAAAATCGAATAAAAATACTTGCTTAAAAAAAAGTACAAAGAAAATGTCAGCATGGGCGAGACTTTCTTTGTAAAATCTCAGGGAGCTATTTTTATTTATTCATTTTTTTATTTAAGTTTTCACTTGACTTTATTAAAAAAAAGTTGCTGGAAACTTTAAGATTTTTAAGATTTTCATTTTTATTGTAAATGCATATTGGTTCTAAATATCGGTTATCGGTCTTATTAATTACTAATAATAAATATCGGCCCTACAAAAAACAATATCGAGCCACCCCTAGTCTGTTGTGAGGTATTGTCACAAAGACTCCCTTGAGACAATTTGGCACTGGAGTGGTGGGAAGAGAAATAAAGTTGGTTGCCTCATAAACTCCATCACCTCCCACCTCTTAGCTCAGGCAATAACACAGATCCATTTGTATCTGTCACTATGACTGGAGACACATCCAGCCATGAAGGTCTGCTGAGACACACACATCAGCGTGAACAAATGTGTTCTCCAGCTCTCATAATAAAATCTCGCTGACCAGCTCACTCTTGCATGCATATTCAAACTCACATTTCACAACAACCCTCGGAAATAAGTACACTCCACCCTCCATTTCATCAGCGCAGGTACACACCAGCAGCTTTTCTCACTTCAGTGGCTGGGTATAAAAAATAAAAAAATTGTACAGTCAAGCAGAACAATGGCTGCCACTGAAAAAAGCAGCCGGCATGCAGCGATGAAAAGCAGCAGCAGCCCCAAAAACAATGGACACACCACCATATTGAGAGGAGGAGGTCACATGCGGGCCACTGATGGTGACCAGTGCTGCCTTTTGTTATTTGAGCCGATGGGTGAGGACAAATCACGCCCATTAGTCCTCTAGTGCTGCTCGGAAAAGATTGTAACTGAATAATGCTAAACAGATATGCTGAAATGTAAATATCTGAGGTGTAGTCGTCCTGATATGATGCTGCCATTTCTCTCTTGACCTACTTTTAGAGTCTCACACTGTCTAACTGTAACACACCCACATGGCAGCAACACTGTGACGGCATGGCTGCAAGCTGGCAACAGACACACAGATAACAGCAAGATAACATACACACACACACACATATATTTATATATATATGTATATACCTGCTGACTCTGGGTAAGGAGGGTAAGGAAGGTAGGGCAGGTAAGCCGCCGGTAGAGACAGAATAATGAACCAGCAGCAGCACTGATAGAGAGACCAGTACAGCAGAGTTGATGACCACCGCTCCCCCGACAAAGCCAAAAACAAACAGCAGCATACACCCGGGGCTCATGGCCCCCCCAGATCATGGCCCAGTGCCTCGACAGGGGACAAGGAGGGTTGGAGGGCTCAGACGATGACGGCAGATGAGGTGGGAGGTCACTGAATCACCGAATTCACCTCAGCAGACCTCTGATTGGACATCCGCCGCTGTAAGTTTATCTACAGCTGAGGTCAAAGATGCTGTATCCTTAGAGCTGGGATTGAGCAACAGGGCTGTTTACACTGCAGCTCAGAGGCAGAACAATCTGCCGGCAAGCAGTCACAACAACTGTAATCCTGGTGGCTTCAGCAGCGGTGACGGATTCAAGCCGAGCAGCAGAGGAGAGCGGCAGATGATCCACGGAGAGCAGGCGGAGGCTGGCGGCAGCAGCTCCTCAGGCGTCTTCCTCCAGCAGGTGATTCAGTTTTCCTCCCTCCTTTGCTCCTCCTATCCTCTGCTGAGATGCGACGCGGCTGCCGCTGTGCAGTCTAGAACACTCTGACGCTCTCTCTCTCACTCTGATGGCAACCCCCCCCCCCCCCCCCCCCTCCCCCCTTTTGGGGTTGAGGCAGCTCGTTTCATATGCCTCTTCTCAGGCTGCAGCTTACCGGCACAACAGGGAGACTGATCAAAAAGTGTGTGTGTGTGTGTGTGTGTGTGTGTGTGTGTGTGTGTGTGTGTGTGTGTGTGTGTGTGTGTGTGTGTGTGCATGCGTGTGCGAGGGAGGTTGGCAGTGTGTCTGCATTAACTGGAGGGATAGAAAAGGGCTAGGAAATACCGGGGGCTGCCTGAATGCACAGATACAGTCCATGGTACAATAAAACACACAATCAGGTGCCATTCTCTTTACTTCTGTTTGCACATCTGACTGTTTCATGGTTTACTGTTTTACAAAAGTAAATCACAATGAATGCAGTTATTATTTACAGACACAAATAGCGCAGTGACCAAGTTTTTACACGTTAACACTTTGAAACCTGAGCAAATTGATTTCTGGGTAGAAGGCAATGTGGAACTCAATAAAACATTGCCTAAAAATGAGCTAGAAATTAGTAAAAATTAACGAGAAAATTACCTGAATATAAGTAATGAAGTAGTAATGAAAGGTGGACAAATATTTTTTAAAAAATATATACTGCTGAAAAGCAGAAATCAGAGGAGGAAACAATAAAATAACCACAATAATGAAAACTCCTCACAAAAAATATGACATAGCAGTAAATCTGCCGAGTGCTCGCCTTTCTCACCCTGTGCATGTAATAACTGTTGGCCCAGTGTGTTTAGAGTGGCAAAGAAAAACCACAGATAAATAAAAACATACAACATCGGGACTAATGATTACCAAAAGTTAAATGAAAGACTTGAAACTAGGGCTGAGCATCATTTAAAAAAAAGACAATACTAGTACCCTTGAAGTGATATTCATACCAGTACAGCACTTCAATACCTTTTTTTCTACCAACCAATATTTAACCAATATCCACACACCACCATTGGCTTTACACAAATAGCTCTTCTTAAAATATTATATATATAAATATTATATATTATATTATATATTACATATTACAATAAATATATACAAACAAGTCCGCAAACTATATGTAATACAATATCATTTGACTGGAGAAGTTATAGTACTACTTGGAACTGAGTTATACATTCAAAACCTTAAAGGTATCAAGTACTGATTCCCAGCTGTACTTGAGACCAAGAAAAGAATGTATTATGGTCTGGTGAGGCCACTGAATGCTTCATTTTAAAACCAAACACTGCATCTTAGCAGAACAAAACTTTGCTAACAAGGAAGCATAGTGAGGGTCTGATCATGTGATTGACTGGCTCACTGCAGCACTGGAAGGCTTGTGAAGGTAGACAGTTACATTGATTCACCAAAATAATGAAAAAAAATTAGAGGGGAAAATCAATACAAAGGAGTAAATACTGGTACTTGCTGACCGACAGGGCTGAACTTAACAAATAATTTGAATGCACTGACATCTGAAATGTTTATATAAACTGTGGAGGTCTGCTGACCTTGTGCGGTAGGCCTAATCTGCTCTGCAAAAACGCAATCAACCACGAAGCTCATCATCCCATCGAAGGCGATTAATCTGACAACATCCAACCTACAGCTCTGATTTACACATCCACAATTTCCTCTCTCTGCCCTGAATTTTAGCTGAATTCCTTCATGCAGTTTATAATAACGTTTTCCTTTCCATACTTTGTCTTTGCATTTCATGTCCAAATCCATCTCATAACACTAATCTTTACCTACAAACACCCAACGTCTACCTCCGTTTCACAGTGGCTTCATTCACTGCATTCAGGCTTTGCCTCTCTGCTGAGACACGTTCCCTGACCCACTTCTGCCTCTTGCCTGCAGGGAAGATATACGTGTGTGTGTGGGAGTCGAGTGGTTCACTCTGCTCCGATACAGGTTTGAGGACTTGGAGAATCACTCACATACAGCAGACAAATCCATAATAACACACGTTGTCAAGTCCTGAAATC
The DNA here is from genome assembly GCF_008729295.1 of Plectropomus leopardus. NCBI lineage: Eukaryota > Metazoa > Chordata > Actinopteri > Perciformes > Serranidae > Plectropomus > Plectropomus leopardus. The sequence goes on along the minus strand of NC_056481.1, from coordinate 23,940,169 downwards.
CAACTTCTACTGAGCTATAAATCTACTAATACCAGGGCGAGTGTAACAATGGACAGAAATTTGCATGTGAAATCAGTGTTGCATTTTTACATGAAGTTTACCTGCGGTTAGTGTCAACATCTGATAGCACAATATAATGCTAACTTAAAATCAAGAAAATTCCTAAACCATATTTGATTATAGACAGCATGCCGGCATCCCAGAATCAAAAGGGGTGTGTCAGGCATGACATTTAACACAACAGCATCTGCTTCTAGTTTTACATATGTCAGCAGCACTTTTTAAATAATAACAATGGCCTAACATGTCAATAACATCATTTCACATCACATCATTTAGCGTTACTGTTATATAGCAGCTGATCTCATACTCTGTTTGGAGGGTAAGGAGATCCTGGAACACATTATTTTCCCAGTTTGCGGACATTTTCGGACGTTGTTCTTCTTGAGTTAATTGCTATCTGCTATCAGCTTCTTTTTAAATCTCCTGCAATAGATTGTACACATAACATGTCCTTACAACTTCAGACCCGTGCCACCCATGATGCTTTGTGTCGCCTTCTACACAGACATCATTTCAGTGCGGTTACTACCTCGTATGCAAGCTTAAAGGTGAGACAAAGTTGTTCTCCAATTTTTTGATTGTACCTTTAATACAGAATGGTGAGGCAACGTATCAGCATGAAATTTCTGCCTATAAGAGGCCGTGTAAAAGGGGCTGGTGACTGACATTTTTCACAGAGATCACGCTATAGAGCCTTCTCCATGCCGCCTTTACATGTTTACAAAGAACAAAACAATGGTGGCATTGTGCCACTCCAGAGTGAGATTTTAGATAGCATGTGGCATCGTGAAAGCAAAAGATGCGTGACGGGCGTGATATTTAACACAACTGTTTCAGCCTCTAATGTGACATATTACATAGGGATAGGTATATCTCACCCTCTACTTAGAGGGTTAGGGTTCTTCCAGACCTCGGCCGCTGTTCTCCTTCTTCTTCTTCAAGTTAGTGAGTCGTACACATAAGACATTGTCAAAGCATCACACCTGTGCTACCCATGATCGCATCCTGCTGTGTATAGCTTTTACACAACACAGTTTCAGTGCTGTTATACCTCTGATGCTGGCCCATTTTTCACGATTGTACCTTTTACACTAAAACAGCGAGGCAGCATAACAGCTTGAAATTCCCAGGGTGTCAAAGGGGTAGCAACTAAGTTTAGAATGGGAAAAACACAGTATAAAGTGAGGAGAAGGAAAAATACTTACCGTGTTCTGGTGGATGTGCCTGCATCTGAGGGCTCTGCTGCCATGACAGCGTGCTGGTGTTTAGTTCGCTCCAGGTGCTCCATGTAGCTGTGGATCATCTGCAAGAAATATGAACACAGAGAGTCATGGAATTAGTTAAAAAAAACATTCTTGACTTACAGTCATTTTGCAATCTGGATGGTACAGTTTTTTGTGGGTGTTCACACCTTTTATATGCTGGACTCTTGAACTGAGTAGTTCAGAAAAGATTATGACTTTGTTGCTACAAAACAATAGCATAATTTATTATAAAAGGTCACAAGAACCCCTACAATCTTTCACAGTCATTTCTATGGTCCCTCACATATGAAGCGGAGACACAGCTGTGGCAGTCAGACTCACAATAAATGATGCAAATGAGGCAGCAGTGTGTAGGTGACAGCTTTTATTAGACTTTCATCGTCTCTATTCAACATTATTCAGATCAGCAGTTGGCTGCTGAAGCCTGAGAGGTTTTGGAGCATCTGCTAGTGATGCATAATCTATAACAGACCAAGGCGGACCAATGGCTCAGCACAAACATATTTCATGCTTGGATGCTTTAATCATCTTCATCTCACCCACTCCATTCCGCTTTGTAGTATATTTTGGTTTCTATCACTTCACTTGAACTGTCATTGTATGTTGTTCAACCTTTACTGCATTTTATCATGGATTCAAAACAAGAGTCTCAACCTCGCTCTCATTTTTCTGTTAATAATCATCATTATTAAGTCATTCACACATTCATTGTTCTTTCTTTACATGCTTTTGAAAAGCTTATTGGCATTACGCGGCTACAGTTAACGTGATAAACTTTGCCCGGTTAAGTTCCTCCAGGACCAACTTCCCTCTGGCCGCTGAACGGCATGGTAGTGCAGATTTGTGAAATTCTGATCGACATCTCCCTATGTAGCCACAGATTTTTTGAGAGTGATTCTTGGGGCTTTTCTTTGCCAATGACTTTGCCTGATTGTTCAATTAGAGTCAGGATCATCTGTAATTACTTCCATGCTTTTAGCTTGGTTCTGTATCCCCACCCCCCATGGAAGAATATTTGGCGCCCTCCAGAGAGATTTAAGCCGCTGCTAAAGGAAAATCCGAAGTAAAAAATAAGATAAGAATTAAGAATATTTTAAATTTTTTCACTTTTTAATTTTTTTAAAACACAAAACATTTTAGAAATATTTATTCATAAATAAAAATATATATATATATATATATATATATATAGAGAGAGAGAGAGAGAGATATGTCACTTTTAAATGAATGACCTCATCCTGCTTGCAGATCAACAACAGTAAGAATACCATGCCTGATGATGTCTTTGTATGCTTGTGTATAGGTCCTGTGTTTGGATCTCAGGCCTGTGTTTATATGACAACGGACTGAGAAAATTTAATTTCACCCTCAAGGATTAATTAAGTACGTCTTCTTCTTCTTTCTGTCCCGAGTGGTTACACTGCAGCCTGTTTCACAGTTGCCAGCTGCAGCCCTCACGCTCAATACTGGATCAATTTCAAAACCTGTATTCAACTTTGTTGCTCTGACTTAGACATATTATCGAGGGCAAATAGCGTTCAGGATACCCTTTACTATCTTTATCTCAGACTGGCTTACCTCTGTGTGTCTCTGATGAAGGGTATTATACTCCTTCTTGAGCTCCGCTTCTCTCTCCTCCAGTCTGCTAACTGGATGAAAAAAAAGAGACAATTACTCAAAGTACATATGATAAAACAGAATTTACTCATAACAATTTTGTTTCAAAAAGGCTATTTTCTAAATGAATCAATTAATGTAAATTCGTAAATTCCTAAATTCTTTGACAAAACATCAATCAAACTGTTCCACTAACAAATAACTTGTCCTGTGGGAAATACAGAATTTTTGCCTCACATTTTGCATCATTAAATTCTGTGGTACTGAGTGTGGTGTTAGAGTAGTTGTTGCAATAACATGTCACAGCCAGAGAGGGCCACCGTGCATCAATAAAACCCATCCTGAGCTACAACACCAAGCAGGCAGCACTGATACCGTTTTATGATATCAAACTCAGTCATCACCCATGTTTCAACCCAAATCAATATGCCATTAAAACACTAATTAATCAATAGACAACATGGCTTTGACAACAAATTATTATAAGCATCTAAATCTATGGCTGAATCCAACAGTCCATCCTCCGGACTTGCAGACTTCACTCATGCGTTCTGTGACATGTTCTGTCATCACGAAAAGTCTGCGAGGCCAGAGAGAGCACGCTGATAGACAGGCTTCAAGTCTGCTCCACTCATTGCTATGGTAACGCTTGAGTAACAGCTACAGTCATGTACACGGTGATCACTGCTGTCATACTCTACCTGCTCATCTGTCCCTTTAAATAACAAGATATAAATCCCATGTATCTGCTTTTTCTGTGACTTCATGATGTGGTATACATTCATTTCAGAATTTTAAACCTTCATATGCCAGGTCTTTATCATGATGCGTTTTTAGTTTTTAGTTTTTAGATGGGGGGAAAAAAACACACAAAAAAAAAGTCAATATAATACATCCTTACTAGATTTTGTTTTTTTTTATTATAACAACCTGGGATATACAAAGCCACATTGATTTTTATACATTTTTATTTTTTGTGCGGTGTCAAATATGCATACCGCTCTGCACACAAAATACTTTTTTAAAAATCTGGCTATAAAAAATATTATTCATTCACATCATTTTCTGTTTTCATTGAGTTTCATTGATTTTTTTAAACCAACATCAGTCCTAATCATAAATATCAAATATTCATCAGTTTTCAGAATCTTAACCCTTTAAATGCCAGATTTTTTGTCAGGAAGCCACGATGTTTTTAGATAAAAACAAAAAATAATTAATAATATTCTACATGCTAAGTAGACCTTTTTTATTATCACAGCCTGGGATATATTAACAGTTAGGAGCAACACTGATTTTTATACATTGTATTGAAATAAAAAAAAAAAAAAAAAAAAAAAATAATAGCAGCTTGTTTGGTCTCTAATTATGTCAGTCTAAAAAGTTTCATTTTATCGTGTGCTACCTCAAAAGTGGAAATGAAAAAGTTACAAGTAAAAGAAAATTACACATTTCATGTTTACCATCTAACCAAATAGGAAAAAAATGGTTATAAACAAACAACACACCTATCTAGAGAGCAACCGTCAGCTTCAGTCGTAATCCACTGTTTGTGGCTCTAGGGTGACATCTCTCTGTGGTCAAAACAGTACGACAGCCTCTGTGTGTTTTCAGAAAGCCAAGCAAAAGGTGGAGTAGCATTAAAACTTCCTGTGTAAATCCGTTAAAGTGTGCCATGCACTAAGCACCTGCTGAGAGTTGATACAGCTAATTCGCAGGACCTTTTTCTCAGGTGTTAAACAAAACTCCAGAACAGAATTTAGAAACAAAAAAGCACCTACGTGATCAGTGAAGAGCAGCAGCTGAGGCAGCAGCTGTGCAGAATGATGGAAAGAGTGATAGTGTGGTTATGAGAGGGCTGATAGAGGAACTAGTGGTTAAAGAGTGGAGCAGAAATAACACAGGTCAGACACAGAGGTGTGCAGAGTAAGTGGAAGTGATCCTAAAGAAAAGCCCCACATAAAAAGAGTAAATATGTCCTCCAGAAAGAACTGATCTTTTCATAAATGCAAAAAAATATATACTTAAATATAGTCTGTTTAAGGTAAACAGGGAATTATTAGGGTACAGTAAAAGACAAAAAAAAAAAAAAAACCGACATCAATGACTTAGGAATAGGGACAGTTTTGCCTTCATTGTATAATGTAAATTAAAAAGTTAGATGCTCTACCTTAAATATTAAAAAACATCATAAAAATTTTAAAAAGCATCATCCTCTCTGCATCGAAAAGACGAGGGGAGAACTAAACTGGAAATTACCATTTTTTGGCAAGTTTTCGTGGCAATTTTGTGTTTTTTTTACTCTTAGGCATTTTATAAATTATTTTTAAAAAATAGATGTTACCATTTAATTTAGGATTTTACAATGCAACGTCAGAAAAAACATTGCCATAAAATCCTCCTCCCAGTGTCCCAAATACTTTTAAAACTTATAAAAGATTTATTGAAGATATTTAAGATATTTTAATGTCAATCAAGGCCTAATTTTTAGATCAATAAATGCAATGCCTTTTAAGACTTTTTAAGTGTCCGCAGGAACCCTGAAGTATAATATATGACATGCAGCAAATGCTCCAATTTTCTTATATAAAAAGCTGAAACCTGAGAAATTGTTGCATTTTTTCACGATTTTCACTTTTTGAATGACTGAAATAATAATTTCATTATCAAAATTTTTATTTATTTAGTTTTGTTTCTTTATTTCTTTTGTTAATTGTCTAAATAATTATTCAATTAACTTATAGTTTCAGCTCTAGTCTAAAATTTAAGTTGCTTTTCACCACTATCCCTCACCCTTAGTTGTGTAATTATATATCCATTTGTAAAATCCAGTAAAAGCAAAAATGGCATAAAAAAATAAATTACAGTGAAAACCTGTTAAAGTGATTGCATCTGTTTGGGTCAAATTGATCACTGTTAGCAGATAACTATTTTCTTTTTTTTTTCTTTTTCTTTATTTCTCATGCAGATTACCATTTAATTAACACTTGTATATTTATTACATTAATATAAAGTGATGTAACAGACAGCTTCACTATTTACTGAATTTAATTTCAAAATACAGTGAAGCTGTTTAATTACCGGGGCATTACATGAGCAGGCGATGACAATCCCCATGATGAGCACAGCTTTAAACACAGGTGCTTTTCTTGTGCGCATTCATTTTCTGTCTCTGTCAATAACAGCCATGACTAGTAGCTATAAGCTTCAAGGAGGACATTTTATTCATTGACTAAAAACTTGCTTTTTCCACATATGATTTCAATTAGCTTTATTTTGTACCTGTTTTGTGAGGTCACAGTTGCCTTGAAATTTGACCTTCGACCACCAAATTCTAATCAGTCCGCTCTTGAGTCAAAGTGGACGTAAAAAGAAAATTCCCTCAAGGCGTTTTTGAGATATTGCATTCACAAGAATGGGGTGGACAACCAGAAATTATAATGAAATAAAAACAGAATTACCATAGTTTTACAGTGTATTTTCCATATGTTGTGAGGTATGAAAAGACCCCAAATAAAAACTGTAAGCGGACTACTTGATACTACTATAGTACATTATTTAAACAGCATTTGCATAGGAATGATTCTGTCCAAAGATCTATGATCCATATAAACTGTTTCCACTGTATTCAAAAACAATAATGAAATATGAACATTAATAAACAGGAGATGAAGCTGACAGTGTGTTTGCATTCATCAAAGGGTCCTTGGGTTTATAGAGGTAGATTGTGTGTGTGTGTGTGTGTGTGTGTGTGTGTGTGTGTGTGTGTGTGTGTGTGTGTGTGTGTGTGTGTGTGTCCCACTGACAGGACAAAACCTAGAATAGTGATCTAACTTACCCTGCTGCCTGTTTGGTCTAAAAACATAATTACAGACAAGTGAAACTGGCCAACAGAAAAAGGGAAGTGTCACACTGACAGAAACAAAAGACATTTGCTGAGAACTCACAAATTTTCCCTTAGCATGAATGAGGCGTATGTCACGGCCCTGCGGTGGAACGATCGGTGGTGGAGTTGTCATACTCTCTGACAACAGTACAGTCATGCACACATCATGAGGTCTTTCTTTGGATGACCTTAAAACACTACCACTCTGAGGATAATCACACTGTACCTTACATTTAAAGGTCTCTCCTCCCTCAGAAAAAAATATAGCATTACTTTTTACAGAAATACTGGAGGTAATCAAAAATGCAAGAAAAGGAGCGCTTCCTGGACTCAAAAGTCAGTCTGTTCGAGGTGCTCTTTGGGGGGATATGCTATGATTTGAAATATTGTTTTTTTGGTTTGTTTGACTCCCTGACGAAGGCTTGTATGCCGAATGTGTAAGAGTGTGTTTTTAAGGTCCATCATGACCATGCCGTAGAAAAAAAAGCATTTTAACATTTTTAAAAAAAAGAGTGCCTTGGAGTTTTCTTTCTGATTTTCGAGGTATTTAGCGACTGTTTTTATCTAGAAACACAAATGCTACTAAAAAATCTAAATAAATCGACTGACATTTACAAGCAGGTCAGAGCCTAAACTCGCTAAAATCCACCTCCCAAAACACTCCCACAAAAGCATGTGAGTAACAAATACAAAAAAATGGACTCATCAAAACCAGGAACTGAGGAAACAGTAGTAAATAAATAAGTAAATAAATAAATGGATTAATAAATAACATGATAAGAGCAGTAACAAAAAAAAAATAAACCGATGAGTAAATAAGTAAATATGCAAACTGTAAATAATAGGTAAATTAAAGGATAAAAGCACAGAGTAAAATAATGAATAAATATGTTAAAAATAACAAAATGATAGGGAAAACAATGAAACTGTAAAACAGACTACAATATATAAATAAATATTAAAAAATAAACAAAGTCCAATTAAAAGCCTAACTTAGAAGGTAGGTCTTTAGGTCCACCGTGAACCTTTCAGGGCTTGGAATATGTGCGACCACTTCCGTTACAGCTCATTTAGCAAACGTGGCAGGCAAACACTCATTGTATGTTACTAATGGCCGTTATTGTGCGGACATGGGAGTCAATTTGCCCTCTGGCTCATCAGAGCTAACAAACAGTCACAAGACCTGCAAGCTGTCGATGCTGCTCACAGGGGAACTGGCCTGTGTGATGTGTGTGTGTGTTATTGAGACAGTGCAGTGTGTCTGTGGACTTACTGTGATCTGCACAGTTTTTCGTTTTAAGCTCTAGCTGACGCGTGTGCGACTCCAGCATCACCAGTCGACACTGGAGGTCCTTCTTCTCGCCCTCCTGGGAGTCTTCTAGGGCGATGTACCTCTGCAGAAAAAAAACACAGAAAGAACACAGCTTTGATTGTCAAAGCACTGAATTTAAAAAAAAGTACTTTGTATAGTGTAGATGAACTGTGGTAAACTTTAGGGAAGCACGATATTGGATTTTTTGCTTATATCTGATATGTTGATATATAACAGCTCATTTTGACGATAACTAATTCTGATATCAGTATCCATTTATCCACTTATCCATTTATCCTTTTTTCCCACCTAATTTTAGATCATTAAACCTCTTCTGTAGTGGAATTAACATCATATTTTGCATACATTGTGATGTGATGGCCCACCAGCTGATAAAGACATAAAATACAATGCTTTTCAACAAATACAGTAATTCATTGTGCAAAATAAGAAAAAGCATGTTGGTAGATTCTGAAAGTTCATTATAAAGTCGATACTGGCTGATAACAAAGACTGATATTTTGCGCATCCCTAAAATGCGCAAAATACCAGATGGCATGACATGAGAATTCTACATGAATATTTATTTCTTGTAAATTATCTTTGCTCGAATGTGTATCACTAACACCTGTTTTATACTTTTTACATGAAATGCACTGCTGTCACTTTTAAATTTTATGTTTTTATGTTCTTAGAGTATATCTTTTACATATTTTGTGTCTTTTATGTATTCTATGGTGAAACCGAAGGCAACTTTCAACGTTTGTGGACAACAAAGTTTTTGTAAATTCATAAACATTGTTTGTTTCCAGCTGAACGCCGTTGTGTAAAACGGACGGGGTCGCATTACATTACCCACAAGCAGGAGGGCTTATTGGTCTGGTATGGCGCAGTGCATTCTGGTAGTTGTAGTTTTCTATCGCTTGAGCAAAAGTAAATACCACAGTCCTTTTTTTCTTTTTTCTCTGGTCAAAAGCGTATTTCTACAGCACAGGCAGCCTAGTTTTATGTGAGGTAAAATCCCTCTTTAACATGAGCACTGTAAACTTGTGAACTCCCAGTGAGAGAGCGATGAGATGATTGGTTCATGGCAGCAATGGGAGACAGCAATGTCACAGGTGCATGTGGCAGTCGGTTCCTCTCTGCCAGTCTGACATCTGCGATCTGCGACACCTCACGATCATCCCCATCTATGACATCAAAACCTTTGAATGTGCGTGAAATTGAGTCGGGGCAAATAGAAATGTTATGAACTAAATCATGCGATAAAGAGCTGCCTGTGCTAACAGTGTTGATACCAGTGGAAAATGAAGCGTACGGTGTCTGTCTTCTGGCTGGCCATTGTGAGCGTCGTCTAACCTCTCTGCACAACAGGTGCACAGCGCCAGCTTCCTCAAAAAAAACATGGCCACAGCTTTTGTGTTAGGGTGTGTGTGTGTGTCAGACACACAGTTTCCTGGATAAGTTAGTAACACTTGATATCAGTGTCAAGTTTGCTTTTTGATATTCACAGCAGCAGTTGTTATTAACCTCAGTCCTCTCACAGGGGATCTTTGACTCGGGCTGTTTTCATATCAGGAGACTGAATAAGCCCGCACACAGCACACTGAGTGCACTCTAAACACCAACATGCACAATAAGTCACTCCGATGATAAGAATAATATTCAGAATCTGTTACTTTACCAATTCCGCACAGACAAATGGATATCAATGGTGGCTTCCGGGACTGTCTCCAGCCACAAATCTACCATTCAGCCCAAATCTAATCCATTTAACAGTGGGGCAACCACTGCTCCCTGATGGCAATTTACACTTTATGAAGAGATTAAATGAAACTTTAATGAGCTCTAACAGAAAGTGGGTCACTGGAGGGATAAATATCGAGATCAAATGAAGAAAAACTAGAACAAAGTAAATGTGGATATTAACAAAAGCCCGAAATGCTGGCGAAGTACACACATAAAAAAAGTAGAAATAAGTGTGTAAATTTGCACTTGCAGCCAAAACCTGCAGAGACAAAAAAATTTTATTACTATGGACTTAAACGGTGGAAGTCAATCAGTTATTAAATTCAAAATTAATCTAACACTATTTTGATAATCAACCAATTTTTAAAATATCTTTTTAAAGCAAAAATACCCCCCCCCCACCCCCAATATATGAATCAGCCAGTTGCTATTATTTTAATGGCTTAGTATTGTATGCACCAAACACAGCCTAAAGTGCCATGATTATGCATGTGTATAATCAAGGCACTTTAGGCCCCCCCACACATTAATGAAGGCTCACTTTAATATGCATCTTTATTTTATACAATTGATGTAGTTAGGGGTCCCTGCTCCATCTCTCTTTCAGCTAAGGGGTCCTTGGTCTTAAAAACATTAAAGACCCCTGCTCTGAGATATTGTAACAGGCTTTTCTCAATGTTTTCTCATGCTCTGTAGACCTAAAGATTAATCGAGAAAATCATCCACATTAATTTGTAACAAACGTAATCAGCAGTTGCGGCCTTATTGTGAATGGCTATAATCTAGAATCCTAAAAAGAGAAATGATACATGATTTTCTTGCTTTCTTGGTTGGTTGGTTGGTTGGTTGGTTTTGTTTTGTTATTGAGAGCCCATCTATTGATACCTCAGCTGATTACTGAGTCAGGTGTCTGATGACAGGCGAAGACTCTGCCATGCCTGTAAACACGCAGTCTTGTGATGTGGGTGCCCGGGGCCCGACTACTGGGCCCTGGGCAGGGAGTGGATGTCATATGCACAGAGATAAGGATCACCTGAGCTCCTTGTTACAAACAGCCTCTTCATGTGCATATCACATTGAGACTGGAGGCGTCTAACAAAGGTGCTTCTTTTTAAGATGCTTTTGTGAACTCTCACTAAAGACTGTTTTTATTCTTTTCAAAAGACATAATTCAGTCACTGGTGGGCTGGTTTTTCTCTGCCTTTTGAGGCTCTCAGAGCTATTTTAGCACAGAACTCTTGACTTGTCATTTCTTACCTCTGCATGTGAGATATATATATACATATACATATATATATATATATATATATATATATATATATATATATATATATATATATATATATATATATATATATATATATATATATATATAAATAGTAAACACAGTGGCATGATGACAAAAAACTAGCATTTAAAATAAAATAATAAATAAATACATTTAAAAAAAAACCACACACACAGAAATCTTCTTTCTGAGAACATCATAGTAATAGAAGTGTCACTGACAAATGTACCTTTTGTATACATGTATATACATCCCTACGCATACTTATTTAAGGCACAAACAGATATATCAATACATGTATGCACATAGCATTTCTCCCCTCAATGTATTAAAAAAAATTGTGAAATTTGATTTGTTCGCATGAATGCGCACTTCTCTCAGCTTCAAGGGGGTGAGGCGGTTATTTGGGGCTTGAGGGTGAGAGGCTTACAGAGGGCCCAGTGGGGTCTGGAAAGCCCAGGGAGCATCTTAAGACCTGAGCTTTTGGTAGTAAGCAAGCATTTCCCATCTAAATCTACTTAGAGCATTAACACAGCACTGGGCAGACTACAGACGGGAGGGTTCGTAGCGGGGGGTGCCCCCTAATCTGCAACTGCACATAACTTCAAGCAGTTACTGAGCTGAGCAGTTACAGGCCTTAACTTCTACATGCTAACCCTTCAAAACCTGAGCAAGTTGGTTTGATTTCCTTAAAAAACACTGCAACAACAAATAAGTGAAAATGTCACAAAAAATTACCCCAAAGTCAGGACAAAAAATAAACCCTAAAAAGAGCTTAAAAATGTCAATAATTTCATTCTGCAAACATAATTTTAATTTTAGTAACTTAAGACGTACTGAGCTATATCCTCTGATGGCGATTCTAGAAGCCTTCTAGCACACAGGCTAATCCTACTCCATTGGAAAATTTTAATTTAATGAATAATGTAATAAAATGCAAAATTCAATTTTCTTAGAAAATTGAGACATTACATAACATTCAAAATGTTTTTTTTTTACTTTGTTATTTTTTTATTTTTGTATTCTCTTTCTCATTTATAGACTTTCTTTAAATCCACTTCTTTTTCCTCATCCTTGATTTAATTTATGCAATGCACTATTACTGTTTTAATACTTATACGTGTGCGTGTGTGTGTGTGTGTGTGTAGTAATGATATAGTTTTCTGCAAATTTTTCTCTACTTTTTTAAAAATAATTTTCTTATAACCTCCCTATTTCTTAAACTAATTCTCAGGACATTTTCTTGTCACCTTTCACTAATTTCCTGCAATTTGTCAGAGACTTCAAGTCAAGCTCATCATTGCCTTTTTTCTAATGTTTTTTCCCCAAATAAATCAAACCAATTTGCTTTGGTTTCAAATAGCTTGTGAAAGGTGTCTGAATGTAGAGCAAGAAAACTGATGTTGCTTCAGGTTTCAAAGGGTTACGCTGCTGACAGGAAAAAGATTTGGAGAAAATTCAGAGCTCTACTTAGATTCCCACCAATTAACACCGTAAGAACGTAGCGCACTGTCTGGAGGACACGTGCCGACAATTGTATCACAACACGCTTCGTCTTTCCTCCCAGCATCCTCCTCTCTCACACTCCTGTTCATCATATGACCCGAGAAGGAGGCTTGTGCATATGACAACGCTCCAGAGAATGAGCGTCCCAGCGTTTTAACGTGCACTCTTCCCCCTACGCTGCATGTATAATGCTCCCTTTGTCCCCGCGTGTCGACACACTAACACACACACACACACAAAACACATGTGGCTCCAGCACAAGTGCGTGCACAGCCGCACAGACAGGGCTCCACTGTATTGGCACTCAATTGACAGAGAGTGAAATCAACTCCTTTTAGTGTTTTTGGCTGCGGTTGCTACTGGGACTTTTGAGAAAACAGGGGTGCGTAAGATCGGAGAACTACTGCAGGGTATTTAGTGGGACAGCTCCATTATAATGACATGGTTATTAAGTCTTTCAAATATGAGCAAACTGGGTTGATTCTTTAAAAGACGTGGTAAGAAGACAGTGAGAAAATTAATAAGAAATGGCTCGAAAATGAGTCAGAAATTAGTTTAAAAAAAAAAGTTACAAGAACATAAAAATAATAAGAAAATAATAAGAAAAAGTCAATAACAAAAAAAAAGAAAAAGATAATTAGCAACAAGCAACTTAATAGGAAATGGCCCGAAAATTAGCCCAAAAATTACCTGAAAATGAGAAAAAAAGTAAATGAATAAAAAAATTAAAAAATCATGAAGACAGTGCTTTCTTTTTTCTGCAACATAATTTTAACTATATATGTATATATATATATATTTTTTAAGTTTTACTAATTTCTTGCAATTTGCAGCACACCGAGTGGTAAGTTGCTGATTGCCTTTTATCTTTTACCATGTTGTTGACAGAAAACCAACCAAACTGCACACCTTTTAAAATGTTTAAATGCTTGTGAAAGGCATCTTTAAATAAAAAAAGAAATTAATCCTATGCCCTAAATGTTCATTTTTACCTAATGGAGCAAAAAAACTATCAAATGTCATTGTTTTTCAAGGTATTGTATCGAAGTGAGAAATTGAAGTTTTGTTGCAGCACTTCACCTGACAAAGGGGCAAGTCAGGGGAATCACCAAAATCTGAGGGATTCATCCTCTGGGGAGCATGAATGTCTGTACCAAATTCCCTAGCAATCCATCCAATAATTATAAAGATATTTCATTCTGGAACGAAGTCATAGAGTGACCGGCTTGACCGACTTTGCCGTCTCGAGAGCGACGCTGTGAGCACAGCTGAAAACAGGTCAGGTCAGGTTACTTTATTTGTACCTGTAACCAGATTTGCCTGCAGTATACTGCAGTATTTTCACACATTTTACAAACAACATAGACAGAAATGATAAAAATACAGCAAACTGCACTCATGTTTTTGTCTCTCTCATCCTCACTGTTTTTCTCATGTCATATTAAAGGTGTACTACATTATTTTACCGATACTCGTGCTCTTAATAGAGTTCATGTTAATGATCCATAACGATCAGTCAGCTGGCATTATATGTGAGCGGGCTGTGGTCTCTCGCAGGTCAGCAGACGACCCTGAGTGGACCAAAGAACTGCGGGAAGTGCTGTTTTTCCCCAAGAATTTCCTGCCTTGCCTTTTCCTCCCCTCTGGTGAGGCAAACTACTAAGAGTAAGGTATTCCTCTGGGCTCTGAGCAGCGACAAGCACGACTTGGCTCGCACATTGTGTTTGTTTGGTAAGATTAATCCGCTTCTTTGCTACTGGAGTGACTTGTTGCCCAAATGAGCAGCTTAGTGACTGAGTCTGTGCCAACTCATTGCCTCCATTCAGTAGGTAGGTGCTTTGTTGGAGGGACAGTTTGAAACCTGGATTGACGCCTTTCTTGTGCTGCTTTCAAATGCCTTTCTTTATAAAACATGGGGGAAAAAGGCAATGAGCAACTTGGTAAGAAATGCTCCGCTAATTGCGAGAAATTAGTGCTACAGACAATTGTTTTTTAATAAGCTAGGGCAAAAAAAAAAAGAAATGAGCTACATATTTAAAAATTATGTTTATGTTATACAATTGTAACCACTTTTTTAACCACGATTTTAACTTTCTTTCTTTTCAATAAATAAAAATATTTTAAGGTAATTTTTTGTTCTTTTTACTCATTTCTTGCTCAATTTTGGTAGGGGGCGACCAATATTGTTTATTTAGCGCTGATACTGCTTATTAGTAGGCAATGAGACTGATAACTGATATTTGGAACCAATATGCATTTACATTAACAATGAAAAGTTTTCTGTTGCAATTTAGAATTTGGAATATAACAAACTCCAACACAGAACGCCTTTAGTTCAGTGAGCATTAAAATTGAAAAATGAACAAATAAAAATAGCTCCTTGAGGTTTTACAAAGTTAAAGTTCCTCCATGCCGACACTTCTTTGCATGTATTGCAGACTGCCTTCCCTGGTGTTGGCTGAATGTAATATGCACTTTTTATTGATTAATTTTATCAGTGATCATTTAAACAAAGCGCCAATACAGAAAAACCGCAAAATGCCAAACATCATCTCCGATAATCTGTCGACCTCCACATTTTTGAGTCATTTCTTATTTTTTGCTCATTGCCTTCTTCCCATGTTTTTGAAATCAAGCCATATTGGCTCAGGTTTCAAAGGGTTAAACACTCGGAGCTAGTTCTGAATTTTCATTGTGTGACAGTTAAAGCATTTGAAATGTTACTGGTATGAACTTGGTACAGCTGTCTGAGTGAGCGAGGGTTAATGAAATGAGGGAGACGCCGGCTGTGCAGCTCCCTCATTTCTGTGTTTAATTGTGCACAGAGGTCATGATTTCTGCATCTATACATCGCCATAAAACTGTAATGCCAGCTGTACAGCTTTACGTCTACAGTAATAATTGACCAACATCTGCCTTCTTCCCTTATATCAGTTCTTCCCTGACAAATTGATTTTTTTTAAGTTTCTGGCAGGAGCCTGAGATATTTCTTCCAAACAAAAAAAAAAGCATAGAAAAAGATACTGCTGTACATACAGCTGAACTGGTCGATCAATGATCATGACCTCTCAAGAATTTAAGTGCAAAAACACACAGCAAGGAGTAAAATGCACCAAAGATGTTTAAAATTTGAGTGTTTAACAATCAATGTTTACAGAACTTAAGACGCACATTAAAATGAAGATTTTGTGGAGAGCTCAGAGAAAAGGTGGTGAATTTTGTTTTGATTCTGCCAGGATACAAAACTGTTGATTAAACTGTTGTGTCGCACACACACTCCTCCGAGCCACAGATGTACTGAAAAGTGTCATTTTGCTTTAAGTCATTGTGTAAAATTTGCTTCAGAGCACGGCGCTGTTCCAGGGAGGTTGGCGTGAGCAGGCGAGTAGTGTGTTTCTGTATCTGTAGGGCTCCCGGCCGCAAAGATTCAGTCGTATTTTGCAACCAAGGAGCACCACTTTGACTTGCAAATAAAATGAATATACGTTTCCAGCTCACAGTGAATCAATCGTCACGTTTAAAGGGGCTGCAGCATTAGTTTAACTTTACGATAACTGCTTATGACAACTGTTTACTGGAAGCTTCAAGCTCACAGCAAAAACACTGACCCTTTCTGCCAGAGACGAGCCGGGTCCTCCAACAGAAAAGCATAATTGATTCTGCTTTGATTTATTTAATAATTAACTGAACTGTATTGTGACATTACTTGATTTAATTCATTATTCTAACTGTAGTTAATTTAAGTGTTTAGTATTTCGTGGTCTACATTAGGTAAGAGGAGATTTCAAAATACAGAGATATATATTTATATATATTACATTTTTTAAAATTTATTTTCATGTTATTCTATTTAATTATTATTTATTAGTACATTATATATATTTAACTTTTTTTAAAAAATGACAAATAAATCTACATTGTGCCTTGTATACCCTGCATCACAATCTAGCCTAATAATATTGTAATATTATTTTTTATCCATATTGCCCAGCCCTAGGTGGGACAGTTTTGGTTTTTTTTTTGTTGGGACAGTTTTTGGCTAAAATATGTTTTGTTGCAGTACATTGCTTAGCTTCCATCCCCAGTCTGCTTCTCCAAAGTGGGGGCATGCCAACTGACATGTACATTAAAAAACAACCCCATTTTCATTAAAAACTGAACTATCCCTTTAAAAAATCAGATATAATGGCTTGCATAGTAAACAGCTCTGCTCATTAACCTGACTGTGGAAAACTGTGACTTCTTATCGCCATAAATACCTTGTCCTGAATTGTGATTGTTCATTCAACTTCCCACACTGACATAAACAGAGGCTGACCCCTCCTATAGAGAGGATGTAGAGCCAAAGGACGAGACCTGTGACATCATCGCAGCATGAGAATATGACCCATCACATCAACATGAAAGCTGACTGGTTGCCAGACTGAGTGATGAGCTACTTCTGCAGTGGATGAGGTATTTAACACTCAGTAGCGAGAGGGACAAGACAAATGTAAAAGCCCACAACATACTGATGGAAAATCCCATGTGCACCGGTCTTTCTGAAAGCTTTAGCGACGTGTTACGACATGACATAAATTATTAACACTCTGCTTTGTGACCTGTTGCACTTGTCATTCAACATTTAACCGTAAAGTCAAATGTCAACAGCCGAGAAAAATACTGAGGAGTGGCAAAAACCGCACATGTGCAAACAAACTGTGATTTCATCACCCTGACTCACAGCAACATAAGAAATTGTTTATTTACTGTTGATGTTGCAATTAGGTTTGGCCTATGATATATTGATCTTTTTCCACGCCAAACCATGTTGGCATCCACTAATTTCCAAACATTTTCATGGACTAAATTTTTAAAACTTTTCCATAACTTTTCATAAACCATTATAAAAATAAAAAAA
This sequence comes from Plectropomus leopardus, assembly GCF_008729295.1. Taxonomy (NCBI): domain Eukaryota; kingdom Metazoa; phylum Chordata; class Actinopteri; order Perciformes; family Serranidae; genus Plectropomus; species Plectropomus leopardus. Next base: position 23,922,583 of record NC_056481.1, on the reverse strand, counting down.
ATCTTTCCTCATTTGCCCAGCGTTGTTCAAACATATTCAGACTCCATTTATTCATAATTTCAATGCCTTTGTTATGGTTTAGAAAACACTTGCTTATATGTCACACTAGAGGTCAACACTAGGCAGGTTTCTATGAAACCTCAAACTGAAATTAAAATATAAAATACGCCAGTTTCTAAAACACTCCCATTTATCGCAAAAAAAAAAGTTTTTACACTCGCATGACACAGTCACACAGTCATCTCGCAATCTTTTAGCAACATTTCGAAAATATCGACAAAGTTTTGCGCAAATCTTCTGTCACATCCGTCATGCCTCTTTTGACTGTGGGATGCTTTGATGCAGTGTATAACTGCACGCTGGAGCGGGATGACGCCGCCGTTTGGTTCTGTGTAAAAATGCAGGGGCGGTATAAAGGAGGGACTTGGTTGCGGCCCTATTGAGCGATCTCTGTGTATAAACAGCTGAAAAGTATCTCATATGGGCCCATTTCAAAAGATCCAAAGCATCCCTTTAAGGGGGAGAATACTGATACCAAAAGCTTTGCAGTAATATATCTGTTACCACATATTACTGCACAAACTGTTTTGATTAAAAGGATAACAGGGCAAAAATTGATTATAGATTTTTATGCAGATTTATTTTGAAATCTTGGATCTTAACCTCAGTTTAGTTTTTAGGGTGCAGTTTAGGTTTTTATTCCCTGGAAACAATTAGTTTAGATTTTACGTTGGGTGTTGGTCTCATAAAGTCTTACTGATCACAAGCTTTCAAGAACAAACAATGCAGTCATGGTCCTGCTGCATGACATAAGACATAACACGTGCAACATCAGCAGCAACTTTATGACCTGTTTCAGCTTTTTCAGACAGTATTACAGTTCACACTCTCTTTTAGGTTTAAACTGTTATTGCCAGCTTTTTAAATTTTTTCATTTGTGTTGCTTTTTTTGTTACTTAAAGCTATAGATTTCTTGACTTCAATAGGAGGGAAAATTGATGCAACATAAAATTGCGACTTTTTTTTGTGGCAATATTGTATCGTTGTAGGGAGGCCAGGTATCAATTTTTTATTATATAAATTATTAATATTATTAATATTAATATCAACACTAGGGGTCGACTGATGTTGTTTTTCAGGGCCGATTCAGGTACTGATTACTGGTAGTTACTGAGACCAAAAACCCATATTTGAAAACGTTTTGCATTTACAATAAAAATAAAAATCTCTCTGTCAATATTTGGAATATAACAAACTCCAACACAAAAATTAGTTTAAATGCCTTTAGCAAATGTTGAAATTGAAACTTTCAACATCATATACAGCAAGTTCCCAGCAACTTCTATTTTTATAAAGTGATAGTTTAAATAAAAATGAATTTTAAAAAATAACTCCCTTAAGTTTTACAAAGTAAGATTTCCTCCCATGCTGACACTTTCTTTGCACTTTTTAATTACTTATTTTTTTTAATCAGCGATCAATAAATTAAACGCCAATACAGATAACTGGCAGATAATTGGCTAGGCCGGTAATCTGTCGACCCCTAACTTAAACTGCACATTTCATATCATCAGTGCACCTGTTGCAACCATGGGTTTAACACAGAGTTAGTCTATATGCATTTTAGATATAATACTGAATAGCTCCTGTAGAATAGTAACCATTCCCGTTAACACATTTCTATACAGTGCAGCAGAGCTAAACTGGGACTGACCTAATAACAAAGTAAACCCACAATCAGCTATCAATAGTGAACCAGTGTGCAAGTGAAGCAGCATCACAACTGTAAATGTGTCACCGTGCAAACACAGACTGCACTGTAGTAGTCAAGTAATGAAGAGTATGGTGATAGGTGTGTCATTTGGGTTGAATCACATAAGAGGGAAGTGAGGCTCCCATTAGTCATGAAGCTAAAAATGATCACCGAGGGTCAACTTTGTATGGAGAGGTGGCCAAAAGCAACAACCTGAAAAACAAATCACCGATTGGACTGAAGATGAATATTTACAAGCTAAACTAGTGGTGTGCACTGACTGCAACAATGGGTCCCACAAAATGTGGCTTGTTTCCCTAGAGGCATAAACTTGCAGCCAGAGTACAGTATGTGCTTCAGATGTGATATTTGGCGCTCAGGCAAACTGTCAGACCTGGCTCCGGTAAAGGGCGGTCTTTCTAACCTCTACCTGAAACCCAAGAAAGTCATCATTCAAATGAAACGCATCGTGCTGTGATTGTTTGTTCTAAACAAGATTTAAGTTGCTTTTCCTTCATTTTTTTCTCCGCCGAAATGCCCGATAATGGGCGGTGCGCGTATCAACAACCATGTTATAAAGTAATTATCCTTCAAAATATGGACTTTTGGGGTTTTTTGAATATGCCGAATCAAAGAATGGGTTATATATTTCATACAAAAGTACTTACTTGGGATTAATGAGATATAATATGTAACTGATAAACCCCGCAACAGTGAATTGCCAGATTTCCGTATTGGGATCGGCGTTTAATCTTTTCATACCGAAAGTATATAATACGAGGCTGTAATCTATAATCCGGGTTATAAATTAGTTTGGCAGTTATGTGATGAAACCCACCTCCTCTGTGTGTTTCCTCAGAGCTTTCTCTCGTTCATACTGGGTGACCAGTTGCTCGTTGTCCTCCTTCAGCAGCTCCAGCTCCACTTCGTGCTCCTGGTTGACAGCGAACACCGAGTCCAAGTTCTCCAGCACGGCGACGACCAGCGGCATCAGCTCCTTCACTACGTCCTCGTCGTATCTTTCGATTAGCCGTTCAAACTCGCGGTATATCGAGCTAGCCAGACCTGAGACCCGCTCGGACATCATGGCAGAGTTGCCGGAGTCGTCCTGATACAGGACTACGTCGTCCAGCTCCATTTTCTTGCCTCCGCTTGCACTTCTTTCCCAGCTAACGTTTAAGAGCTAGCCGCAAGCTCCAGCTGGCCAGAGGCTGTCCGCCTTGCTACTTTTAGCGCAACAAAACCGCGTTTCTAAAACATAGCTCGAGTGTTGTGTACAGTACACAAGAGACACTGCACTTCATAAACAACGTCTGTACTCGTTAGTCGTCTGGACGGCTGACTTTAAAATCTTGCTAGCACTGAAGCTAGCAGTGCTGAAAAGTCTTTACTTGGCTCCTGATTAGTTTCCCTGTCCAACAGATGAGCTCCTGCTGCTGCCTTCAGGGGCTGTCGGAAATATGGATTTGAACGCAGTTAAGCGTCAAAGCAAAGTGGTAAACAAGTGAAAAAAGACTTCGGGTTGTAGTTTTAAGTGTCTAAAAAGTTAACAGAATATATGTAATTCTGTGCACACAAAAATAGCGAGTGTACTACAATGTTTTAAAAATATCAAAATGCTAAAATAAAGCGAATGAGTGTCAATAAACACCAAAAATGAACAGCGAAGAATAATTATACATGTACTGTTGCTCAGATATAGTTGCTTTTATGTGACGTTTAAGGGGCGGAGAACAAACCCAACAACTGAGTACAAGTAATCCAGTTTATTTATTGACATAGTTTACTTTGCTGAGAGTGATGTTAATTGAACTAATATTTTTTTATTCCTTTTTGTCACATTCAGTCACCACGCAAAGTAATTAAATGTACCTTTAATGACAAACAAGGAGACCTTGACACAAAACTTAGCAGACTTAAAAAAAAAAAAAGAAAAGCAACAAGAAATCACCTGAAATTAGCACAAAAAGGGAAAACAAGTGCGAAAGAACATATACTGGAAATTACCTGAAAAGAGCAATAAAATAAATTAAAAAATATAAATAATGATATTCTTGTCTGTAACCTAATTTTGAATACATAATTAGAACAATTATAAATGTGTTGATAGTTTTCCCTAGTTATTTGATATGTTTCTACCGATTGCCTTTTGTAAAAGCAAATTTCCTTGTCATCTTTCACATTTTTATTCAAGTTACTGACTACTTTGTTTGCAATGTCTCTGAGAGAAATCAAACAAATTTGCTCACGTTTCAAATGTTAAAATGCTCGTGAAAGGCATAAAAAGACTGCACAAAAAAAAACTAATGTTGATCAAGGTTTCAAAGAGTTAAGAAAATTACATAAATGCACCTAAAATGACAGACAAAATAGTCATGTAGACCCGCCGTTTGATCTCTTACATAAGATTCAAAGCTAAAAGACGAAAAATGTTGCTGAGCAAACTTTGATGTTGCACACAATATGCGCGCTGGGATTCACTATGTCCGAGCTTTTAGGAGCAGGGGTTTCCGAGGAGCACCTGAAGATATCATGTGTTGTGACGGGACGTCGCACTGACGTCACATGCTAAACAGGGCTGATGAAGGATAGGGAGTAAAAACTGTAGCTAATCCTTAGTGATCTATTCATTGGAGTCATTTCATAATTATTTACACCCCCTCCCATTGACTCATGTGGCTTTAGGCAAAAGATGAATCCCATTTTTTAGCCTTAAAAAATGTTTCCTCTAAATGTTGTTAACTTGCATTCAGCTCAACAGGTTGCTGAGTTTTGGAACTGCTGGTATTCCTCCTATTAGAAGCTACATTTACAGCAACAGTAGTTTACATCCAGGTCTGTGGATGCTTGGATGCTTAGCATATATATCCCCCCCTAAATTTTAAGAAATTGCATCAAGGTCTTCTTGAGATATTGCGTTCATGTAAATGAGATGTATACTATCTCACAGTGACCTTGGACCACCAAAATCTAATCATTTCATTCTTTAGTCCAAGTGGATGTTTGTGCCAAATTTGAAAGAAATGCACCTCTCGGTGTTCTTGACCCATAATGCATTCACAAGAATGATAAAGACAAAGTCACAGTGACCTCACCTCATGGTTGAGTTTGAGTGGACGTTGGTGCCAAATTAGAAAAAAAAGAACCTCAAGCTGTTCTTGAGATATCAAGTTTACAAGAATGAGACAGATGAAGTAACAGTGACCTTGAACTTTGCCTACCAAAATCTAAGCAGTTCATCACTGAGTTAAAGTGGATGTTTGTGCCTAATTTGTAGAAATTTCCTCAAGGCTTTCTTGAGATATTGTGTTCACAAGAATGAGACAGATGCAAGGTCACAGTAACCTTCACCATTGACCACCGAGATGAGTCCAAGTGGACATTGGTGCCAAATTTGAAAAAAAAAAAAAAAACAACCTCGGGGTGTTCTTCAGATATCACATTCACAAGAATGAAACAAAGTCATGATCACCAAAATTGAATCACTGTATCATTAAATCCAAGTGGATATTTGTGACAAATTTGGAAAAAAAATCCCTCAATGCATTCTTGAGATATTCAGTTCACAAGAATGGAATGTACGTACAAATAGATGTAAAAACATACAGACGACCCGAAAGAATAACACCTTAGCCGACAGCTATCCCTGGTGCAGAGGCTATCACAAAGCGTATGTTTGCGCCAAATTTGAAAATGATCCTCTCAATGTGTTGTTGGGATATTGCGCTCACAAGAATGGAATGTACATACAGAAAGATGTATGGATGTACAGACAGACAACCCGAAAACATAACTCTGAGAGTGTGCTTCACAAGCTTTTATTTGCATCAAGGAGTCCAATGCAGTCTTTTGGGAATGTGAAACAGACAGTTATGCAGGCATCAGTCATTTCAAACTTTAACATCATATATATTACCTGAAAAAAAAGATGTAATATCAATGGCAAGTAAACACATTCCCACGCAATGTACAAGTACAATCTTTTCAGCTCTTCTTTTGCAGAACACCGTGCACTATTCAAACTGCACTGTAGAAAATGCAGAACTTAGTGTAAACACACTGCACTTATCACTCTTATTCCGTAAAGCAATTCAGTCGACTTATTTTTGCCGTAATGCATAGGCACTGATCACCCTGATGTTTCAAGACATTTAAACACAAGACAGACTAATTACAGTTACTACACAATAGAGACAAAATGCTTCAGCGCACATCTGGAGGTAAAAGGTACTCCTATATCCTCACATCCTGGATCAGACTGCTCCTAAGTCGACCCCACAGATAAGGAAGACAGCATCTGCCACTTTCAGTGACCGAGGCGGGGGGGGGGGGGGGGGGGTGGCTCTAACCAGGCACACAGCACTCACACAAACATTAAATGTAGAACACAGTAAAACTGCAGCACTGTTGAATATTGTACACAACGCACATTCAAAGATCATAGCATTTAAATTGCTCATGGAGTAACTCAAGAGAGTCGAAATAAAATCATGACTTGAATTAAATAATTAAAGGTGCATTTAAAAAAAAATAAGTGTCCCAACATGATCATTCAATAGAGATCACAACTGGTTATAGTTTCATGTATTCCATCCCTATTACAATCCAGCGAAGTGTCCTCACACGAAAAGGGCTTTAGGATAAGGCCCTGCAAATACGATGCAAATAAAGAGCGTGGAGTATTTGATCTTGGATCAGGTGGGGAGAAAAATAAACATTCAGAAGTGGGCTTAAAATACTGCAGAGTCCGGGAGCACAGACACAAGGAGTCTCTTTATGACACGTTTCAGATCGTGTCGTGCTGGCTGGTGTTTAAAGACGACGGGCAGAGGGAGTAGGGCTTGTCGCGAGTCAGGCTGTTGAGCGCTCTGAGCAAAATGTCGGGCATGTGATCTGTGAGCATCCTGGGACTGATCAGAATACTCCTGAAGGCCATTTCATTGGACCAGTCTGCGCGGTACCGCACCTGGGAAAAACAGGATCTAAGGGGGAAAAAAGAGAGAGAAAAAGAAATTAGATGGCTAAACCAACGCACAATTCTAATTTCAAAGAGTTTGATGTCTTGTTAAAACCAACACTGACACATATCTGGCTTCCAGCCATGTGACTGCCAGCATCCAACATTAACGCATTACTTTGAAATACCAGCTCATTAGTTTGAGATACAGACTCATTATTTTTGAGATATCAATTAGAAAACTTTTGTTCCCACGTAAAACTCATTATTTTGAAACGTTTCTTGTTATTTTGAGACACTAATTTATTATTTCTAAAGTTTCTCATTATTTTAAGATACTGAATCATCATGTCACAATACTAACTCATTGTTTTGGAAATGTTTCTTATTTTGAAATACTAACTTATTTTGAGATACCAGCTCATTATTTTTAAAAAGTTTCTCATTGTTTTGAGATGCCTATTTTGAAACATTTATTGTTATTTAAAGACACCAACTCATTATTTTGAGATATTAACTCATTGAAAAAAGCTTTCATTATTTTGAGATACTATTTTAAGACACTAGCTTGCTATTTTGTAAAGTATTTTTTATTATTTTGAGAAAGGTAATCATTAATTTAGATACCAACTCTTCATTTTGAGAATGTTTCTTAGTTTAAGTTTAAGTTTCTCATTATTTTGAGATATGATTTCAATACTTTGAGATACCAGTTTTTTAAAAAAAAGTTTCTCATTGAGATAATAAGTTATTATTTTAAGCGTTTTTTTTTTTTTTTAAACTTATTTATTATTTTCATAACATTTGTCATTATTTTGAGATACTTAGTCTTTATTTTAAAAGGCTTTCTCATTGTTTTGAGAAAGTCGATTATTATTTTGAGATACTGAGTTAGTTTGAGATATAATTCCTTATTTTGAGACACCAACTTATTTTGAAAAAGTTTCTTAGTATATTGCCTATGGGCTTCCGTAGTTATGAAGGGACTTCAGAGATTAAACATATGTGTGCACAAACCTCCGTGTGGGCCCGTCTTCTGTGATATGCAGAATGCGCCCGGGTAGAAACAGGGGTAAGTGGGTAGCAGTGTGAGCAGGTGAATCATCTGACGCCAGGCTCTGATAGGATGATGAGTGGCGAATGATCAGTGACTCCTCCCCCAACAGCGGCTGGCTAAGCTCCTCCTCCCTCCTGTTGTCCATCTCAGTCGGGAAGTCGTCCGGGTCTCCCCCGAACAGCTCGTACCAAAGCCCCTGCAGCAGGATGCGGTACTAAAAAACACAGACAGAACATATTTGAACACACGGACAGTGACATTAGGTGGCTGACGCCTGGCGCCAGTGTCAGTGCTTTAAATGGCTCCTACCTTGGGCTTATTGCAGTTTGAGACTATTTTAAGAATCCTTCTCTTCAGATCCTCCATATTGGGAATGCTCAATCTGGGGAAAAAAGGAACATTTATGAAAAGAAATAGGCAATACTGCAAAGGAAAAGCACAACTTAAAAAGAAAACAGAGGAAAAAGGAGCGCGTGAGTTGCTCTCATTTTCTGCCTCTCAGTGCCTGTAATAACAGGGCAGGGCCAAATATAGAGTCTCCATCATCACGCAGTAGCCTATAATAGCCTGTGCACCACAGCACATTCATACTGGGCTTTCAAAGACCAGAGTCTGCAGCGCTGCTATCACACAAACATGGATTTACCTTTGGTGATTCACAGGAAATATGTCACAATAAAACCAAACTGTTAAACGGATCTCCCCAATTTCAGTTTACATTATTTATAATTTATGAATTATGACTTTGACTAAACAATATATTCTAAAGGCTATGAAGTCTATCATGTAAAAAAAGCCATCAATCTTACCTGGGAACCAGATCCTTTCCCAGCACAACTGAGATCACAAAGTCCTTGGAGTAATCAGCTAAGGCTTTACTGCATATTGAGAAAATACAGAAAAATAACATTGTAAGAATACTCGGCATGCATTTTGTGAACACTACATATTTTAAAGGGTTAGTTTAGTTTTTTTTTTAAGTTGAGTTGTATAGATTACTTATCCATAGTCCATGTATTACATACAGCAGATATCAATTGGCATGCTTAAGTTTGGAGAAGACTGAAGTCCGACATGGAAGCTAAGAAATCTGCTGTTGTGATGGGTCAGCAACGAAACAGATTTTAGCCACCTAAAAAAAACAACAGAAATTTAATTATGTGCTACGCTGAGAGTATTTCACTGCTTTACCTTAATGTCAGACAGTGATTTCCAAAAGGAAAATGAGGCCGTTAAATTGCTCTCTTTCAAGCCAGACTCCACTGATGAAAACAGTGATTTAATATCGCTCAACACAGACGCAGGTGGTCCAGCGCTGCTCGATCAGTTAGTTTGTTTGTGCTATTGTGTGACTTTGGCGTAAATAGAGTCAGCTCAGATTCACAAAAATCACACAATGACACAAACAAACTAACTGATTGAAGTAACAGTAGACCAGCAGCTCTCTGTGTTCAGTGAGATAAAATTACTGTTTTCCTCAATGGAGTCTGGTGCCTCAGGCAAGAACACGGATGGTAACCTGAAGCTGTTAATGGTTTTCCTGTTGAAACCAAAATACTCTCAGTATAGCATACACTTAAATTCATATTGATTTTTTTTTAGGTGCAACCTGTTTTTAGGTGGTTAAAAAAAATTCTGGTCCCATCAAAAGCAATTCATTTCTTAGCTTTTGTTTCGGAGTCCAGTCTGCTTCTCCAAACTGGTGGCGTGCCGACTAACGTCTACTATATGCAACAAACTGACAATGGATAAACTCCATACAGCCCACTTCAACAAATGCAAACTATCACTATAAATCAGAACTGTAACATCATAAAGCACACTTTTTTTTATTATTATTATTATACATCTTGATAACACATTTCTAGGAACAGAGGAAATCTTGAAGTCACTGTAGTCCTTTCCAGCAAATATGTATTTCTTAACTATGCATTGTGACTTTGTAGAATTTTACATTTGAAATGACACCAGGGGAGCAGCCCAGAGTCAACCCACTGTCAGCTGTTTGTACTCAGCAGAGTCCCTGTATCATCTTCCTTACCTCAGGAGTCCCCCTGGTGGAGAGAATGAGTAGCACTGCAGGGTGGGGAAGGAATTGCGCAAGAGGATAGCGAGCACTGATGCTGTGCCAGCGCCCAGACTGTGACCAGTGATCACCAGTTTATACTCCTACAAACACAGAAACACACCCATATTCATGAGCTATTACTTCTGCTACGTTTTTTTTTTAACAGTAAAAAATACAAAACAGAGAATAGATATTCCTAATGGAGGAGTGCTGTATAGAAAGCGTGTTGTTTTGATCAGAGGAGCACCGCAAACATGCGTCATGTTTTTCAACTCTATCATTACTGTAACCTCATCTCATTTCCTCCACACAGGATTTGACAGAAGTTATAACAGGGCTATTATTTATTGTTTTATACTGAACGGGTCATATTTTATGATTTCATGTGACAAATAAACTGATCAATTAATTGTAGGTTAAAAACCCCCAGAAAAGAACCAGGGGAGGGGTGTAATAATACGAGAAAAATTGGTAATTCGGAGATAAAGACTATTCTCGGAGTTTAAGAAGTCATGAATTTGCAGGAAAAAAAGATTGAAAGTCACAAACCTACAAGAAAAAACTCTATCAGAGAATATACAAGTTTTCTAATGTAAATTTGTGAGTTTCATTAATCTCAGGGAACATCTCAGTTTTTTTCTAATAAATTTGCAACTCATTTCAGGCAATTTCTATGTTTTTTCTGACAAATTTGTGACTGTATTCTCAGAGAATATATAAGTTAATATAAAAGTTTGTGAGTTTTGTCTTATAAATTTATGAAAACCTAAAAAAACTCATTTTTTCTCATATATTTATGACTGCATTCTCAGAGAATATTAAACTTTTCTATCATAAATATACAATTTTTTCTTCTCAGAAATTTGTGACAATTTCAGGGAATTTCGTCATTTTTCTCACAAATATATGACTGCATTCTTAGAGAATATTCAAGTTTTCTATCAGTTTGTGAGTTTTGTCACGTGAATTTGTGATAATCTCAGAAAATCACTATGTATTTTCTCATAAATTTACAAATTTAATAGCAGAGAATATCACTGTGTGTGTGAGCTAATGCGGGAGCGGCTTCATAGAGAGTTGCTGCTAGAAACCTGCTGTGTATGTGATTTATTTATTTAGTTATTAAAATATTTAATTTGTTTTTCTCCCTTGTTTTTGAATAATTTGTTCTTTATTGTACTTGTACTATCTTTTTATCTGATAAGTACATGCAGTAAGCACAGCATAGAAATATAAAAGTAGCCCTAATATGCCGTCATACATTTGCCAGCAGAAATATAATTAAAATGAAATATAATGAAGCCCTCTGTGGCTGAAATGCAGTTTTTAACAGTTCCACTTCTTACCGGTGCGATGGAGAAGGCCTGGTTGAGGATGCCGTCATTGACCAGCTTCTTGTAGATGTAATTTGCTGCCTGGCATATTCCCTGCAGGAGTCAGAAGCAGCGTTAATCTCTACTCAAACACATGTCACGCATTAAAGACGTCTGATTCAAACAGGGAGCTGTGTTTAAATGTGAATTCACCTTGTGAGCGTAGCAGGCTCCAGTTACTCCCTCTATAGGCAGGTTCTCACATTCAGCAGACAGGTCTGTCAGGACGTCCTGCAGGACAGACAACCAGTCAAATTAACTGGGAAACTGACTGGTCTTATATCAGACCACACGTCAAAGGCAAAAGCTGTAGGCTACATGCAGATTTTTCGGAGGACTAAATGAAAAAAAAGATAAAAATACGGAATAAATATAAAAATAATGAAAACACAAAAGCAAGTCTATGAAGAGGGCTTTTGTGACGTCTTTTTATTTGTTTGATTTAAATATATCAGTATCATGATATGAAACTTGATATTGTCTTAGATTTTGTATAACTTAATACCGTGAGTGTTGTTTTTTCCTGGTTTTAACAGCTGCATTACAGCAAAGCGATGTCATTTTCTGAGCGTACCAGATTGTTCTAGCTGTTCTACTTTTTGCCTTCACCAGCTTAGTCATTATTTTCACATTACTGATGATTATTTATCAGAAATCTCACTGTGTACATAATTTGTGTAAGCACCAATAGCCAACCCTTCAGTATTGTCACAGTATCATTATCAAGGTATTTGTGATATTTGATTTTTTGCATATCTCCCACAGTCCTAGTTCTGAGTGTCAAATTTCACATTCAGAAGGGTAGATGTATGAAGTAGATTTCAGACCTCAATGGTCACCCAGTAAGTGTTTCTATGAGCACATTAAAATCAGCAAATGAGAACACAACCATGGAACAAACTGTTTTTTTTAAGGGAATATGTTTTTTCTATTATCTACTATTCACAAAAAAGTGATTAGTTGAAGTCCAGACTCACCTTCAGTGACAGAGTTCCTCTGACGGCCACCAGAATAGCCTCTCTCTTATGATCCAGAGCCACGTAGAAGGGGATCTCATAGATCTGCAGTACAGAGAATATGGATGAGCACTTTGAATTATTGAGGCAGTTAGACAGGTGCTGACCTCATGAGAAAACCAAATTTGTGGGAAACTCTGAAGACAGAGCATCTGATGAAACTCCTACCTGGTTGTGGAAGCTGACGTGGATGAAGTCTCTGTACTGCAGCCCGGTGCTCTGCAGGATGGACGCGAAATGACAGCCGAGGTGGTCTCCTCCAACGATGTCATAATCTGCTGTGCGACTTCTGCAGCTGATACACACAAATACACACTTTCATTTGAATCAACTGTGATCTTTTTTTTTTATCTGACTCTAAAATTAACCTGTAGGTCAGATAATCTGCTGTCATGAGAATATTTGGCTTTGGAAGCATGAAACACTTTAGTCTATAAGCAGAAACAAAAAACTTTTTCCCTAACAACACAATGCAAAAGTATGTCTTTCTGATGTTTATGTCTCCTAAAATGTCTGACTAGTATTTGTGCAAAGTTTGTCACAATAGAGGGTTGAAGGGGGTGGTATCTGTGCACCTTCCTAAAATCTCAGATTCAGACAAATTGCCGGGGCAAGCTGGATTAGGTTCTTCAATAAAAAGCCAGCTGCTGTCTAAAATTATATATATATTTACAGTTTGCACACACTATCATGTAACTCAATGCAACCTCCGTTAGCTGTTGGTTCCGAAAAATGGCTGCTAACAGCTAACGTCAACTAGCTCTCCTCCTGCCAGCGTCCACAGAAATGTGGTGTTTACAATGTAGCATTGTTTTGGAAGACGTGGGAGCCCTACATGAATATTACAGTGAATAAATGGGCGGGGGGGACAGGTGACGAGTAATGTTTGGTGAAAATGTTGCTTAACCTGTGTGGGTTTTTTTTAATTGGGGGTGTTTTTCTGTTGCTTCTTTTGTGGTGCTGTTATAGTTTCTGCTTATGATAGCATTTGTTGGAAAGCAGTAAAAAAGAAAATGACAAAAAACAACAACAATGTAGCATTATCGTGGGATTAACAGGGTGCATCCAATGACATGTCAATATTATGTTTACTACATCCTTTCATCCAGAGGACTTCCCGCAGAAGATACATCTGTCCATGACAAACACTTTTTCTACGGCCCTCTGGGGAGACTGTTATTCTCGAGCTCTGCTTTTCAGCCTGCACAAAACTGATGTGACACAACAGAAAAACATCCCCCCATTTGTGAATGTCATCCCGTTTGTCGATACACTTACACACATCCATACACATTGCAGTTCACAAGGCAAGTATCGGCTGATAACGATGTGTGGCCAAAAAAATCTGTACATCCCTACTTTTTGGGGCAGCATATTTCTACCTTTAGTCTGCATGTCTTAAGCTAACCTCGCTGGTCTGGTGGCTTATCTAGCAGGTCTTATAGACTCAGATATGTACAAAAAAGTGCATCTTACCAGTCTCCAGTGAGTTTGCAGGGTGCGGTTAAGAGGTTGGAGTAAACGTACAATGGCCAGCCGTAAGCTGCTGCAGCAAACTGCATACAGTGAACTGCTTTCTCCAGCTCTGTCTCCAAATCTTCTCCCTTCAAACAATAAAAGACATTAAAAAACAACGTCTTTTAAAAGTCAGCATTGTATTTTACAGACTTTCATGTCATAGACTGCTGTATTAATATCCCTGCCAGCTCTGAGGTGATAATGTACTCACGAGAATGACAGACCAGTACTTACGATGGGAGAGGAGGGGCTGTGATCCACTATGACGTCTGGGTTTCTGCTGAGCTCCATCTTATCCTGCTCCTGGTGCAGCAGAGCCAAACCAGCTGCTATGTCACTGGGAACCAGATCTGTGTCCTGTAACACACACACACACACACACACACACACACACACACACACACACAAAGATTTTGTACATTTCACACTACACAATTTGCTTCAATCTTTCTTATTTTTGTTTTTTTAAGTTATATAAATCTGTAAAAGTTATATATCTGACTTGGATCGACATCACGTCACAGTCATGTGCTGCGTTCAGATGCCTTTCACAGGCATTTAAAAAACAACTTGGCAAGAAATGTCATGTGAATTGCAAGAAGCTTTTTTAAAAGCTCGGGAAAAATGTCCAAAAAAATATATTTCTAGTGATCATAATTATATATTTAAACGATCTTTCACAGAAATATTATATTTTTTTCAGCATTTTTTTCTTAGGTCATTTCCTCTTCTGTTGTTTTTGTTAGGTTTTTTTCACTTTCCTGTTTTGTTTTGTTTTTTTGTTGGGGGGGGGGGGTTAAATTTAATTGCTAATTTTAAGTTAATTTTCTTCTACTTTTTTTTATTTTTTTTACCAATTAATGTTAATTTTTGGGTCATCTCTTACTAAGAAGCTCATTGTCCTCTTCCAATATTTGTGAAAGAAGTCGAGCCAATTTTTCCATGTTTCAAAGGGAAGATGCAGCTTGTACACTAACTGTCAGATGTAAAGGTCAGCGCAGGTGACAGACAGAGAGAGGGAGAGAGAAAATGTGTCTTACAGAGAAGAATCCGCTGAAGAGCTGTGCGATGCTGGAGAACGCCGCTCGGTGGCTCTCGTCCTGCGGCAGACAACAGCAGAGGAGCCGCAGCCTGTTCTCCCAAACCTTGACAGCCAGGGAGCGAGCTGTGGAGAAGAACTGGGTGCCCTCGTTGCTCTGCATGTCTCTGACTCCCAGTGGCTCCATGACGGCAGGCGGAGGACGCGGGTTACCCAGCGGGTCAAACACAAACACAACGCCCAGCGCAGTGAACAGCAGGATGATCCAGCTGTTAGAAAACAAAAACATAGATGCTAAATCAGAACACCTCTTTGCCGAATCATGAAATGATGATATTATGAGCTCATAACCCGAACCTACCTGGCAATCACTGCTGCGATGACAACACCCACTGTGGCAGGATCGCAGCCTTTGCTGTCACCAGACACCCAGACAGCTCCGAGACAGGCCCACACCAGCTCAGGGATGTAGAGGAGAGCTCGCAGGTACACCAGCGCGGGGATGGAGCGCCGCGGGCCGGAGTTTGTGATTGTACCTGAGAAACAATCAGAATTTTCTTTGTAATTGACTAAAAAAAGTGGATGTGCAATAAAATGCAATACAGAGGAAGACTGTTGTGTTGTGATATTGCAAATGGAGACAGAGGAAACTAATGGTGAGAATTTGTCCAATCAAAATTTCATCAGAGCGCCTTAAGCTAAAGCAAAGGTGTCTCCTCCCTTTTGAACAGTTGTGCTTTATGACAGTTAAAGGGTAACTGGTATTTTTTTTAAGTGTCTTTGAGTACCTTGAAAAGGTAAATAAAATGTATTATTATTATTATTATCATTATCATCATCATCATCATCATAATCATCATCATTTTTTTTTTAAATCTACTTATTTTTTTTTTACCTTGACCGTTTTCCCATGTTTTTGCATCTACGTGACTAATCAGAATAACTTTTTTAATTGTTGCAGTACTGAGCAAGACTGCAAAGGGGGGACAGGCTGCAATGTAGTCCTTGGTGAAATTGAGCGCTGTCAATGTACGTCCACTAAAAGTGCTTGTTTTTGCCACTGACAGGCTCAGATTGTTATTGTTTGTGTCTGAAAAAACTATGGAAAGAATCCCTACAGAGACAGACCTTGTTGTTAGAGATTGATCCATTTAATCGAAACAGCCCCAGAATCAATATTATTAAACCCACATCCCTCAATTTACAACAGTTATTTTATCATCGTAAAACACTATTCATTCAAAGTTGACACTGACCGACTCATACTATCCTTCTGAGTGCCTGACAACATTATGGAAAGGATCCATGCAGACATAGACCATTTTGTTGAAAAGTTAGATGATTTTTGATTAACCTGAAACAGCCCCAAAATCGTTAATATCAAACCCACAAGACCTCATTTAAAAAAAATTAATTCAATCATCATTCAAAATCAACAGAAACGTGAAACTCATAAAATCCATCTTAATTCGTCTTTCCAACATTCCAACAATCACTAACTCTGATTTGGTTAGAATAAACCCGTAATTCACCCCATGTGATGTGAAAATGTCTTGGCTCTATGCATACTTAAATTAGGTTTTATTTTTAATTGAGTCTGGTGATGGGGATTTCAAGGCTGTTTCTAGTCAAACAAAGCAGTTGTTCACATTAGTTACTTAGTCACTAAAATATGGAAGAAAAGGGTCCAAGTTGGAAAATGCTGAAATTACCTTTTAATGGTTTTTGCAAGATATAGCTGTTTTCACGATCAAAATTGGCACTTGTGTACATGCTTTTGTGTATGCACATAAAAAAGATACATTTTAAACTTTGATTAACATGGTTTCCCACTAGTTTCTTATATATTGTATTGTGCAACACAGCTCTTGTCTTGCAATCTCCTTACATTACATATTGCAGAATAACCTGTGTTTTGACACTATTTCTGCAGGGCAAAATGACGCAATCCTGTGATTTCAACCTTACAAAGATTCTTCGTGTCTATTCATGTCTTGCATGCTCACTTGACTTTAAGGCAGGATGAATGATACACCCCATCTTTACCTTGAGCACTGACGTAGATGATAGCACATAGTGACAGGATGATGAGCGCCAACACGACCAAAAGTCCAACCAGATAGCTGTGAAGAACTCCTGTCCCGTTACAATCGAAATGACCCTTGTGAGAAGTGAACAAGATCAAGGTGCCAATCCACCTAAAGGATGAGATAACAGCAGAGGAGAATGTTGTCATAATGCCTGAGTAGTTAAACGTCAGGTGGCAAAAGTATTTACTGGATCAAAGACACATAAAGGTAAAGTACATACCAAAGTATCCGGAGGAACAGTTCAAAGATGCCAGGGAAGACAAGGTCGTCACTGGCGATCCCCCACCGCCGTCCAAACACCACGATCCCAGGCATTTTGAAGGTAAACAAGCCCCAAAATCTCACTGATGGTGACCAACCTTATCACCACTATAGGACAGGATTCTCTTTAACAAAGCACACCTCAAGTCATACATGACTTGAAGCCACACTGGCTGACAACGAGCTGTGCCCACTATTATGACATGCTAATGTAACTTTCCTTTGTTGCTCAATATCCAAAATGAGTTATACGTAATGATGTAAGCTAGCTAGCGTAAAGATACGAGTGTCAACTAACGTTAAGCAATTTTATGTTAGTTAAAGGCTTTTATATACCTTTAATTCCGATGTCATATGCAGTTTTACGACCTATAAACACATAGCTTAAATAATGGTTCTACTGCGGCAAACAACAGCTTGCGTGACTAGCTTCTAATATTAGCCATGTAACGTTAGCTAAAAATACTATGAAGCTATTCCTGGAGAGTGAAAGCTAATCCCACAGGGCAAACACTACCATTGTTTAACTATTTAATATATCTGCGTGCTGTTTTACGTTACCAGTTCATGTCAGAAGTTCAGGTCACATACAAGATAGCTAAATGTGAAAAGCTGGTTTGTTTTGAAAACGTCAACAAGCACTGTCCGCTCCCTTGTGGTACGATGTTGCAACAGAGACTACCGGACAGTAGTTCCGGTCTGGGTTTTCTTCCGTTTCATATTTAAGGACACAAAGCCCCTCTTGGCAAATGTTAATGAGTTATATACACGACTTTTGTGAACTTTGCACAAAATGCTACTTTGAACTAAATTTCGCTAGATTATTTCACCTATTTCAGTGGAGTGCTTCCACATGCTCTCTTTTTTTACTTTTCATTTTTTTTGATTGTTTATTAACGTTAAATACATTGCACATTAGCTGAAATGGAACAAAATATCCTGTTTTCTGTGTCTGGTAGCCTATAAATCAAGAGTTCAAAGTACAAATACTCAAAAATATTGTAGTAATGTCAGCTGAGTAATGGACTGTTCTGTATGTACCAGAAGAGAGGTTTGGCTGGAGTGTGATTTTTTTTTTCACCATAGATTAGTTGTTAGATTTTAAAAACTAACCCTTTGATATTTGAAAGTTAGAAGTTGGAGATGACATCCTAGCCTTGACAAAAATCATGTTTTTTTTAACTGTTGTCATACATGCTCCTTACTTTTTTCAAATTTTAAATTTTAAATGAGACATGTAGAATTAAATGCTTTTGATGAAATCACTTTTTTATGCTCAGATTTGGTTAGGGTTTTTTTTTTTTTTCTAACAGAAGCAGTTGTCCCACATAATGTGTATGAGAAAATGTGGAAATACTGCACTAATTTCTGTCTTTTACTATTTCTGGCTATGATAAATGGAATAATTTCGGCAATTTTTACAGAAACATGCTTTCTTTAATAATCGACAGTAAAATACATACAGAATACAGACGTTTATAGCTGTATGCCCATCCCCTAAGCCAAAAAAAGCAAACAAAAGGTCCTCCCCAGTGCTTAAAAAAATATTTGACATGCCTCCCCCTTTTTGCACCACCCTATTCTCTCATAAATAATGAACAGTCCCTAAGGTCATTGCAATGCATATATGAATTAAGTTAAGTGTTGTAAAAATACTTTTCCAAGTCAAACTAATTGAAAACTGGAAATATTGCAATATTCGTGATGACGTTAATTCTTGTACAGGTTACAGTCTTGGGCACTTGCTTATAAGCTATTATAGGCATTATTGTGCTGGTATTAGGTGCTATTACCAGAAGCAGGAGCGTCTTCGTTTCGAACCAAAGACAACAGGCTGTATCTTTGTTATTTTAAGTAATCCATTTAATATGTATCTTCATATTCATAACTTTTTCAACGATATATATCGGTTCCATGGTGTAATGGTTAGCACTCTGGACTCTGAATCCAGCGATCCGAGTTCAAATCTCGGTGGAACCTGACTTTTTCGTCTTCTTCCTCCCCGCTGCTGCAGCAGCAAACATTACAGTGACGTCAGCACAACATGGCGGCGCACATTGCTCAACGTTCTTATTTAATTTGTGGATTTGTAGGAGTAAAGGTGACTCCGCAGCATGTGAAACTAAAGAGTGTTTTCATGAGAGACATCAACAACACTGTGCAGCAGAGTATTGGTTACGGGACCAGAGGGACAGACCCCACACAGGTTAGTAATAACACTGATAAATGCAGAAATTGTTTCTTTGTAAGAATGTCACGTCAAACTCCTTTAAAACCGGATTAAATGTGTTACAGTGTAAACACAACCCTGGCTGTTCCTGGTTTGAACAGACTAGACTTTGTGGATCGTTCTGATGCGTTGGGCTGATGTAGATATGGAGTATTTACATACATTTAACCTCACTCAGGTATTACACTATTATGCCTTCTAAATAAACACGTAATCTATAGTCAGTGACACATTTTATATTCCAGCAACGCCACAAATTCAAGGCTCAAAATGTTGAGGCTCAGTACAGAAATGCACAGGAGGAACAGCTAATGCGAGGAGGAAAACGGTAGCATGTTACTCAAGGATGTGCTGTATTTAGAGAAGCTGTTCCCTTTTTACACCACTAGAGGTCAATGTTGTAGTGAATAATACATCCATGATGTGATCAGACTTGTGGCTGGAGTTTGCTGTGACATTACCCCAATGAAAGACAAATGATAACTGTGATGAGAACAAATCAATAAATGCAGATCCATAAAACAGTGTAAATGTACTGTATCATAATGTAATGATGACTTAAACACTACAATTGACTTATGTTTTCAGTGTACAGTAAATCAATACTCTTTGTTTTACTTCTTCAGGACACCCAAGTGCACATTCCAGTGGGTAAATATGCAAATATATATTCACTAAAGCAGAATAATAAAGTTTTTCCATTCTCCTTTTGTATTTTTTAACAATACGTTCCTTCTCCTTCTGGCTCTTAGAACGCCTGAGAGTATCTTACAGCAGAAGCAGTGGTCCTGGTGGTCAGCATGTCAATAAAGGTATTCACATTTGAACTGAATTATTTTAGAGGCAAAGTGTGTAAGATTAGTTGGATTTAGTGGCATGTTGTGGTGAGGATTGCTGATTGCAACAAGCTCCCACTTAGAATTCCTTCAGTGTTCATTGTGCAGGAGGTTTTAACCGGGAGACGAATTATCTATAGAGGTGGCTTCCTCTCCAAAACAAACAGGACGTGGTGATTTAAACCGGTGAAAAACACAGAATAAAACTGTTTAACATTAAAAAATCTACATTTTATGATGCTCTTGTTGAAAAGGGTTTGCCAACTATGGTGATCAATGTGAAAAATGGGAATGAGGGCCAGCTCCCTGTGTTGATAAACAACTCATTCTAAGGCAACAAACATTCAACAAATCTTATTTCCAGGCACTTATACACTAATTAAAACATACTTTTTATATTATATTCCTTTTCTGTCAATATATTTCCCCAAACCCTACACACTGGACCACAGATTCTCCTTATTGGAAAATATTAATGTCAACATCAGTGATTCCTGACTGCTTGTACAAGGCTTTGACTCTTGAATCTGTTCTATCTGCCCTGCATACTCCTTTTTGTAACATCTTCTCAATCCGCAGTCAGCACTAAAGCAGAGGTCCGATTCCACGTGCTAACAGCAGAATGGATCCCTGCAGATATTCGACAGAAAATCTTTGAAAAGGTTTGTTTTCAAATGCTGCAGAATCTGGATACAATTTTTGTTTATCACTTTTGTACGCCCTTGTGATATTGTAGTGTTCAAATAAAAGTATGTAAGCCATGTTTGGTTTGCATTGAGGTTTATCTTATTTTCTTCCAACAGATCATAATTTTGTCAACAGAAAAGCAGTACAATTGGTATTTGAATGACTTCTGAATATGTAAATATAGAGATACATTTTCTACTTTGTGGCACAGAACAAAAACCGCATCAATAAGGCCGGGGAGCTGCTGGTGACCTCAGAGCTGAGCAGGAGCCAGCACAGAAACCTCTCTGACTGTATACAGAAGATTTCTGACATCATAGCACAGGCCAGCGAGAAGCCATATGAACCAACAGCAGAGGACATAGCTCTCAGGGAAGCCAGGTACAACAATACCCAATCTGAAAACACATTGTTATTAATTCCAGCATGATTATGAATGTGTCTTATGTGTTTGTCTGTGAAATACATTGTGCAGGTTAGAGAAGGGGAACAAGGAGCGACTCAGACAGAAGAAGATCCATTCAGCTACTAAGAGGAGCAGACAAGTGGATTTTGACTGATTTACTGACTGTTCACGCTTCTACCGCCAATGACTGTCAAGAATTACATATAATTTACATGTACAGTGTTATTGATTTCTTTGTAAATACAAGAAAAAAATAAAAGTTGACAACAAAAATAAACACATCTTGATTTATTTCTACATTTTAGAAAACCTCAATGATTTAAGACATGTATTTATTTGTTTTGGTTAATTGCCAACTTATATATTTCTCTACTTCTACATTTATTCATATTTAATTGGTGTTTTATTCCTGTTTTGTTTTTTTAATCGATCCCTGTGCTTATTTCAAAATATATGTATACTTGTATCATTCTTGAAGGCTGACACATGACATAAGTATCGTAAGTAATAATAATCGTCATTGTTATTCAGATCACAGAACACTCTCTGTATCACTAGACTGAATTCAGAGTAAGGAACCAATCAAACGCCGCACAACTGCAGCACAATTGCGAGTGTTATTTTTATGAGAGACCGCTGACATCACTTGGACAGTGCGAGGTGGAAAACAGTTAGCAGAGGATGGTTTCGATCCATCGACCTCTGGGTTATGGGCCCAGCACGCTTCCGCTGCGCCACTCTGCTTCATACATTCTTTCATCATTGATTTGCTTTTTACCTGTTTTCTACCGAATGTCGATGTTACTTACGTTTACTGTTTCTGTAACTGTTAATGACTATTACTATTACTGTGACTTCGCGCTACATGTTATGTAAGGAAGCCTGGCTATGTGCCTTGTCACCTAATGCTAATGTTTAGCTAATTAGCTAATTCTTCTTTTCGCTTTCTTTCTGCTCTTTAGAGTATTTACGGTAGCTGGCATCCTTGGCGTAGGTAATTTAACAAACCAGCTGACAAGCTAGCTAATACTGGTATGAACTACCCTCAAAACGTTGTTCAGCTGCTCTCGGATACAACTTATGTCATACATCTCGATTTTAAAACAAAAACTGCTGCTTCAAGCAGCGAAATACTTACCTGATAAAGGACAGAATCTTCAAGTCGTCATATTCCGCCTCCATTAACCGGTCAACTCAACTTCAGTTGAGTGGACAGAATCAAAAGTTGTGGACCCAACCAAGAAAAAGACGACCACGAAGGGACTCGAACCCTCAATCTTCTGATCCGAAGTCAGACGCCTTATCCATTAGGCCACGCGGTCGAATTGGCAAATCATTGCTTGTACATCGTAGAAAAAGTAATGATGTCCATATACGACCATGCTTTTAAATTAAACATTATATTGCATGCAATTGCGCCAACATGGCACATACTCTTTGATAGAGGATAATATTTAGAGGGTTTGGGATAATAACCTTGTCCATATATTAAACTTAAAGTTAAGTTTCTAAACAAAGTTTATAAAATGAAATTACAACAACATCGTTCCCAGGATCACAGGGACATGCAAAGCCCTCCACCATGCAAAGGTGGCGATTCTCGGAAGGGATATTTAATTATACTATATTTATGTAATCAACTAATCCAAAGATGGAGCAGGATCGACGACAAATACAATTTCGTTTTTTAAACTTTGTTTTAAAAAAAACTTTGTTTAAAAAATGACTAATAAATCTAACTTTTAGCCTCTACCTTCTATAATCATTGTGTAGAAATCTATGTATTACGTTTTTAATCGTTTACTCATATTTATACCTTTCCTTTTGTTTCTAACTTGCATTTTGGCTGTGAATTCCTTAAGTATAAAATGTGGTGTAAATTTTTTTTGTGTATATGGAACGGAAAAATATCTATCAAAATAAGTGACACAAAAAAGAGGGAAATAATACTAAAGTACAACGATATATCTGACCTTAACAAGGGGTTCGGTATTTAATCCTCTGGTATCATTATGGACATTTTTGTCCAAATGGGTCATTTTTCACTTTCTTTTTGGCTGTGTTGCTGAATATGGCATGACGTTTTATAAGAAGGATGTTTTCTTGATAAATTTTGGAGTTCCAATTTCAATTTTTCTAATGGATCTGTAATACACTGCATGCAAATTTACTACTACATAAAGGCCATTAAGGACAAAAATGTCCACTTTCAACAACCTTCATGAAAATATTATATATAAATATATTTTCCCCATTCTTGGGGTCAAATCTTTTAATGGCCTTATGTGGTAGAAAAAAATTTGTGATACCAGAGGGTTAACTTTCACAAAATGTTTGCGATTAGTGACACATAAGGCAGTCAGCAGCCTTGTGCACGCGCATGCACTCTGTAGGCCCAAACAAGCACCCTGACAAACAGTAAATTCCTGGATGTTTTGGCCTCTCGTCCACACAGTTTTAAGTCACTAAAACTGAGATTCTAATGTGCAGATTTTTTAAAACTCTGGTTACTTTGTATCTGTATGGATGTTTAAAATAAACAATGACAATCTCCTCATGTTGTGCAAACCCATAGTTGCTTTATGTAATGGGTGTAAGCCCGAACCATGATAATAACAATGGTGGACTTCTAGTTTGTTTACATTCTGTTAGCACTGCTTAGTCTAATGACTACTTGACATTTTAACTTAGTAGTGCTGAACCATTTCACGGATGAATAGAGCACCCAGTATTATCTGGTCCACCTCAGCGTCTGCAGTTTTAAGTCATAACTGGGACAATAGGCCAAGTCTTCCCATTGCTCTGACAGCCCAATATTCCAAGCCCAGTTAGTGCGAATAATGTCCCACTGAACCAAAAGCCCATTTATCCAACAGCTTGTTATCCCTAAGCAAATGGCAATTGCTCCGAAGTCCAATTTTTCTGTAAATACAAGATCCTAGCAGTAAGATAACCAAATCAGCAGAAAGTAAATGTTTGCATTGTACATGTCTGTAAACCACATATATGTTACGTTTGTACAACTTGTAACAGGGACACAGAAATGACTCATTCAGTTTTAGTATTTTCTCATATTTATTATTCATTTACATATAAATAGAGAGCCCGGTTCTGTCAAATGCAGTGGATTGCCATGAGACTTTATTTTGGAAAAAAAAAATAGACAGAATGGCAATTTTTTTTTTTTTTTTATCTTGTTTGAATTGTACCATGAATTTTTGTCAATTTAAAAGGAGTTATTAGAGTCTCCGTTGGTTGAAAAACTGTTTTAAGTATGAGATATGTGATAATAAGTAATTGGTACTCACGTGACTTAGTAACTGTCTCTCCGGCTGAAGTTACCATTTCTCTGTGTTTGGTTCAGCAGTTTAACCTTCTCACACGAGCAGCAGGTCTGGCCCTGATGACATTCTAAAGTCTTATTTAGCCACATGATTGAAATTTCCATGTTTTAAGACACATCAAAATTCATAAGTTGGGTATGATACATTTTATGTTGTAGAACAAAACATGTAGGTTTCTAAAGCTTGTGTTGACCAGAGACCTAATTTAGTCATCTACCCAAAAAATAGACTTTTAGAAGAGGGAACCAGAAGTTGAATAATGCTAACTCATCTCCATTTTATATAAAGTAAATACAAGAAAACAGGATACATTTGATGCTTTATTAACAGGGTAAAGTAGGTCTTAGTTCATTTATGATATGAACTAAGAGCAGACATTAATGCCAATATCTTAACCAATAATACACACATTTAAACTGAATAATAATAGTAAATTAAATAGGTTTATTCTGACAATTTGTTAGTGACATTCACATATAGGCACTGAAAAAGTAAAAAAACAAAAAAACATTCACACACAAATAAATACACAGTCGGGTACAATTTCATATTAGCTATCCTAAATATGCAAAAGATGAGGCGTCAAACATTTTCAAGTGCAATAGGTAAGACATTACAGTACAGAAACCTCATGAGCCTTTAAAAAATGATAACAGGCTCTGGTTTGGCATTGTTTTGTCTACGCTAACACATATTCTCCTCCCTCCGTTATGCTCGCATTATTCAAAAAGACATGAGCATTGACCTAAACACCACCTCATTCACCATCGACGTAACTGCAGCAACAATCACTTAACCTTTATTTCATCATAACAAGGAATAACAAGATCCCTTTCTGATTTCAGTACCAGTATGCAGGCTAACATCCATCCTTTGCTCTTTTTATACACACAAATTAGCCACAAGCATGAGTGCAGGGTCCCTCAGGTGTCAGCTGTGCCACATGTGAAAGGTTTCAAGCTTTGCTATGTCTTCAACTTTGCTGAAGAATCCAATATAAATTTAGCTGTAATAACATTCATTATAACAAAGGTTGATACATAGGAGGTTACCCAGAAAAAGGCATATGTATTGTATATAGTGAAAAAGGTGCAATATGTTTGCAGGTTAGTTTTATAGTTTGGTAAGACTGCTAGGTATTAGACAAAGCCCTGGTTTGAAGCCTTATACTGGTTACAGTTCGACTATAGAGTGTGTCAGCTATAATTAAAGGAAAATAGTCTCAACACTTGTATAAAAAAAGCTCCTAAGAATTCTCGTATAAGTTTTCACCACTAGACCATTTTCTTTACAAAGGATCTACATCCCCACGCTGTCCTCAGTCAATGGCCTCTTATTTACAATCCCAACGGCAATCAAGAGATATCATTCCTGTCATTTTGCAATTTTCATTGCCTGCTCTGTTACATGTCGAAACAAAAACAGTTTCCCCCAAAACCAAATAATGGTTATACTGTATATGGTGCAAAACTCATTGTTTTTATATTCTGTATGATGAGTGTCCATAATGCCCAGGAAATAGTGAAAATAACAATCTGCAGGGATTGTCTTTTGCAAGACAGCAGCTTTTTTAGCATTTAGTGGGATCATCACTTCTACACATTCAAAACACAACAGGTTTAACTATCCAAACTATAGCCCTATACTGTATATATCACTCACTACTATAAATAAAAATAACTTCCTCTCTGTGAGAGCTACTTTATTGTTACCCCAGTGGGCTGATGTAGTCCAGGTGAAGATGTACTTCATAAGTCATAACAGAGTTGAAGTGACTTTAACACAGTGAAGGGAGAAGTTAATAATTTTATCAATTTAAATTAAGTCTTGAGTCTGGATTTCTTTCCTATAGTAAGCATATCTTCTTCACTTAAACTTCAGTGGCATCAGAACACTTTTAAGGTAAGCACAAGTGTTAACATAATCAACACTAGATCAAAATAGTTAAACATTTTGGGAAGTACACTTATTTGCTTTCCTCAAATGGCTACAGCCAGCAGTCACTTAGCTTACTTAGCTAATTGCTGAAAACATGGATAAACAGCTAGGTCTGACTTCATCTAAATCTAATGTAATGCTTGCTAATTAACACATTTTATTATTAATCCATTAAAAAAAAAACAATGTAAAAACAGCTTGTGGTTTTTGCTCTTGGCAAAGAAATCATGTGGGGCATACCCTTGAAAAAATTGTCAACAAAGCCAGGCTAGCTATTTCTAGTCTTTATGCTAAGCTATAGGCTAACTGTTTCCTGGCTGTAGCTTCATATGTAGAGCGCAAACATGAAAGTGGGCTTAATTTTTTTTGTCGAACTGTCGGGAAGAAAATCAGTCCTCATAATCTCTATATAAAAGCTCCGAGGCACCACAGACTTTAAAAAAGCTATTGTAAAGTCCCACACAGAGAACGGTGCAAGAGAGTGGCAAAGTTGTCCACACTAAAGGCTTATTTAAACTTTGAACAGTGTTCATTTTATGGAGATATATGAGATGAGAGAATTATTAGCACCTCAAGTCCATCTGAGACTGACAGCACTGTGAGAGGAGCAATCTGTCTTTCGTGCTGTAATTAGCTTATAGCCTAAAAATGTTAGTAGGGTTCATTATAGTAACAGGTACAGCTCATGTTAATATTAGATTTCTGCCCATGTTTTCATAAGAGATGCAATATTCTAGTGTTATTTTGTGAAGCTTCAACATGTAGTGCACTTGTGAGGCTCATGAGAGGCATACTGCAGTTATTGTGTTATCGTGCCCAATGTAGTCAGGCAGTGAAGCCAGTAAGTATTTAGTCGGAACACAGAAAAAAAGAAAATTAAGGGCGGCTCAATCTTAACAAATTCATTCATGTTTCTTATACATATATATATGTCTGAATTTTGCAAAGTTTTAAAATTGATAACATGCATACCAGATTCTTGTGTAGTTCTGAATGAAACCGAATTTGACCTCAACTGAACTGAACTGTACGTGTTTTGAACTAGCACCCTTTATAAGAATGTTATATCCAAGCCCCTGTTCACAAACACAAGCACTGAAATCGCACATTATCATCTTCTCGAGAGCAGTGGTTTCCAACTGGTGGGTCGTGGTGCAAAAGTGGGTCACAGATTCATTCTGAAAGGTCCACAAGTAACTGGTGAACATGTCAAGGTTGTATATAAAAAAAAAAACACTTTATTTTGAAGTAAAGTGAATTTCTGGCACTGAGCTTTTATTTTGAAGTGCCATTTCTGTTAATTATTGCAATATGTTTTATTTCTCTGTGTTCTAAACCAACATGATGTTACATTATGTAAAATAAAACTGAACAGGTGCTCATTTATGCATAGACCTTGACTAAGGAGAAATTTGGACCCCGTGACTGAACCTGTTGGGAACCACTGATCTAAAGCAAATTAATGTACCATTAGTGTTTACTAGACTTGCCAGATTTGCCAGATTTGCCAGATTTGCTGGCTTTAGCCGCTTTGGTAGCTTTGATGTCCATCTTGGTCTTCTGGATACGAGAGAAGATTTCTTTGAAAAGGGCTTTGTACTCTGGAGTGTTCTGTCCCAGCCTCTTATCCACCGCCTCCACCTGCTTGCTGATGCTCTCAATAGCCTCAGGGGTGGAGGGTGACTGGGTGGGGGTAGGGGGAGGCGCTGGGGTGGGACCCATGGCACAGTCTTTCATGGACGGGTCTCGGGAGACGGGTCTGGAAGTCTGGACACCGGCGTGACACAGGCTCTCCTCGTGACGCCTACACTTCCCTAACAACTCCTCATATTTCTCCAGTAAGGCGTGGTACTGCTCGTCCACCTCCCTCAGGATGGACATCCCTCTCTTCCTCACACTGTTTGCGTGAAGCGCATAGCTGCCTCTCCTGCGGCCGGATGCATCACGGGCGACGATGGCGTTGAGCGCAGTGTCGCTGCAGCTTTTCCTCACAGGGCTGGACTCGGGAAGGGCTTCCCCTCCCACACCTCCTCCGCCTTCATTCTCCTCCCTCACTCCTCCTCCTGTCTCCCCGACTTCAACTTCCAGGAAGGTGTCAGTCTCTGGGGTGCTATTGAGGACAGTCTGGGTAAGAGTCACGCCGTCGTCCTCGCTGCTCAGCAGGAAAGTCCGAGCACGACGTAACTGCTGCAGCTCCTGTAGTTCCACTTCCAACTCCCGTACCCTCGCCTGGCAGCTCTCAGCATCCTAAAAGCAAAGACAATCAACACTGTAGCTAAATATGATAACAAAAATATTATCGATATTAATTTAGTTTGTACATACTAGAGATGTAAGCGGGATTAGAAATTACATTTTTGGCCACCCCCCACTGTGACTGGCCAATTCCCAAATTTACCAGCCACTCAACAGATTATCATTGTTTTTTTGGCTGGGAAGTGAAGCAAATCTAGCAGCTACTTGCATATTTCTGCACATTCTGATGAAGGTTTGTAATCTCACTTGTTAGCAACAACGCTTTACTGACATATTTTATGTTGTAGAACAAAACATGAAAGTCTCTTAAGATTGACCACAGACCTAATGTAATGCTCCTCCCCAAAAACCAATTCAAAAAATCCATTTAGATGAGGGACAGAAGGTATCGAAAAACAAATCCACCTACCTGCACCCGTGTCTGCAGGCGGGAGAACTCTGCAAGAAGGAGGTTGCACTCTCTCTCCACCCCTTCCCTTCGACCTCTCTCAGTCCGGGCGGCCGCTCGTAGCGCAGACACCGCCTCCCTCAGATGCTGGTTCTCCTCTTCAAACGGTGGACGCTTTGCATCCACAGTAAAGCTCTCAGCCCTGCCCACGACAAACTCATCCTCATACCTGACAAAATGACAAATATAGAGTTCCTTACAGGCAAGGTTTTTAATTTTTGTAAACATAACTTGACACCTGCGCTCCTTGTATACAGACTGTAGGAAAAATAAGTACCTGGGTGCTGTGCAAAGCTCCCTCAGGCAAGGGAAGGAGTGGATGGTCTTGCGTCGTTCCCTCTTCTCTCTCCTGACTCTGAGCTGCTCCATGGAGCGAAGCTGGTCCACCTGCCCTGAGAGAGACTCCACCTGGTTCTGCAAAGTCTCAATGGTTGCTGTTAACCTGGTCCACGAGGAAGAGACAATGTTTAGGAATTAAAGGAGGATGATAGAATTAAGAAAAGAAAACTTTGAGTCCCACTTACCCCTCTATCTTCTGTTGTGAGCTCTTGCTGTCCATCACCAGCGTGTGGTTGGTGCGTTCCAGCTCTCTGGCAGTCCCATCCAGCTGCTCGTACACTTTGGCATGCTGCTCGTTCATGTCCCGGAGAACCTCCAGCTGCTTCGACAGGTACTGTGGGTCAAACACATATTGTTTGTACAAACACCTTTACTCAGTGAAAGTATCAACGCACAGGATCAACAACATTAAAAGTTCAAATCTCTGTCACCAGCATGAAAGCAGCAAGAGCTGTCACTGGCTTACAAGAATTTGGTACATTCCTCTTTATATGTAATTGATGTGAATGATTTTTCAAATATTCATTAGGGTTTATTGCAAAATTAATTATTTGTATTAAGCAATGTATCCTGGTATTGTACTGCTTTACAATTAATTCTATGAACTGACTACCAGCTGTGACAACATCATGATGACTGGTATTGTTTTCACTCTGTTAGTCTGTGTGTGTGTGCGTGTGTGTGTGCGCTATCATAAGAAAAAAAAAGTGGTCCTGGTGACAGCTATTGTAGCCGGTACTACCACAGAGGCTGTTTTTCAGTGTTATATGTCTTTCTGTGGACAGATTTTATCATGTGTTTAGAGTTGCAGCCATGCAAGACGCAGTCATGAAACTTTACAGGTTTGTAGTTGAGATCAAAAGGAGGGCAGAGTTCGAAGATGTGTCTGGTCTAAGCAAGAAAGTTGGAAGTAGGGGTGTAGGATGAATGGCAGGGGCCGTTGGCCCCACGCTTTAAGTGCCTGGCTCACGAAACTTTATAAGCGTGCAGTTGAGATCACATTGTTTTTCATCATCTCTAACTTTTATTTTTTTCTGACAATTTTAAATCTTTTGTTGTCTTTTTGCTATTTCTAAGGTAAAAGGAACTATAAATTTCAACATTTCCAAAATGTACCTTTTCTTGTTATTATCAAGTCAAATACAAATTAGTAAATCTATCATTTAGTTAAAAAAAGTTTGCATTGTTGTCCTTTTCCTCCACATAAAATTCTAAAAATATGTCAAAATGCACCACAAGATAGATTAGATAAAGTGTATACATGAAGGGTGTTATATATATATATATATATACAAATCATTCTAAATAAAAAAAGCCTTTCTTTGTGCTTCCCATCGTGCCTGAATCAGGACAAACTCTTGGCAGCTTTGCCACCACTCCATCACTTATACCTCGATCTCTTGCACTTGCTCTTCATTAGTGATGTACATCTGCTGCAGGGAATCCTCCAGCTCTTTGTTCCTCTCCAGCAGAGTCTTTCCCAGCTCTGCTGCCAAGTGGAGGTCTAGAAATCAGAGTGAAATTTAGAAACAGATGAACAAATAAGTCACGAGTGCAAACAGAGAGCTGTATATTGAACAGTAAGGAAGCAAAGTGCGAAAGTTAAGCTCTGTAAAAAAAGAAAGCCAAGAAGAGGTGGGTGAAGACAAAAGGAATATTATTAAAAAATGTGATTTGGAAAATGGTGGTGGAGGGAAGATAGGAGAGGAGGGATTATGAGGACAAGAAGGGGGAATTAAATCTCACTGAAGACAGACTGCAGCCGTACAATATAGATTAGCCGCTGCCACGATTAATGCAGCGCATTATTCTATTTTAGGCGAGGTTATAACAGGGTCTGGAACAGAATGATCAAGCGGTCCATCACGTATTCTCAGTCTGCACTGGACCAGTTCAATTATACAGAGAGGACAGCAGGGAGACAAGACAGACAATCTTTCCCTGCAGAATGTCTCCCTGCAGGTCTTCTTCTCTCCACTGACTGAATTTGAAGGTCAGAGATTGGTGCCAAGATAATTTGAAGAGGCGCCTTTCCACTGAGATTAGGACAGAAGTAGGCTGAAATGATGCAGGAGACTTTGACTGATCTTGGCCTAAAAATCCGGCTCTACAGACCATTGCTTTATCTTATTTCCCCACACTCCACTGTTCTTGATTTTTTGCTTCCAGGCTGTTACAGCAGCTCCACTTTATGATGAGTCACTGTCATCATTCTTTATTCTAGCTGTGCTCTGACTCAGCGGTACAGATGGCCTACATTATTAGGTCTGAGTCAGCAAGATGTATTTTGCGACCTCTCCGGCAGACAGCAGTGGCCTAAACTGAACAGCCAATGAAGTCATCTCTCATTCAGTGCTGGGTATGTTCGCAATATTGAATAGTGATCACTAGGATGGATGCCAAGTCACAGGCGACTCAAAGCAGCTCCTGATCTTCTGTATATCACTGCAACATTGGCATCAAATGGAGTAGACAGACAAAGCGTGTACTCAACCAGTGTGGGATCACACTGGGATCACTTAACGTCAAAAATTCACGCAGAATTAACACCCACCTCTACTGCTTCTTTCAGTCCTATGGAGAGTTTTAGCACCTTTTAACTCATTGTGTGGGTTTCAAGGTTCCCACACAATTTCGTGGACAAGATTTCATATTATTTTCATGACTTTTCAAGGACTCAGTAAAAACAATAAAAACAATGTTGGCCCATTTTTCTTAATTTCATCTAGCTGGCATACACATGAAGGGAAAGACCAATTGTGGGAAGAAAATGAAGAAACATGGTAAACAAAACATCACACAATGACATATTTTAAGATACGTCGACGGCTACATTAAAAAACACTTCCCACTATGTTACAAAACTTGGAAGGCTAATCATGCAAAAATACTGTAACAATTTCAATGCACAACAAAATTCCATGACTTTTTCAGAATTTTCAATATTTTTTAGTAATTTCATGACTTTTCCAGATTTTCCATGACTGTAGGGACCCTGGGTGTGTTTGTTTTTTTGCAGTAGCAGCAGGCAGCTGTTTCTGGTGAAAAAGCTCTGATAAAGCCACTCTTCACTACCTGCTCACCATTGTACAGCAGAAAGACACAGTTAACGTCACGCTGATGAACATTGTGGGGAACTCATTAAAATGTAGCATACATCAGCAACCTGCGTGGACAGCATCAATGCTAAATCTAACAGAGAAACCAGTTTGACAAGACCGCAGCTTACACTATTAGTTTTTTTCAGTGGATCCTAACCAATACAACTTCAAATAGATTTCAGCTTATCACAGATGTGGTGATGGTATGGTTATCTGCATATCTCCACTGATAAGAAGAAAGAAGCTGCAGTACAGAAATATTTAGTACTGACTGAAATATTGGATTATGGGTTCATGAGTTCTTTCAATATGCGTTTTAGACTCAAAAATCCATGATAAGTTGGATTCTGTTTTTCAGTCACTGCATGTTTTGCTCTTTTTCTACCTGGCAGTCTTGTCTTCAACTCCCTCAATTAGCCTAATGAGCAGCAAGCTAAGCATGCAGCTGCCAACTGCTCCATATGGACTCATTCACACACTTCCCTCTGTGCTGATAGCTTAATGAATTCCTGTGAGGCCCTGGTGTCAGCAGCTCTGGTACCATAGAATGGATTCGTCCTGGATGCCTGAGAGAATGAGGAGCCCGTCCAGCCCTCTTTCTGCTGGGACAAATAAACTACAAAGGCTCTGTTGGACTACTCTACATGTTAAAGCTTGGAATTGAAATCCTTCATGATAAACATGAGAAGGTATCAGGGGCTTACTGTTGGGAGAGGTAAACCAGGCAAACTTTGCCCCTCCCACCCCAAAATAAAAATTTTGTAAAAAGGGGCCCCCAGTGGCCTCTTATTTTGCAATGACAATTATAAGCCCCCTTTAATCTCTCATAAAGACATGTAACAGTTCTCTAATGCTGCCCCAAAAACTCTTAAATGGGACCCTTTCTATTCACTGTATGACAGCAGGATGAGGCATTTCATCAAATGGTTGTGTAAATAGTTAACTCTTTGCCAAAAATGCTTTCCATGGCAACTTTACAAGGTGATGATATATCGGTGTTGTGTTTACAGTTTGTTGCACTGCCCCCTAGTGGCCAAAAGTGAATTAATGCAAGTTTAAAGTTTGTTTTTAATCAAAAAGTGAAAAATCCTCTAAAACAGAGCATGTGATTGTTTGATTAATAAAGTACCATTTAGTTAGCATTAGCTGTGCTAGCAACAATGTCTTATTTAAAAAGAGCACAGATGACAAAATCCTTTCTTCAACAGTACTTGCATGTTTTTGTTGGGGTATTTTTTGTCTTGCTGGACTTTTTTTTTCTTATTTTGCAGCATAATATCCCGGCAAATTCCTTATATGTTGAAAACTACATGGCCATAAACTGTAAATAACCCAGCAGATCATGCGGCAGTCATGGTCAGTGTAATGTCAGCATTCCAGCCAGCATTCGGCTCATAATAACTTAAAAAGTGTTAGAAAAGCTGAAGTGGCCACAGCTGAAGACCACTGACGAGCTCTTCCAGCCTTGGGCCAAACCGACAAACCTAAAACCAAATTCCAACTAGACAGCCCAAACACTGTTAGTGTGCACATTAAGCTGCCAGAGTGGGCGAGGGAGTTCAGTGACAAGAGAATAACCAGAGAAGGAAAACAAAGTGGAACTAGGAGAGGAGAAGAGAGCCAATCGATACAACTCACAGGACTCACAAACAACTTAGCAAGTCAATACTCGCCACAGATAACGGTCTGTTTGCTCCACACAGACCTGAGGCCTGACCCTAACAGGATGAAACCACTAGAGCCGGAACTCCAGCATAATCATATCATGTATGACTGATACATTTCCTGCATGCTTCAGTAAACCAGTTGCAAGCAGTTGGAAGTGTGTTGCACTTTTCAAACAGTAAACACTAACTACAAAAAACTTAAGGATATATGAATGGTAGACATTTTCCATAACATACTGGTGATCTCGTCTACAGGCACGGTTGTTTTTGTAGGTGTATATCTCCCATGAGATTTATTGGAATGTGGACTGTAAAACTCCTCTTCCTCTTGTCCTGTGTTGCGGACTCGACTTCTTAACAGAAAAGCAACATCCAGTGGCCAGAAATGAATTATTTAGTGCTAGGGCGGACTGCTTTTCTGCCTATAAACTGCACTAATGCACGATATGCCAAAGCAGCAGAATTCAGCAACATTTTTATGGTCCACGCTGGGACCTTTGCTCTCTAATACTGTGTCTTTGGGTGGCATAAACACTTATTAAGCTCTAACAAGAGCATTTAAACAGCTGAGGAAGCCTCTCATCAGATGTAAATCACCTAAACAAGCATCCAGTCTCTGCTGGTAGAGCCACGTATTTTCATCTTGGACTTTGGCCAGTGGAGTCTCTGGCTAGCGCACAATAGGCCAAACAAAGATGCATCCAAATTACATGTCTGCATCCCTTCTGTTTTTCTGCTTTAAGAGTTGAAATGTGAGCTGTAACTACTTCATTGCCTCTCTCACATTCCACAGGGAGACTCCCTATTCCAAGTTTGACATCTGTTATATTTCCACCAAAATAAAGAGCTTCATTTTCATATGACTTATAGGAAGATTTATACATTTTGGGACCTAAACTTATGGCTCTTAATAATTAAAGGTTCTACATAGGACATTCAGAGCATTAATATAGAAGTAAGCAATTATTTGCAATGTAAAGACATAGCAGAGTAATGGCATCAGCAGAGAATGACGTTATGCCATGACTGTACTAAGGGATCTGGATACAGCATTGAACCCTGGCAGGGATGGGCGATATAACGAAATATCGTCTGATGACAGTAAAACATCTACCATTTCATATTATGTCATATTGTTTATTTCTTTTATGTCATCTGATAACACTTTCCATCCGTTCGTGTTTCTGAGGGGCCGCCTACACAATGCACCTCACCAAAACAAACAAACATGGAGGAGCTGGAAAGCAATACTGAATGTGGGGCACTGACAACAATGTTTCATTTTTCCCTCTATTCTGTGGCTCTCTGCCTCTAACAGACATGCAAACAAAAATCAGGGCTTTTGCAGAGCTCCAGAGTGTAACTATTTAGTTACATTTTGCAACCATGGAGCACTCCTATGATTTGCAAAAACTATCAATATAAGACCTGCAGCACTGATAGTTTGTTTCCAGCTCACAATGGATTGATCCTGATATCACGGTTACAGTTTTAACTTTTTGATAACAACAGCCGACTGTTAACTGCAAGCTCCAAATCCACAGCAAATACATTAAAACTTCCAGCCCAAGATCAGCCAAGTCAAAATAAAAGCACAATGGATTCCACTTTGACATATTCAATTATAACAATATTTTATTTAACTTTAACAGTACTTTATCTAAATTTATACTTTACGCTATTTAACATTATAACAGTATTTTATAAAACTTTATTGTAACAGAAGTTTATGTAACTTCATTTTAAAGCACTAGTTACTTAAATGTTTATTGCTACAAAATAGCCTAAAAATATAATTCTATTATTTTAAAGCCATATCGCCCACTCTACCTGAGAGTTGCTCAGTGGCGAATGAAGCCAAAATGGTTCAACTGTTGTGGTTCAGTGTGTGGCCCATACATATGCACCAGAACCAAAACAAAAAAATAAAATAAAATTGGCACAGTGTCACTATTTTTGCTGGTGCAACATAGTTGCAGATTATTTGTTTGCTCATCTATTAATTATGACAGCTCCACATCATTCTGAGTAAAGTGTTAATCCTCTTTTCCTCCATGTTTCCCGTCTATAAACCTCATACAAGAGCCTTTTTCTCCCGCAGCACTTAGGTCAGACTGATGAGCCTGCCAGTGATTCGTGCTCAACAACAACTGCTGTACTGTAACACCATGACAGTGGCGTCTCTCTCTGAAGGACTCGTGGCATCCCGAAATGTCGCACAACAAAACATGAGCTCAGGCAGTCAGCACTTTGAAGCACAGAGCTGCTCTGAGAGCTCTGACATCCTCTGTGCTCCATCAGACACAGACACACACACACACACACACACACACACACACACACACACACACACACACACACACACACACAAACAGGAAGTCACTGCCCAGTTTTACACCAGCCATTTTGACTTTTCGGAAGGTTTGTCCTCTTTTCTAAATCCGTATTCTCTGAATGAAGACTAGTGAAGATGTGTTTTTATCTTCAGGTCCATGTGTGACCATTTTTGTGCAGGATATATCAAATCTCTTACATCATAATTGCAGGTTGTGTTTGCCTGCGTGTAGCCAAGTAAAAATCACTGCATCAGCACTATTTCATCTCTACCATTATAATTACCTGCCATGTGGACGGAGATGAAGAGAGACAGAAAATGAAGTAAGTGGTGCAGAGAACAGCGAGGACTCTTAAAAATGCACTCGCAATGAGAGAAATCCCAAATTCAAAATATATCATGTTAAATTTGGAGGTAAATTGCCTGATTAATGTCCTTGCAGATTCTCAGTGTGCAGTAAAAATAAACTGTGTGACCTCTTATAAAATGTACTTGGCTGCATGTGACTGACTGCTATTAGTTTCCCCGAAGTGGAACATAAAAAAACAGTCCTCATCTATATGGAAATTGGCTGAAACCAAGTCCATCTGGCATAACATAAACATGATTAAATGCGTCTTTTATCAATACTGAAATACATTTATAAACATTTTAAAGGATTTTTCCATACTTATTAGTTCTTTCTTTATGTCTTTCAACATGTTTATATATTTCAAGGGGCTGTCTGGCACATTTTACGCGTTTTACATTTTTAGATAATTTTGGCTGTGTTCATGCATATGGAATACATTTTGACAAGTTTCTGTATTTTTGTTCAGTCTTGGAATTTCCTGCTCAGCTTCTACAATGAGTGTAAAATACGCTTTGAAAACATAATTGTTAAATTCATACTGTTGAGTGCAAAAAATGCACTATTACAAACCCATACAAATGGCTGTTTTTAATCCCACAGCCATCAATGTATGAAAACATGCATTGTATGATTTCTGGGTGTCATTCTGGGTTTTGCCTTGGAATTTATCATTTTTACTTTTTCCACCTAATGATGTCATTTTTTAACCATATTTGGCATATGGAGAAAATATATACAATTTCCACTAGATGCACTGTCAATTTTTCTGCTAATAGTTGACATGTCCCCGGCTGTAATATTTTTTTTTAAAAATCTACTATACATGTAGTATGTTGAAAATATTCAGTTTTGTGGGGTTTTTTTAAATCTAAAAACACAGTGGAATCATGACAAAAACCTGGCATTTAAATTTAAAATTCTGAAAATTAATGAATATTTGACATTTATGATCAGGACTGATGTTGACTGAAGCAGAAAATCATATTAATGTATAATATTTTTTACAGCTTGATTTTGAAAAGTGCATTTGTGCACAGGGCGATACTAAGTGTGTGTAAAAGATGTAGCTATGATAGATTTACTCACGCTGTTCCCGTACAGAGCAGGTGACCTTGAATAAGAAAAAATAGAGGCTGATAACTAGCTGACTCTGAATTAGGTTAATTAGAAAGAGCCTCAAGAGTGAGCCGTGCTGCTGGTTTGTTTTTGCAAGATTTTTCCTTTACTAAGAATTCATGAGTTGGGATCTGATGATAGTGAATCCTGCATACTGCTAGTTTTACGCATATTTTTACAGGGGCAGTAATCACCAGAGGCCCTATGATACAGTATTATCAAGATACATAAGTCATGATACAATATTATTGCAATTTTAAATGTTTTACAATGCGCTGAGTATTGCAATAAAATATATTAAGGTAGTGGTTCCCAACGGGTCCAACCACAGGGTCCAGATTTCTCCTTAGTTGTTAGTTCAAGGTCCACACACTTATATTAAATATTTAACGTCATACTTTTGGCCATGTTGGCAAGCTAGTGTACTGTCTCTTTTAAAGCAACATTATGCAATTTTTTTGATTTCTTAACAACCAAACAACCAAATGCATCAGTATTTGACGACCTGGGAATGAGAATCAACAATCAACTTAAAGCTACAAATAAACAGCATAAAAAATAAAGAGCAATCTGATCAGTATAAGTATTGTTAATCAACTTAAAATAATTACTTCAATTGGTAACACATAAATGAATTAAGTTTTCTTAACACTATTTCCAAGCAGCTGTGATAATGAAACTTGATAACTTGATTTAAAACAACTTAATTAATTTATGTACTGCCAACTGAAGTCATTATTCAAGCTGGTTAACAATTCTCTTTTTTCAGGATATTGTTATTTATTTCCCTTTCACTGAAAATTATATCCTCGAAGGAAAACTTTGTCAATTTCTGTTTTATCTCATTAGACGAAAGTTTTGGTCTGTTATCAAACCTCAATCTTTTTTTTATTGTAAAAAAAATGTAGGCTATCTCGTAAACTAGAAAAGCTATTCATTTATTATTCTAGTAGCTTTCCATAAGTTGTATTTGTATTTTCAATATTAATTATTTATAGAATTTTAAAAAATTATGCTTGGCATATCTGTTTACATGTGATATTGCAACGCAAAAATATCGCAATACTATGCTGTACTGATTTTTTTCCTCCCACCCCTGGTGAATACCTTTGAAATTATGGATACATGTGTCTAAGTGCACAGAGCTCGAGACTTTTGAAATAATTAGGCTATGTATTATGAAATTGTTACATTTCATATTAAAATAATGGGCAAAATGTCAATCCCATTCAAGTTGTTTGTTTTGTTATGTGATATTTGATGCATAATGATACAAAACAGATAAAAATCGTCCGATACAGAAGCACCACTATGTTTACACCTTACTTGATGTTTGTTTTAGGGTTTTTTTTGGTAACTCATTTTAAAATGGTAAATCTCCCATAAACAGCAGTCCTGGTTGCAGCCTGGTATTGTCAGTGTGTCTGTAACACAGTCTGATGCTGACAGCTTCCAGCAGTAACAGGCCCTGCTTGCTTGGCATGCTGTCAATGTATTGTTGTCAAAGAAGCCCTGTCTGCTCATTACTAACTGTTCAATGTTAATCTGATTGCACTGAAATTAAGGAAGGACTTCTAAAGACATGTGTGCTGCCTGTCTGCATGACAGAGAGTCTTTGTTAGAGGAGGCCAGCTGACCGGCTGACAGTGAGGATGCTGCGGGCTGGGAGGAGGAGGATGGTGCCTCCTCGTCTTACCCTGCTCCAGGTCCTGCTGGTCGTACCACGGCTCTTCCTCTTCGGTCACGAATTCCTCCATTGTCCCTGAGCTTAGCATGGGGGGCTCCCTCCTCCTCCTGAGCCAGGGAAAAGCGCAGAAACAAGCCGCTCTTTGGGAACAATGGAGCTCCGGCTCCTCCAGAAGGCAGCGCTCGCTCCTTCGAGCTGCAGCTGCGGGCAGGCGTCTCTCCGCCAGGCTCTCTACGTGTTTCCTCTCCCCTTCCTGTGCTCTGGGTTTTTTCGGTCACTCCCACCGCTCCCTCTCATCCCCCCACCACCCGGCACCGGCCCATCCCGGTCCTGAACCCGGCTGCTGCTGCTGCAGAGGAGCCTTCAGACGTGGCAGCGATGTTGCAACAACAGCACTTCCTCTCTCCCTGTTATCAGCAACACTCGCGATGCCTTCACGTGCTGCTCGGAAACTGCAAATACACCGTTTGGTTTCCTTTCGATGTATTTTGGGTCAAGCGCGCCCTCTAGATTTCTAAAGAAAGACGGCATGACACCTTTTATTTATAAAGGCACATCTCATAAAAGCTAGCAGTGAACTACTTGTAATTAACATTTTCAAATTTCCTTTCAATAATGTGGAGAAATTAGTTGGAGCAACTTAAGTTAAATGAGTAATAAGTACATGAGTACTACAATATTTACAAACACACATTTTTAAGTCCATCACTCATAAAGCTTAAGTTGTCCCAACTCATTTCGTCACATTTTTAAAAGGGATTTTAAGTGTTATGTAATTGCCATGGGCCTACTTATGAACATGCATTTTAAAGTTGTTTTTTTAAGTTATTCCAACTCATTTTTTCACATTATTTAAAAGAAAATTAACAGTATCATTAACACTTTAAAATTCCTCTCAAATACTGAATAAAAACAAACAAACAAACAAACAAAACAGTTGGGACAACTTATTTTTTTTATGAGGAATCAGTGTAAAAAAATGTGTGTTCATAAATACCACCATATACCATCACCATTAAGTACATAACAATTTATAACCCCTTTAAAATAATGTAATAAAGTTAGTTGGAACAACTTAATCTTTAAGAGTAATCAACTTAAAAACATGTGTTCATAAGTGTGGTAATTAAGAACACATCACTGGAAATCAGCTGCCATATAACATAGAAAAAAGATTGTAATGCCATTGTTTAGAAAGCACATGTTAAATGTCACTCTAGAGGCAGATGCTGTTGTGTTAAACATCAGGCCTGCTACACCTTTCTTGATCCCATGATGACAGCATGCTGTCTAAAACGAGTCATTAGCTCATGTGTCTGCCTTGGAGCCCAGAATAAGGGAAGCCTGCAAAGGTGTGAAGGTGAAGGTGTTTGCATTTGTGCAGGTTTATCTAACAAAATTAATGTTAACCCGCATATTGTAATTAGTGTGACTGAAGTTACTGTCATTTAAATCAATGGTTTCTTCACTGACAGCACCACTTCAATGCAGTGTTGTATAATATTCACACCACTAGAGGGCATGATTGAGCCTTGGACATGCAACAATAACACCAGAGATCCCTCTCAGCACGTTATAAGGTTTGAATGAACACAGTCAAACTTTTGTGCATTTCATGCAATATACTAGAAATGTACAAATATCCTAGAAATGTCCTAAATTTCTAAAAATAAAAAATAAGAATATAAAGTCTTAAATTCCAAAATTGTAGAAACATGTATGGGTCTGTTATGACTGGCCCCTGGCCTCATTTCATTTTTACAAAAGTGGCCCCCAAGCAAAGCAAGTGTCCCTGCATCACTTACTTTACATATGGCGTTCCCATTGTCCCCTCACAGCTGCATCCTATCAGTGCTGAATATGATTTAGTTCATAATTATCATAACAGGGAATATTTAACTGATCATCAGAAAGTCATTAAAATGAATGTAAATGACACATTAACATATTACTATTGCCTTGTTCTTTATCCCCTCAGTTTGCTCCGGGGAAAAACAGAATTCCTTTATTTCACCTAATGAAAGACATTTCTGTGTTATAGTTCTATAAGAGGTGGGTTATGAAATCTACAGCATCTAATTAAAGAGGCATGAGATGGAAACAAATCTACAGGCTATGGTAAGAAACTGCAAAATGTGTGTTATGTTTTGTGGCTATATGTGTGATTTATTATTCTGTGCTGCAAGTACACATCGAATATTCATTTAACCTTAATATATTAATTTATTTGAATTCCACTGATATTACTCACCCTGTGTCCATTTGTATATAGATATCTCTGATAAAGCTGCAGATGGCAGCGAGGACTCAGGGTGGAGATCCAGTCAGAGGAGCTGTTTTTACTCTTTTTGCAGCGTAAGAGTCTGTTGTATGCTCTGCTCTGCTGAAATAGTTGTCTTATCAATACCAGCTGTTGTTGTGATGAGTGGAATGGGGCGTTTTTAGGGTGCAGCAGGGGCAGATCTGACCTGATTTCAGTTATTTCAGTGATTATTGTGCATGTAGGCTATGCAACATGATATGTACTTTATTTTGTATAGCTGAATCATGTAGTTAAATTAGCACACACACAAACACACATGCATGATTACATTGCCTATCTAGGGTTACACTACACTGGAAAAAAAGTGAGAGCGGGGTTTAAAGAAGACAGAGATTTGACTGAAAGCAGGCGTCTGCTCAGAATTCAGAGCAGCTTTGTCTGAGTTGAAAGCAGAAGAAAAATGTCCACTTTGGCAATTCAAATGTTTTGTTTGATGAAAGCAATGCATCTTATGTTATGTACTTCCTACATGCAACATCAGGCTGATTGTGTGTGTTTATGGATGAGGTGTTTGCAAGTAATGACATGGCTGCAGTGAAACAAAGGTAAAAGGACTGTGGTGTCAAGAATATGGTCTGTTTTCAACCACTATATGGGATTATTATATCATACAGGCAACACTGACTTCAATCTCCCTCCCTCAGACACACTCACAATTGTCAGAACTTAACACAGAGGTTAGACTTCTCCTTCGCACACTATTTGACAGTTTGAAGCCTTCTACATGTTTAAA
Organism: Plectropomus leopardus; assembly: GCF_008729295.1. Taxonomy (NCBI): domain Eukaryota; kingdom Metazoa; phylum Chordata; class Actinopteri; order Perciformes; family Serranidae; genus Plectropomus; species Plectropomus leopardus. Next base: position 23,879,653 of record NC_056481.1, on the reverse strand, counting down.
ACAGCAGTCAGGTTCATTCCAGTCAAGGAGAACAGATAAGACAGTGAGGGAAAAAAACCCAAAAACAAAACCCCCTATTATATTATATTTCATCACCCCTCTCATAATATTGCAAATATTAATAATAATTAATCGTAGTATTTATTATTCAAAAAATAATAATAGTATTAATAAAATTGTTGTTGTTTTCACTACCACCATTTTTCTTTTTACTGTGATTAGATATTGCCTTTTAGTTCTCTGTCTATTTTTGTTATTTCTGTGAAAATGATATGTAATGTTTTGGTATTTTGTACAAATAAAAAAAAACCCAATAAAACAATTCTATATGTTTGCAAGTTCCTGCCTCTCAGAGGTGAAGATTTGCTGCTCTTCTCTGTTTTTTTGCAAATAAATAAATGAATTAAAAATAAATAAATCATAAATCAATAGATAGATAGATAGATAGATAGATAGATAGATAGATAGATAGATAGATAGATAGATAGATAGATAAAAACCTAATCAACCAGAAAAGGAGGTCTATTTACAGTTGTGTAACTGGGGATTAAAATAAAGGCCAAATCTGTGTAGCATGTCTAAGGCTAAATAAGGCTTTAAAGGGTGCAGGGTGCACTCTGTGTCTGACAGTATCAGAGGACACAGGGTTAAAGTGCTATCATGTTACACACTGACTCTGGCTAAAAACAAGAGCTGAATGGGGACTGGCCTCCATTCATAAGACCTCCCCTCATGCCATCACACAGGGGTCAATGCAAATCAGCCTATTGTTGCCCACTGTGCTCCTACTTACTCATAAACCACAGTTACTGTCCATCAGTGTGGATGACGTCCTCACAATCAGTCAGTTATTCTACTGTATTTAGATTTGAGCTGAAATGTGAATTTGCACTGAGAATGTGCTCATGAGTCAAGACTTATGGTTGAAGTTCATACTTCAAAACTGTCTCCGTCACAAAGGACAGTTATTGTTCTTTTAAAGACGTCAAACATGTTTGTTCCGGACACATTTTAAGCTGTAAAACATTCCCATCCATACAATGATGAATGTGCCGCTGAGTCAATGAGTGATGAGTGTGAAGAGCCCACATTCACACCAACGATCAGCCAAAACGAAATCAAGTAATGAACTACACTTAATAACTGAATAAATTATGACATTTCTGCTGGTAGTGACAAACCCGCAGATATTTCCTTCAGTAACTGGTGTAGGCCAAAGCACCAGGATTTGAGAACCTGTCTCTGATTTTAGGATGTTTTTAGGATTTTAGAACATTTCTTGGATTTTTGGATGTTTCTTGGACTTTTGTATATTTTTAGGATTTCAGGATGTTTTTAGGGTTTTGGGACATTTTAGGATTTTATGATGTTTCTAGGATTTTAGGACAATTGTAGGACTTTAGGAGGTTTCTGGGACTTTAGGACATTTTTAGGATTTTAGCATGTTTCTACCACTTGAGGACGTTAACAGGAATTCAGAACATTTCTTGGATTTTAGTACATTTCGAGAATTTTAGGAAATTTCTCGGATTTTAGGACATTAAGGCATCTCTTGCTTTTCTTGAATTCTAGGTGAAGAATTTAGATTGATAAATAGCACTAGTATGAGAGGGAAAATATGTATTTTTAAACTTATTTTTGAGTGAATTGTCCCTTAACATCACCTTTCAAGAGCTCAAACTTTAACACACTTCCATAGCAGGAACTCTGCATATTGTTTCGAGAAATTTTGTGAAATGAGTAATGGCCATTTGTGGAAGAATGGACTTCGCCTGGAAATTCCAAATATCCTCTAATGCATGTTGACGCCCACACGAATGACTTTAATCAAAGCCCACAGCAGCCAGGCCACTCTTTCAGAAAACAAACAACACCTAAAGAGAAGGAACAGGCTCATTGTTCTCATTCTTTGTGGGACCCTTTCCGCAGCAAAGGAGACCCCACCTCTGATGGAGGAACCTGGGGGGGGGGGGGGGGATCAGCCTCCAATGAATTCATCAGTCCATTACTAGAAATGTCTGTTGTACAATTTCCCCAGTGTGCTCATGCAGGAAACAAGAGTGAATCAGGAGCAAACGTACATGCTCTTGAGAAATATGGGAGTCAGCTGGCTGGACACCAGATGGACACACACACACACACACACACACACACAAATACACTACCCCCTACTCCTTTTAGAAGGAGCCTTGTCTCCACGGTGACTGAAGACAAAAAGGAGGCCCTGGCACAGCTGGTCTTTAGCAACAGAGAAAGAGAGAGAGAGGAGGAAAAAAACAGTGAATGAGTGCTCAGATGTACAGACAGGACAGAGGGTGAGGGGGAGTGGGAGACAGCGTAAGCAGCAGTGAACCAAGAGGTTGGAGGGGAGGGGGAGAGGCTGGGAGGAGAGAGAGGGAGGGTGAAAGAGGAGGAGGAGGTACACAAACTCCCTGTGAACAGGGGTTGGGAGAAAGTGAACACACGGCAGGAGGAACAGTTGCAGGGACGGCTGCTGATCTGCTCAAAGAGTCAGATTACCTCCAAACACTCAGTGCTGCTCTCTCAGTCTGAACTGCAGCAGGCTAATTAGATGAGGAGCCTGAGAGCAGCAGGCAAAGAAACTTCAGAAAAAACAGTGATAGGAGTGAGAAGAGGGGGAGGGTGAAACTAAGAAGGAGTAGAGGTCTGTGGAACATCGTGGGTACTGTTTTATGTACAGCTGAGTTTGGTTCTCCTTGCACAGAGGAGTTAACAAGTGGAAACAGTGACGCTTTTGAAGTGAAACACACATTCGCTGCAAAGGTAAGAGCCTTTTTTTTTTACTTTTCACACTTGTCAATAAAGACTTTTTTGAAAACTTTAAAAATCTAGAGAGGCTTGTGTCAGTGACATCAACTTATTCACACTTTCTTAAAATCCAACATTCAGCACAAATAAGTTACTTTCTTCTACTTCATCACAGTGAGATTTCTGCAGCATGTTTTGGTCTCCGGCTGTGTTGTGCTAATTATGAGACTTGGTGTGTGTGGGAGTGCAGTGGAGGGACAAAGACATGAGCAGAGAGGGGCAGCAGCAGAGGTCACACATTCTTCAGACAAGACTTTTTCACAATCAGCTGGAGAGGCTTCAAGAAAACCAAACAACTATATATATATACCCATCAACAAATGCACGCACACTGCATATTTATACATAGTTACAATAATGGACTTTTGGGGAATTATTTGGAGGTGTTTGGGCTTAACGAAACAGTACATCAAATGGACACAGTGTTTTTGCATAAGGCCTTAGTGATGTTAGGCAATGTGGTTCTTCCTGTAACAGCTACAGACTGCTGTTGAATCAAAACATTGCGACAGCATGCCAACCGCACACACTCAAAAACTCCTCTACAATCAGTACATGCAGCAGTCTTCTATCTGATGTCACACAGTCACTTCCTGAAAAAAATGATAACATCGAGAACACCAAGACTATATTATAATTCATTGTGGACTTGTGTATTTACCGCTCTGTATGGGTTGTTTGGATTTACTGCATGTGTATCTTATGTCATATACCTGCATCTATTGATTTGTTACTGTTACTCTTCTGCACATTCAGAAATTATTAGGCCTATTTGGTTTAGTATAGCATAGTCCAATCTAGCATACCATAGTACAGTATATAGCATAGTGCATAGAATAGTATAGTATAGTATAGTATAATATAGTATAGTATATATAATATTGTGGAGAATAATAGAGTATAGTATATATCGTATAAAATAGCATAGTATAATATAGTACAACATAGCATATTTTTTTATAGCATAGTATAGTATGGTATGGCATTGTATAGTACAAAATAACAGCATAGTACAGTCTAGCATAACATTGAATCGCTTAGTACCGTATGACACAGTATAGTATAGTATAGTATTGCATGATATAGCATAGTAAAGTACAGTAGCCTTTAGTATTATGGACTTTATTTGTCAGAGGAGGGGGTGGTTGGGATGTGACAAATTTTGTTTCTGTTATTGTTTATTTTGACCCTTCTCTAAGCTACAGATATTTTTCTTTGAGCCTCCCCAGCAGGAAAATGCATGACCTCTCTGCGCCATACACAACCAAATTTTATTTACAGCAACAGCCAAAAAGCAAACAGCACAGGAGAGAGTTATCACCCAAGCAAACAGTTGATTTCTTAAGCAAAGTGCAAGTCCTCCTTACAAATCACATTGTAATCAAACTGTTTGTGCACTTCAGCGGAAAATGGGTGCATGACAGAGAGCATTTAAAATAAATACAAAATACAACCTCCCCTACCTCCCCCAAATGACGAAGTCCCTTAGTATGCTACCTGTACTGCAACTTGTAACGTGTAAAAATAACAACCGAGTTCTTCTTCTACTTTGCCTTGTGAAACGTCTCCTTATTCGTTGCCTAGCAACACGAGTGCTAGGAGTTCTGAGGTTACAACTACTACCGCTAGTTATTTTTCCTCATATTTTACAAAAAATGTCATCAAAATTAGTTATTTGAGTAAACGAACATTTGATATTCCTAATTTAATCACATAAGGCATTTGGTTGACAAGTGTCCAGTGGTTTTACACCTGCTGTATTTTGGGTGAGTAAGACCTAATTTTAACGAGGCTATATTTTTTATTTTAATTCAAAGCTGGCTAACGTTAGCTGGTGAGATAGCTCTACTGTTAGTTGTTTGTAACTAAAAACTACATATTTTAATGACCCGAAATCTCGGTAATTTAGTTTTTTTTATTCAACATAACTGAATTAAACGAGGTAGTAGCTAGTATAAGTCCAATCATGATGGGGAATAACAAACCGCTAGTTTAGCATAGTAGCCATAACTGCCATGTCAGCCCTTTATTCTGTTCACATAACTTACAAAGCTGCTTTTGAATGGCATGTTTAAATCTACTAAAGAGCTGAATTTTTCAGAATTATTTTGAATGTATTATAATATAATAGGAGATGGGCATACAGCAGAGAGATGCATTGAACCCATATGAGCTATAGCATGTAAATAATGGAGATAAAGCTTATATTCCCAAACAAACTAGTTAAACAAAAAGGTCAAAGAATATTTTGTTGGTAGATATTAAAGATCAGTGAAAAGCATGAGACCCCTATTTGCATTTTGGGGGGTAAAATTTGGGTTCTGTGACAATGTTTCTTTCAAGTCAAATAATCAGCATAAAAAGGCATTAAATTGGGGATTATATATTGTTATGCAGCCTGCAACACTTTTTGCAACTTAATTGCATCTGTAGTTGCTGCCTCTTTCCTTTGTAGGGCAGTATATTATAATGTAGTGTGTATTGTAGAGTGCATTGTATTGTTATGGCCTAATTGTTCCATTTTATTTGAAGTTGTGAAGTAATACATTGAAAAGAAATATTAAAAACATAACCAATACATGAAACACTTAATGTCCCGGAGTGTACCCTTACACCACAGACATCCATTCAGAGTTGATCCATGATGACAAGCTGTCTTCAATGTCCTGTTCTGTTGCCATTTCACAGCCTTTTGTCTGTATCTCGTGTGCAGCCGGCCAAGTATCAGCCTGTGGGATATCACCCACACACAGCTGCTCCAGTGATGATGACAGGCCTCAGAGTCGAAATGCCAGGCCTGAAATAGTCTGCCTTGTTTATAATTAAACTTAAGGCCTCCTGTGTGTGGATACTAACTAAGCAGGAGCAGGGACTCACACATAATGTGGACCCGTGGTGTATCCATGCACACCTACGCGTACACACAAGGTTAATCAGTAGGGTAATTAGGGGTGCTGATATATAATTAGTGAGTACTCAGAGAGCACATGGAGTATTTAGGGATAAAAGGCATATATGCCTACTCGGCTTGAGGGGTAATTGCAGGGTGAACGTATAAAATTGCAGGAGTGAAGGGTGGAGCTGAAAATGAAAATAACTTCTTCATTTCTACATTTCTTCAGAACATCTTTTCACCAGACAGAGAGACATACACTCATTCACTGTATCTTCTCGTAGCTCTGCAGGCTCCATAAAGGCCCACTTGTCTTCCTGAAAGCAAAACCTGAGGCATTTTTTTCATATCTCCGTGTGGGACCTGCATCTGAGAGGCAAGCATGGATGTGAGAGAGGAGGTGCTGGATATTCTTCAAAAGGTGTGGACCAAACTGCAGGGTCTCCCACAAGCCAGTTCTCTGGAGCAGGGAGCCTTTGCTGTGCTCATCCTGTTTGTTGGTGAGTTTTAATCCGTTTGTGACAGTATATGACACAAATGATCTTTAATGAAAGAAGCTGAGACATATTACATTGCTAAGCTGCAGGGTCATTTGATAATTTTCTGTTGGTTTGTCACGATGGGCGACCCCTTTCTTATTACACACAGTCAGTTGACCCATGGCTCATAGAAGAGGATAGCTAAGTGTAGCTTTAAATACAATAGGGCTTCACTGCACAGCTCATCTTTTTTGGGCGCATCTCCAGTGCTGGGACCTGTCTCCATTGCCTCGATTCATGGTGGAAAATCAGGTGTTATCCATAACAGGGATGCATGATGATATCAGTATCGGAGGATATTGGCTTTAAAATGAAATATCGGAAACGGCAAACAGGCTGATTTCAGCCAATATAACAAATTTTTTTTTTTTTTTAATTTTTTTTACTGACAACGTGAACATGTATGAAACATCAACCCCAAGTTAAAATGTGTTTCTCATTTTGCATAATGAATATTACACACATTGAAAAGCATCATATGTTATGTCTCCATCTGCTGGTGGGCCATCATAATAAGAGTATGCAAAATGTGATGTTAATTTCACTACAGAAAAGACTTGATAATCACTAAAATTAGGTGGGGAAAATGTGGATAAATCTGCATTGGTTATCGGCCAAATGAGTTTAAACCTATATTGGCATTTCGGATATAGGCAAAAAAATCCAATATCATGCAACCTATGCGTCACCTCCTCCGTCAGACCAGAAAGAGTCTGACGGAGGAGGTGGGCCTGAGCGTGGAGCTCTGCAGCTAGACCCCTGTCTTTATATATGATTGAAAAAAAACCTAACCCAACATGTACTAACCCAATTCTGCCTCTCCTGTCTCTCCCTTCAGCCACGTTTCTCTTCTTGATTGTGCTGTCCTGCGTCCACTGCTGCTGCTGCTGCTGTGGAAAGCAGAAATACCAGCCCACCAGAGTACAGCCTGTCTGAGCATGAGACAAAGGACAGACTCCACCAGTAAATAACATAAACCTCCATCCTTTCTTCCATCCTTCATGTAGTCACACACAGAACAATAAACGGGAAATGCTCCTTTTCAGAGTTGTTGATTTCTTGGAGGAAACCATCACCATCAAGAGAAGGATGGGAAATTAAAAAAAAGACTGGATCCAAATCCAGAGAGCCATGCCAGTGGAATCCATATAAATCAGCAGAGTGGCACGACTCACCAAGACTCATTTCAGACCAGGACAATGAAACACTGTGTGGCAGCCTTTCACAACAACAAAACCCTTTGAGTGGAGCGATGGATGTAAAGATACAGTAAGAAAGCTGATTTGTGTTAGAATGTCATAGTGACTTCGATATTACAAATGAACTGGTTTGGTATCCTCTTGATATTCATCAGGAATGTGAAAAACAACATTTAAAATTTACAGACATTCAAGCATGTGTATGTATGGATACTTGCTGGTGTAAAAAGACAGAGTGCCCTCTGCTGGCCCAGTGAAGAGTCTTTTTTTACAAATTGTGCCAATGGTAAAACAAGCTGTTTATTGTTTGACATGCAACAGTTACAAATGTATTCTTGTTATTTGTAATAGTGTGTTGTTTTTTTTTACCAAGATGCATTTTGTAGATGTAATAGAACTGTAAAAACTGTTCAATATATATAAAAAGAAACATAATACCAACTTGTTTCTGTTTGGAGAATAAAATACAGAGATTTAACCCTTTGGAACCTGAACAAATTGGCTTGATTTCCATCAAAAGCATGGGAAGAAGGCAGTGAGCAAGGAAAAAAGAAATGACCCCCAAATTAGAAAGAAATTACTAAAATAAAAAACATGAAAAAGAAATTAAAAACAAATAAACAAAGCTAAAAAGCCTCGAAAAAAGCTGTGTAAAAATATAATAATTCTGTAACATAATTATAAATATGTAATTATGACAATTTAGAATACGGTTTTTCCACAGCTTTATTTCCTAGACATTTTCCCCTTGCTTTTTTAAAAATAATCTTCTAAATGTACAAATTTTTTTCCAATTTGTGGCATGTTTTGTACCAAGCTGCCTTTTTCCTGTGTGTTTAAAAAAATTGCACTAATTTGCTCAGGGTTCAGAGTTACATATTTATCAAAGGCATCTACAATGAAACAAGAAATTATCCCAAAATGAGTAAAAACTTTGTCAATTTAGAAAATTATACAGAATTATTAGAATTTTTAAGGTTTATTTGTTTTTACTTTCTTTTTTATTTTTTGTTTTGTTTTATTTGTTTAATTTTCAGGTAATTTCCTTTTCCAATTCTTGTTCAACTTGTTTATTTTTATTCTATTTTATTTATAATTATTATTTATTATTTTTCATTTACAAATTTCTGGGTAATTTTCTTGTAGTTTGTGCTATTTTTTTGGAATATATGGAATATTTCATACCAAGTTGCTCATTGCCTTTTCCGCCCAAGTTTTGAAAAATATTTCCCTCACGAGGTTAAATACTTGTGAAAGGCATCTGAAAGCAGCAAAAATAGTGATGTTGCTCCAAGTTTCAAAGGGTTAACTATCTGTCAAATACAGCATGATTCCATATCTAAATACTGCATAACTTTCTTCCAACAAGTATTGCATCTCATTTGCATCAGAAAAGGCTCTGATGTAAATCCCATCAGTGAAACACTGCACTTTCGTAAGCATAGCTTATCATCAGGTCTCTCCTGAGCCTGCGACAGTCAATATTATGAGTAAACATTAACCAGGAACAGTTGCTTTTACTTTGCCCAGCCCACACAGACCAACTGAAAGTGTCACCTGGAATCCGCCATTACAGTTTTTACAGAATGCCTCCCCTGTAAAAGTGAACTGTAATGTTTTGGCTATGTTCAAATAGTTCCAAGGGCTGCGCGAGTGGATCAACACCATCTGTTCTCACACAGCACACTCACGCACTGTTGGGAGTCACTGAGCCGTGAGCGGACCATTTAGTGGGACATGGCCGTGGAGAGGTGAGTGAACTGAATGTGTTTTTTGACAATGGTGTTTTAACATCAGCAGATTTCTGTGGAGCGTGCTGATAAAAACATGTTTTGAAATAATTGTTTTATCATCAGCAGATAATGTGGCTCCTCTGGTTCTATAAAGCTTTTTTTTTTTTTAAACTGGCAACTAATGGTACCCAGCAGCATTATCTCATCATGTTTAATGTCCAGATTGTCCATTTGAGCTTTTATCTGGTCTCTCCCGTTGCAGTGTTTCAGAGCAGCAGGAAGCCGCAGGGTCACCTCAGGACTGGGTGGAATGGTTCCTGCACCGGGTGCAACAGGAGCCGTGGGCACTTGGCGGTGTTGTGGTCATAGGAGTGTTTGTGCTGGGAACTCTGTCTCTGGTCACATTCGCTCTGCTGTACGGATGCTGCTGCAGCCCAGGAGAGGGGAACCAGAAGCAGAAGAAGTCCAAGAATGGGGTGATCTAGACGCATGTGAGGGGATATGGCGCACACTGTGAAATGAATGTTGACGTGATGGAGAAGATGTCTAAATGTGCATGTCCAGCTTTGGGTCATTTTGGAGATGTAGTGGCAATGGGACTGGGTTTTTTTTTCACTGCTATATATTGCAACTTTTGTCACGTTGGATATTTCTTTGCTGTTTTCAATTTCTGTATTTGTATTAGGCGACACCATAAAGAGAGTGGGACCACATCATTGTTGAAATATTCCATCATTTTATTTAATTTCTCATTAACTTGGCTTTGCAGTCAGTTATTGTCTTGAACTCTATAGCTATCAGGCTGCAGAATGTGTCATTGTCACCCAAATGGTAGGAGTTGATATAGTAAAACTAGTACAGGTTTTACTGAAGAATATTAACCCTCTGGAATATGGGCAAATTGGTTTGATTTCTTTCAAGTACACTAGCAAGACATGGCCCAAAAAAATGTAAAAAAAAAAAAAAAAAAAAAAAAAAAAAAGTAACAAGAAAATTTCCTGAAAATATAAAAAGGGAAAAAAAGAAAACGAAAACAAGAAAATGACATAAAAAGTACATAAATAAATAATTTGACATATTTTGTTATATGTCACATATTTTGTTATATGTTTTCTTAAACATAATTTTTCATTATAAAATCACTATAATTTTGAATATAGTGTCCAGGATATTTTCCTAATTGTTTGGATGATTTTCTAATAACCTTCCCCTCTTTAAAAAAAGACAAAAAAAAAAAAAAAAGTTGATGCCCCTGTTGCATTTATATTATTTCTTGCAATTTGTGAGAACATTCTTGCCAAGGTGGTCAATTTCATCCATGTCCTCACAAGAAATCAAAGGCATGTTTTCTTTAAAAAAATCTCTGAAATCACACCATTTATTATAGCCATAAAATGCGAAATATAGTTACCTATAATGGAGGGAGGGTCATACATTTTCCTGCAATTACTCAGGGAGACTATTTGTAGTTACAGGCAGTGTCATGATAGCCTACAAACATAAAAAAAACACCTTCTGATAAATAAATTAAAGTCCCTTGGGCTTCTGAAATGGCATTTTCTTCCTCTTTTTATTCTTCCCAGTGGTTGTCAAAGCATTGAACTTAGTTGCTTATATAATTTTAGTGTTTTGGCTCTAGCTATAATGTCAGCATTGAAATGTAAAACTTAAAATTATTCTTATTTATTGATAATGGTCATATTAAAAGAATAAACCTCTCCTTGTTGTGAAGCCACAGACTGTAAGTGGGGTTTTCATCTCAGTCAAATGAACACAAGGACAACATTACCCAGTGCTACCTTAGTGTGACGTAATACAACTTCCTCGACGTTTATTACTGTGCGACCGGGCGTTTATGCGACGTACAGAGCAGCAATGGCGAGCGGTAAAAAGAGTGCCCTGCTTTCCTCTTTGGCAGACTATGGAGACGATTCAGAGCCCGACTCTGACCCCGAACCAGAGGAGACAGGTGATGATATCACATTTAATATTTCCGTCCTTGTATTGAGGCTAAAAACGCTGTGTGTTGCTGTGCGAGTCTCTCCCCGGCTGTTCATGTGGTAGCTAACGTTAGCTCGTAGCTAACATGGCTAGTTTACGGACAACGTCCAATATTCAAGACGTGTTTGTAAACAATATGAATAAAGAAAACACGAACCTACAAAGTTCGTTCATATAAAGTTTTTTAGCAGGTTATTGATGGATTTGTTTTGGTGTAGGTGCTCCCTGGCATTTATGAAACGCGAAGGTCTCAAGAGAGACTGTAATGTAATGTTTTTTGGAATTATTTTGAAATCATGAGTTATTTTCACCGTGTCTAGTAAATTAATATTGCAATTTAAAAAAAATAGAGAATGGGTTTGTGTCTTCCTTTAGCCTTGATACAGTTCGTGTGGCAAGGCAGCTTTATTTGTATAGCATATTTCATACAAAGTGCTTCACAGAGCAATAATACATAAAAACAGTAACCATACATATCTCCAATAAAGGAGTAAAGACATAAGATATATAAGGCAAAATCAATCACTAAATATTTTTTGAAATTTTAAATTAAAATCACCATCAAAAATAGTAATTGGTAATACAAATTGGTGCAGTTTCTTTCGAAAACATTGGGAAATTAAAATGATCATAATAATATTTTAAAGATCTGTACAGAAGAAATCTCCTGTGTTCTGTCGTCTTCTTTACACCACCGTAGTTCCATCTTATTTCAGTATCAGCTGCCTGAGATGCTGTTTACCTGTCGTAGTTATCTATGTGTTGACCCTGTGCCTCTCTGTCTCTTGTAATTGTCACTAGGGGGGCATGGAGGTCTGGTCTACAGCTATGGGGATGATGACCTGAACCGAACTGAGGAAGGTGATGACAAGGTGTCTGGAGATGAAGACAGCAGAGAAAGCAACTCGGTCAGTATTTGAACTAAAAACTTTACAAAACGTGAACTTCTTACTGTGAGGAACATGACGTCCTCTAGGTTTAATATCTGTTGACCATTCAGTTGGATTCCACTGATATTTGGCTATTAAGTGACAGAAAAAACTAAACACAAGGTGTGCTGTTAGAAGATATAGTGCCTTTTGACATATTCATGATTGGATCTAATGCGAGTCTTGTGTGAAATCTGAAGGAGGAGGCTGACAGGAATGCATCAAAGCTTTTCTTTGTGGCAGCAGCTGTGAAATCTCTGTTTTTGCAATTTGTATTCATCAAACAGCATCAGTACATGTTGGGTGCGCTGCTGAAGGGGGACAGAGGTCTTGTCACCACATGTCTCATGACATCATACCCTGTTATTTTAGTACTAGCACTGCAAAGTCTTGCCGTAAATACTGTCAAGTTTTGGTTTTAGCTTTTTTTCAACCCAGTGGTTATTTCAGTACGTCATGTGCCATTTGTTTAACCCTTTGAGACCTGAGCAAAATGGCTGTCAATTCTTCTTAAAATATGGGGAAAAGGCAATGAGCAGCGGAAGAAGACATGATCCAAACATTTTCAAGAAATTAGTTAAAAGTACTAGAAAATTACCTGGAGATCAGTAAATATATATATTGAATTTGAAAAAAGAAAATGACTGGGAAAAAGTGCTTAAAAATTATAATATTTCTCTACCATAATTTTAAATAAATTATAATCATTTTAAATATTTTCCCTAGCTTGTCTTTTTTCCCCGAACTTTTTTTAAAAAATTTATTTATTTTTTATAAAACATTCATTATATTGTAAGGTGGTCCTAATATTTTCACTCCATCATGTACATAAATAACTTAAGCAGAATATAAAAAACATTTATATAACACAAATTGATCCTTTAAAACCTGGAGCAACGTCACTTTTTTGGGCTGCTCTCAGATGCCTTTCGAAAGTATTTTAACCTTTGAACCTTGAGCCAATTGGTGCAATTTCTTTCAAAAACATGGTAAAAAAGTGAGGAGCACCTTGTCAAGAAATGTTCTATGAATATCAAGAATTTAATAAATTTAGAAAACAAACATTTTTTTTAACAGCTAGGCAAAACTGTTTAGAATTATCATGATAACATATTTAAAATTGTGGTACAGAAATATTATAATTTTTTAGGCACTTTGACCTGGTGGTTTCTTTCTAAAAAAAGCAGTATTTACTTATTTTCAGGTAATTCGTTTTGTTATTTTAACAAATTTCTTGCACATTTTTGGATCATGTCTTCTTTCGTTGCTCATTGACTTCTTCCCAACAGCTAGGGAAAACTATATAACTTCCATCATTGATAATTTAAAATTATTTTTAGAATTCTTATAATTTTAAGGTGTTTTCCCCAGCGCATTTCATGTTTTTTTTTCAATATTTTAAACAAATTTTCAGGTTATTTTCTTGTACTGTTTACCAATTTCTTCTTGCTAATTTTTCTGGTCATTCCTTTTTTGTGTCTCATTGCCCTCTTCCTATATTTTCGAAAGAACTCAAGCCAAGTTGCTCAGGTTTCAGGGGATTAAAATGTCGAACAGGTTTCACAAAATGTTTGAAATGTTCCTTTCACAAAGTCTTTGTAGTACTGCAACAAGTGTAAAAACATCTGATCAGTTTTGCAGTCCTTCGCTGGGTGCTGGTTCCCCCTCCTGCTCTAATCTCTTTTGATCCTGACGGTGTTAACCTTTTGCATTTTTGTTTTTCATAGGAAATGGACGAATCTGACGAGGGGAGGGACGCAGATGATGTTGAGGTATTTGAACACCCACATGGTGTGGGATGGATTGGATTTGGAAAAGGATCTCATTTGTTTTGTGACTAACCCAAACGGATGTTGTACAGGGATATTTATAGCCGTTATCAACATGCTATGAAGGAGCATGTTCACTAGATGGTGCTGTGGGTTTAAAAATGTCAGGTGAATCCTCAAATGAGGCACTTGATGGAGGTAAAACGAGGTCAGTGTGCTCAAAATATGATCAGAGTTGCTTCTGAGGTAAAAGAGCTCAACCCACAGTGTTGTTTTTCAGAGCACACTGCTTGGACCTGCACACCACACTAACCCCACCCTGCTCTGTGTGTGTGTGTGTGTGTGTGTGTGTGTGTGTGTGTGTGTGTGTGTGTGTGTGTGTGTGTGTGTGTGTGTGTGTGTGTGTGAGGGCAAACCCTGTGAGCTGGACAGCTTGCCAGCTTCCTGCTGTGCTGTTTGGTACAGGTCAGTGAGGTGAGAATGAGTCACAAGCCTAACAAGCAGCAACGATACGAGACAGAGTATGTCTGCTCTGTCTGAGGCTTTTGTTTTACAATCTAACTTTGATTGTTCCGCTTCTTTATTCCACAGTAGAAGTGGAGATAACAGTAATTATGCGTCATGATGTCATTTCCCAATAATACATGAACCAACATGTGGAGCAGCATTCCCATGGAAGAGAAACATTTTCAGGGAATTCGAGGACAATGTTTTTTTTACTTTGGAAAAAAATCTACTTATTACGTTGACTAGTTTTTACAAAGCCAGCAGGTTGACTGACACCTGGGATATGTATCGCGGCCTGTAGCATCAGAACACACTGATCATTTTTGGCCTTGTGTTTTGGTTCAGATTTATTAGCTGGCAGGATCTTATCTTTTGGCTGTGAATTACACTTGGTGTTTTGATACAGTTTGTGCTAGCTGTAGATAAGAAGGTCACCACACAATACTTGGCCCTTATTTAGGGCAATTTAATACTCTGAAATGTCGCTGTGCTCGGATACTTTAGGAAAGAGCTTTGTTGCACATTTATTATTTATGTGGTGTAGCAAGATTTTAATTGGCTCTAAATCAGTTTAAACATTTATGTTTGGAGGATTGTCTGCTGGATTGCAGGTAGTGGTGTGATTTCAGGGCTCAGGCCAGCAGGTCTTTGTGAAGTGTTTGTCTTTTGGGGACCAAAATGTCCCCAGAAGCACACTGCACAGAAAAAAAAAAAACGACTGTTCGCCTTGAAGCAGTCTCAGTCGACTGAGAGTCTCTGACTGATATTTTGACTCTCCGACTTTCAAGGGGCAGCACAAACACACACTTCCCGCACTGCAGTGACACAGACGTGGTTGAAAATCAACAGAGTACCTCTTTCACATCTGCAGTGATGCATTTAACAGTTATTCCTGACATGGACTGGGCTTTGCAAAGGCTTATATTTGTACTAGGCGACTACTTTTAAATTCCTTTTTTCAGAAAAACCGAAACTTACAGCTCCAGTGCTGCAGTTGTCAGGCCTAGTGTGACCTCTGACCTTCCTGTGAATGGCGGCCAAATGTGAAAAAAAGCTTCAGATGTGGATCAGTGAGCTCAAGAGTATTTGATTGGCTCTGTCTCAAATAGCAGGTGCCATTTATTAACTTTTTTGGGGGTTGGATATCTGCCAACGCACTCTGCTGTCCATCCATGTATTTCTGTCCTCCTCCTCCTCCTCCTCCTCCTCCTCCTCCTCCTCCTCCTCGTGATTTGGCCAACTTCGGGACAATTCTTTGATGTCTCAGTGCAGTTGCTAGGTGACGACATGATGCCCGTGAATAACAGCACTGTTCCTTTGTGCCGAACCTGTGTTATGCCCACAGAGCTGGCACAACAGGCAGCATATTTTAGAGGCTGTACAAGACTCCTCCTCCTGCCGAGCTCGGGCATTCACTGGAAACTGCCCAGATTTACTACTCTGGTTTCTGTTACTTCTGAGAAACTATTCTCCTGTCAGCTCCTTTTCTGTGCAGTGTTGCATTAGCGTCTGTGATTTGTAGGTTTCAGGTACAAGTGGAATGAGCTTTTGTTTCCAGCTCCACATCTTTCACAATAACTCTCAGTTCACCTCACCAAGCCACCTGTAATCCCCTGTAATGAACTATATTCATGCTGGGAACATGGTTTAATAATAATATCTACCACCGGTGCTGTTAATGATTCCCTTCACTAAGGGTTGATGAATGCCTCTTCCTGTCAAAAGGAGCCCTAAATATCATCTGTATCTCTCTGTTTCTCTCTTCTCCCCCCCCCTTCCCTCTTCTTTTTACAGATCTCAGAAATGGAAAAGAAGGACCCCAATGAGCTAGTTGGTGAGCACACACACACATACAGAGTACAGACACACACATATACTGTGTAACTCTTGAGGATAATGCTTGTTGTCAGTATATCCCATTAAAAAAAAAACCCCAAAACCAACAACAAATTGATCCCACAGACAAGTATTGTGTATGTGTGTATATCCAAAGTCTAATAGATATCATCCTCTGTGTCATAGAGCTCCACTGTTGTCCAAAAACACATCAATGAGCAGCATTGTTGCACTGGCTGACATGGTCGTTCATTGAAATGAACATCAGCACTGTAGTTTATTTTGAGTAAATAGGCGTTTTTTGACTAGGGAGGTTTTTCATAGGTCTAAGAATCAGAATCCCTCTTTTACGATAGTAGTTCTAAGAGCGCCATTTTGAGGGACTTTTTTTTTTTAGCTCCACTCTCCCGGCGCAAGAGAAACTATGAATGACACAAGTGTATGGTGATTGGTCAGACATATGAGCCAATGCACTAATGGCAGCCACCATTTTTAAATGCTGTTTTATTAGAGCTGGTCATTTACCTTAAACTTGCAGCTCCCAAGCAAGCTGCCACCTATGATGTTTTTTTTTCAGTGAAATAAGGAGGCATCTTGTAAATGATTCCTCTAATTCCTGTAAACAGAAACAGGGTATCTAACAAGAGTTCAGCTCTGATCAGAGCACTGCTGTTGCCTGCAAGCAGTCAGGACACCTCTTTCGTTGTCTTGAAATCCAAAATATGGACATATTGGTGCAGTTTTATTATTCTTAAGAGACTAATGCCGGGGTCACACTGGATGTGGAAGGGCTGCTTGCTTTCGGGGCCCATGTTGAGCAATCAGACTCCTGACACGCTGCAGCCCTGAGCTCCGCAGCAGGCTTACGATCCAGAAGATATTTTCAGTGTCTGGTCTATTTCTTCTGCGAACCGTGAGCAAATCTGGCAGGAAAACTACTAAATACTCTATTATGAACGCTATGAAGTATGTATTAGATCTGATATACAAGATCTGATCATGATAAAGGCAACCAGTGCTTCCACAGTGCTTGTCAGTTGTGACTTTACAGAGAAAGAGAGACAGTGGACACACAGAGACAGACAATTGTAGAAACACACAGCCAGAGACACACAAGCAAGCAGGGACACAGAGACAGGGACAGAACTCTCCATGTGGTTAGAAAAGAGCAATTAGTAATTAGCAATTAGCGACTAGTAAACAAACGTGTGCAGCTTTGCCCCTCTCTCCACTTTCTGTTGCCATTGCTCAGCCGGCCTGTCCGACACTAGTGGCTTTGTAAATCTATTTATAAAAAAATGTAATATTACAATACAGGTTGGATTGATCACCGTGACGCCATCAGCACAGGTTGCTGATGGAGGCTATTTTTTAATTTGCCCCAGAATGTGTCATAATGACAAATGCCAGTTTGCAAAAAATTGATCCTGTTTAAGCTTCTACATTGGACCAGACTTGCAAAACTAGAAATCGACCCAGCTCCACATTCTATATGTTATTAGAAAACTGAAAATGGCCCAAATAGATTCACTGTTTATTCTTTTTTTTTTGGAAAGTGTTCTGGAAACTAAAGTGTCCAGCTTTTTTAAGAAATGACTAAACCTAAAGTCGGTGATGACAAAAAGAACTATGTAGAATGTATATGCATGTATAATAAAACAGATTTATAGAGGGATACAGTGTTAGAGTCAGACTTGGGTGTTGGTGCAGTAAATCTATGAATCACTAACTAGCCCAAGGTGACGTATAAAAGCCTCTTTGTCCACTGGCTGACAGATGGGTTATGACCCAGGGTGCTGGCAGTGGTTAGTGAGTAATAACTGACCTGCACAGGTGTGTAAATGAGCATCAGATCAAACAGGATATGAGTGATACAGGGAGCGGCCTTTCACACACCAGTCTGATAAACACCATAAATGTTTGGCTTCACACTCTGCTGTTGATGATGACAGATTATGCAATGCAGGATTTATTTAATCCCTCATCCATCATTTGACTGCAAACTATCCTCAGAAAACTGTACATATAATAATGTGTTGCAATAAGGGTGTAGAACTGATTATAATAATTAAAATAATGTGACTGTTGAATGATCCTCAGAGAGAAATTATTTTATTTTGAAAGGATTGTCTAAGTAGGAGACGATTTATTCAGTTTGGTAGTTTTGAAACTGAATTAATGTGAAATTCTCTTAGCAGCCTTGCATCTTGTTATTGTATTCTAAAAGTGCCCTTAAGTACTTTGCAAAATTGCAAAAAATGTGAAACCCTGTGTAAAATGTAAACAAAAACAGAATGCAATGACTTGCATGGTAGCTTGCACATCTGTGAAGACACCATGAGGTTTTGGAGCAACATATGCTGCCATTCAGATGACATTTCTTTCGTGGTAATATATTCAGTTTCAATTTTAAATTTGCCTTTGCAAAATAAAAAACCTTGTATGTTGTTAACCATCATTTTGTGCTTTATTTTAGCAGATCAGGCACCGTTTAGGCACCGGTACTGTTTTAAAAGCACTGTTTTGGCACTGGTAACATGTTGTTTGGCATCAAATTCAAAATGAGTGCTTTTAAAGTTTTCAAATTAAATATATTATCTTTGGACTGTGTTCAATTGAATATAGGTTTATCTATATTCAATTGATTTATAAAAGATTTGCAAACCATTGTATTTTGTTTTATTTAGACTTCTGTTTTATAACTTCATCTACAAATCCATCCATGGACTGCTGCCAACATATTTATCCTCCTGTATGTCCAGCAAACAGTGCAGTGATAGCCTACACTCCCAGGCCTTTATCACCTTCAGTGTTCCCTCAGTACGTACAGAGCTCGACAAAAAGGCATTTTCTTACTCTGCTCATTCAACCTGGAGCACGCTACAGCGCCACACATTTTCTGAAGTTGTCCAGCTTGATCCCACTAGGGGATCAGAAACTTATTTTAAGGGCACTGGAAAAAGCATTTTTGTATCTCAGTATTTTTAATCTGCTTCTACCTGACATTTAAAGAAAATGTTTTAAGTACTGTAGTAATAAGTTTGTCTGTCTGTAACCAATTGTTGTTATATTGTATGTTGTCTGAAACAGGTTTCTCTTGAGAATGAAAGTTAAGTAAATAAGTGAAAAATTTGTTTTTGGAATTGGGCTTGTAAGGCACCTCCCTCTGGACCTCCTCCAACACGCTCCATTGGGACAGACAGCAGTAGCTGAGTGAACTTAGTGGCTTCTGTCCACAAATTAACTCCCTCCATCATCACCACTTCCACTCTTCTGGTTTGCTGCAGCCATAAAAAGAAAACTCATAGGAAAGAGAAATGCACCAGAGCAATTTTTAGTTTTCAAAACAGCCACCATCACTATCAGTGCAGTGTAGTGGCCGGGCGTGACTCACAGCCGGGACACTTGACATTACTGCAGCAGAGCTTGGCTCCTCAAACTCGTCTTGTCAGTAAATGTCACAGTGGGTCTGGCAAAAGGCCTCCCATCAGCAGGCTGAAGACAGTTCTTTGTCTGTTCACTGAAGAGACAGACATTGTCCGTCCGTCCAAAAAGACCCTTAGGGCACAGATTGTGACTCTGTCTGTTTTGTCGGGAGGACAGATGGCAATTTTGTTGCGGAATATAATCTATTCTCTGTCTCTTTATATCTCTGTGTCCTTCCTGACAGTACTGAGAATATGCCTCTAATAATGAGCTGAATTATAAACAGGGATATTTATTACACATGTTTTGATTTATTCCTTTGCTTCTGAGGAGGCTGCGGTGTTTATATTAGAGTTTGTCCAACAAGGCTACAAAATTATCATCTAAATCTTCTGTTGTCTAGCGCAGATTAGCAGGCTTTCACTATGCTAAACCCCTGTTGCAGCTACGCTGTGTAATTGTCTGTGACAGTGTGTGTGCATGTGTGTGTCTTTGAGAGAGTTAAGTGAAATACCGAGCCACCACCTAATGCCTGTGACTCACCAGACTTGCCTTGTCAAGTTTTTTATCGTTGGAGACTACAGTATGTTCTGTGTTTTAAAATACGGGGTATTCAGGCTAGTTACATGCATGAGACTATATATCTTCATGTAGCTGTATACTT
Source organism: Plectropomus leopardus (assembly GCF_008729295.1). Taxonomy (NCBI): domain Eukaryota; kingdom Metazoa; phylum Chordata; class Actinopteri; order Perciformes; family Serranidae; genus Plectropomus; species Plectropomus leopardus. Next base: position 23,859,328 of record NC_056481.1, on the reverse strand, counting down.
GGCAGCTTTTTGCCGTCAAAAAATGTGTGTGAACCTTCACACATGCATGCTTTGCGTTACTTGTGTGTCTAAGGCAACACCCTGCCTGTCGTTTGCCTCGGTGGGGGAGGTAGAGCCATATCAGCGGTAAAACAGAAGGATCAGGGTGGGGTTCTGCTTCTCTGAACTTTCCAGACAAAAGGGAGCTCAGGGTGGCAAGTCACTATCTCCACATGTGGATTTATGGTCCTACATGAGCAGCAGACTGAGGAAAACATCAAAGATACTGAAGGGAAGGACTGCTGGAAAGAGTGTGTCAGTGTAAGACGGCATCCCGTCTGCACACAAACACTTCAAAGTTCAGCTCTGGCTCAGTCCCATAGGCAGGGATCGCTTCACTGTGGACCTGCAGTGTTTATGTCAACAGACAGATATTGTAGCCAGCATAGACAGACATACACACAGACAGACATGCAGAGCTACTGAACCTGTTTTTGGACAGAAGTGTTGGACCAAACAATGGCAACAACATCAATAGTTTCAGCAAGTAAAAGAACCAGAATGAAAAATACATTTCTGTCAATCAACTGCAACAAAAGAACAAAGTTCAGTTTAGTGGTCGACCAGTGATTGTTTTTTCAGTTTTTACAGATTAGTAGCAGTTATTGAGACAGATAACCAACATTTGTAACCGACATGCATATACAATAAAAATGAAAATCTTTCTATCAACATTTAGAATTTGGAATATAACAAACTCCAACCCAAAACCTTGTTTAAATACCTTTAGAGAATGTTTACTCAAAACTGAAATGTTACACACGATATACAGCAAAAGTCAAGTTACACTTTAAATTAAAAAAATGAATAAATCAAAACATCTCCCTGAGGTTTTACAAAGTAAAAGTTCCTCCCGTGCGAACACTTTCTTTGGACTTTTTAATTAAGTTATTTTATCTGCAATCATTAAGCTAAAACGCAGACACAGATAATCAGCAAAATGCCAAATATCGACCCCAATAATTGGCCAGGCTAATAATCTGTCAACCATTAATGCAGGTCATGGACACATGGTCTGAGCTCAAAAACACCTAAGTAAAACACCAAAAATTAGCAAAAAAAAAATCTTTCAATATTTCAGACGTTTTTTACACTTGGGGAAGGTGAAAGAGTTTGCGTGTCAATGAAAAGGTAAATGCAACTAAGTGCAATAACCGATTCAATGAATAAATGATCCACAATTAAACCGGAGGGGCCAGGGGCTCTTTTAATTTGTCATCTCCTTGCACTCTTTGTTCTGCAGACTTTTGACTTAAGAATTAGCTTATCTCACCCTCTCTCATACATTGATCTGATTTGATCAGTTCTGATTTGATGGACAAATGATTTATCCACCCCAGGAGTCACAAACTGCTGCTTATGGAAAAAAAAGTCATGGAAACTTCACAGACCCGCAAAAAACTTAGAGAAGGGGATGCAGAATGATACATGGGCATAAACGCACTTTTAAAAGAAAGGGGGGGAAAAGCAAAAGTTCTGTCATCTGCTACTGCCACACATACACTCTACTTCTGTGGAAAACGCTGTATTGGAATCTGCCTTAAAAATACTTTATTTCAACAAAACACTTAAAACACAAAAATCTCCCGGACACATCTCATCACAGATAGATGATAATGTAAAAGTATGCTACTGTGGAATTTTTTCTCTTGTATTTTAATTGGTGAAGTTTTCACTAAGGCTAAGATAAAATACAGCACTTCAGAAAATGATCTTCTCATGTCCCGTCATGTCTCTACATATCAACGATCTGTGTAGCATGTCAGCAGTGAGCTCTTGCATTTACACGTGTGCACATACACACGCGTACACACAGCTCACAGGTCGCAGCGCTTCTTCAGAGTGTGATTGACGGCGCTGAACGACTGTAAAGACTATCTGTCTGATAGGGATGTAGAGTGACACTGAAGAATGCCTGGCCTGCAGTCAGAAAAAGCAGAGGGAGACAAGTCGAGCAGGGAGAGCAAAACAAGGGATGGGTCCAAAGGGAGGGAAGGAGGGAGGGAGGGGAGAGGAGCCGCCCTTCTCCTTACAAGCCCCAACAACAGCCATTCCCTGCCTGGGACGTGCACTCCTCATACCAAATTGCCCTATAAAACCCACTGGCATACACTTCGCTGAACAACAAGATGCTTAGGAATTCACCAGCAATGTATCACACAGTGAACCTTTGTCTGACTAACTCCAGTGCATATTCATATCCCACCTTCCTGCTCATTTGTCATCTGCTAATTCGATTTGCTTTTCCCTCACTGCGTTTGCGTAACGATGGTTTCTTATTATGCTAGGGCAGTGTATAATATTCCATATCTTCCTGACATTTCAGCAGGGTATACAATATATGATGATGTAAGTGTGAGGCTTCACCCCTCCCCCCACCTGACATAGAGTCCTTTTTTCAGACTAATAAATACACATTAAAAACCCACAAAATGTTTGGAAAGTAATATTACTGCAGTCATTTTTGATATTCGACAGTTTTAATTCAACTTTCTCTTGTTCACTGAAGACTGATGAGACTTAATTACCTTGTTAGCTCATCATAAAACACTTCATTTAAATTTGATAGAAACAAAGCAAAACTCACCCAAACTGTCTTGGTTACACTTGCCAGTAACCTAGTTTTTTAAGTCCACTGTTCTTTTCATTGACTGTATATAAAGATGGACAACATGACAGCTCCCCCAAAGTGTAGCTTTTCAATCTCAATCACCCCCTGGTATCTGCCTGCATCATATATCATAAAGCCCACCCCTCCATGTTAGTGAATGAGACATAGGCCAAACAAAAATCTTAAAGTTCAGGCCAAATAATTTTTCCCAGAGATGGTTTTTGTCCCTGAAGGTAGTTCTCAACACCCTGATGTTTGTTCAAATGATCATTTTTATGATAAGTGTGGTGTTAATAGCTGTGACAGCAATTCCATATGCTTGTATTCAATGGGGCTGCTTGCAGTTGGTTGGACAGGTGTTTTGGTGGGAACTCCCTCACCGCGGATATCGCTTTAGCACAGACTCCGGCTCTGAATGACGTCACCAGCCACTGATAGCAGCGGCCATATCTGGGATATTTTAGCTTCACTTAAGCATAGGGGGGGGAATGGGGTGTGTGTTGTCCATCTTTATTTACAGTCTATGGCTCTAAAAATTACCACCTGGGGTTTGGTCGAAATAAATCCTACATTCACCAACTTAGATGTAAAAAAGCATGCCATTGTTCCCCACATTCTCTTGTTGCTAGATGCTGGCTTTTTACAGTCCTGTAACTTATCCCTCCGCCGTTAGCTGTTGTAGTCTCTTTCATCTCAGCTGTCTATTCCACCAGTAAAGAGCAGCTCCTGTATGTATAACAGTGTCAAAAAACATACCTTTGAGATTTTCAAATACACTGGTATACCATAAAATACCATGATACTGACCAAGCATGTGTTTTAGTGTTTTCCTTATTCATGTAAAAACATGTAAAAGAAGGAAAGCAACTAATGTGAAATCATACAAGCACTCATGTTTATGATACTCTCTTTTTGCCAGCTCTATTCTCAGAGAAGGTGAGGAACATGTCCCCCGATGAGATCAGGATCCCCCCCGAGCCTCCTGGACGCTGCTCGAGCCAACTGCAGGTAGATACGCCTTCACTGTTATATGGTGTTATAAAACCACATAACTTTCTCTGCAAAGCTTTTCTTTTCTGGTTATTCAAACACACTGCTGCTGTCATCTCATGCAAGCAGCTTTTATATCACCACTAAGGCCACATTTATGTCTGCTAATCAGACCAGAGGAGAGGGTGTGTGGATATAACTGGGGTTGTGGGTTTTTTTTTTAGAGCTTGAGAAAATAGTCCTGGGGCCATGTGTTGTGTGTTTTAACATGTCTAGATTTTTTAATGTGTTATTGTGGAAACTTTCTGTTATTAAATTTGAAGATAAAGTGTTGCCACTGGCTCTTAAAGGAAGATGTTTTTTTTCTTAAGCAGACTCACAGTCTGGGTCTAGGTTTAGAGTTAGGAGTTTGAGATGCAAGAGTCAAAATTCAGAGTGTTTGGGGCTATAAGCTAGTCATCTTGGCGTTGATGCAGTCAAAATAACCTGCTCTCCACGCCAAGTGAATAATTTAGAAGTTTCCCTCGTTCCCCCAAGGGTTAGAAAAGAAATCTGGTGGCTACATAAATCCTAAGACTCACCCCTGTAATTAAACCAGCACACAGTGTCATCTTCTATCAATTTAGCATCACCAGCACTGCTCTCTCTCTGCCTTGCTGCTGTGCGTTTGGTGGGTCTAACTGCAATAAGGTTTGTTCTGCGAGGAGCCGAGGCACGTCAGGACACACAGCTGACTTAGTAAGCATACAGCTCAGCAAATATCGCCGCTGGGCTGACATTCCCCCACCCATCAGATGAACAGCTAATGATTCACCTTCACCACCTCAGCCTGGATATCCCTGCCCTAAAGTCACAGAGGAACAGCTCCACACGAATGCCTAGACTGTGTTTCTGACAGTTCATTTCACCATTTGCTGGAATATATCCACTTAATGAACAGTTTGTGTTTTGCAATCGTGACCCGACCTTGAGGTATGAACGTCCCGCTGCCTGCCAGAATTCGTGAGCTCAAGCCATCAGTGAGCTTCAGATTTGTTCGCCAAAAAAACGACAAAGCACCCTTTACATTCAACTGATAATGGGTTGGGCACTCTTTACATCTAGACCGATACCTCAAGTTTGACACTGGTACGCAATTACAGTAGTACCTTTCTCTTTCTGTAAGAACAAAAAAAATATGTTTTTAACAAGATGCAGTCAGAAAGCAGTTTTGCTCTTCTGCTCTTTTCCAAACACACACTAAGTGTCTGTCTGCGTGCATGTCTTCTTCTCTGTCTTGCTCTGTGTTTAGACCCATCTGACAAACTTGTACCTAATTAAAAAAAAACACAATAACAAACAGCAATGATACTAACCTGTCCCTAAAACAGAACAGAAAGGTAAACAGACTAGATAGACTAATACTAGCTGTGCTTCACTGATAGTTTTGGCTCTCTGGGAAGCTGATGGTGCTCTGTGGCCGCCCTCCGGGCTTCCTGGCTTACAGTAGCTCTGCCCGGTGTTGTCGTCTTGGTGCTTTGAGGTGTTTCTGCCTCCGGTTGAATCTAGTTAGAGAAATAAAAAAGAAGTAACCATACTGTTTTCATTGGCCTCCATGATGCTCTCTACTGTTAACTAATCCTGAGCATTTGTGGCATTGAACGTGACACACCAGGAAAACAACAGAAAGACATACTCATCGCTGTCAATGGGAAAGGAAACTATCAGCTATTTTTTTATATTTTTTCCTGCATTTAAAAAAACCCACATATACACTCTTATTTAGGTGGAAAATGACATAACAGTCAATAGTAGTTTTAGAGATTAGTTGATTATAAGAAGCATGCAATGCAGGAGAAGACTGCTAGCAACCTAATTTAGACGTGAACAAACACTTTGGTTTTGCATAATTACATAGGAATGTCACCAACGATTTTGCTAAAAGATGTCTAAGCTTTTTTTTACATTTTTTATTTTTTAATAACGGCTGAGCCAAACAAACTGAAAACAAAAGCTACGCTGAGACACATTTTGTTGTTATCACTGCCTGAGCTTCTCATATGCTTTCTGTCAGCATTTCAGTGTAGGCAGGGCTCCTCCATATACACACACACACACACACACACACACACACACACACACTCTCTCTCTCTCTCTCTCTCTCTCTCTCTCTCTCTCTCTCTCTCTCTCTCACACTCACACTCACACACACAGACGCACGTGCACACACACACACACACACACACACACTTGTTTATATTTTACTTAAGACTATTATTTTTTTCTGCCATATTCTAAATCCAATGTCTGAATATTCCTGAGAAATACATGATCATTCAGTGTTGCTTTTTGTAGGGTGTACTTGCATTATTTTGCTATAATATTATTGTTATTGTTAGTGGCAATAAAACTGTCTGAAAATGACAATAATACCACCAAAAGTAATTATCGTGACAGGCCTACAAAATTTTATCCAGCTGAGAGTGGTGTCAGATCAGAAAACACTCATTTTAGGTTATTACAGAAGACAGGGACAAAGGAGTAATAGCTTCTCATTTTTTGCAGCGTCCCCGTCTTCCATATTGTTCCATGTCAGTCCTCATTTATCATTTTGGCTGCCCTGGCTACATCTGCCAGCTCCTTGTGGCTCAGTTGAACCTGGTTGTCAAATATTTCCCAAAAGCATCAGAAACGTACGATACAATAGCCCCATTCACACTGACCCTCGCTCAGGCCAGAGCCAGTCATATATAGGTTTTGTTTATTTGATGACATTGACAGCGTGTTCTGCCAAATGTAGGAGTTTGAAGTGAGCTGAGTTGAAGTAGAGGTGTAGATCTTGTTACACTGAGAGAGGAGGTGGCTTCTGCTCACGTCCTTCATTGATTTGTTTGTTTTGTAACAGGACAAGATCCACAAGCTGTATGAGAGGAAGCTCCACGGAGATTTTGACACAAACAGCCACATCCAGAAAAAGAAAGAATTTAGAAACCCAAGGTATGCAGCACCACTAAAGAAAACAACACACACGTGTACACAACACACACGGTGCGATTTCAGCCCGTTCTCATTCTGAGGTGATCAAACATTGCTGATATGACAATGCTTTTGGTGTACAATCCCCACTGCAAAAGCCACCTTTTTATGTCCGCACGCTATGCCCCTGGATGGCGTCAGCCTCATACGCGGATGGTGGGGTCACTTGAGAACGTTGCTGGACAGAACCCTGTTGCGTGCACACAATACACCACAGAACGGCATCAGGTTGAACTGCCGCTGTTAATGGTATAAATAGTACAAGAGTGCCTATGGGGTGGCAGATGGGTCAAACAAACCCCGGACTTTCATGTGGGAGTACAGCATTTGCTTCCAGTCTAAATGTGATGCTTCCTTTAATCGATCAAAATTATTTATATAGCACCTTTCAAAGAAGTCAAAGTCAGTTCAAAGTGCTCTACAGTTTGATTGAAGAAATAAAAACGAGAAAAAGCAAAAATGGATCTTAAAAAAAGATCTTAATAAACAGAATAAATATGACCCATAAAATTGTGATAGTAAGACGGTACATAAAAGCCAGACTAAAAAGATCTGCTTTTAATTTAAAAGTATCAATATTTGCAGCTCCTCTCAGATCCTCCAGTAGATTTTTTTTCCAGTGCTTCAGAGCAGAATGGCTAAAAAGCAGAATCACCAAATGTAGTTCTACTTTTTGAACAGCTAAAAAGAGGAGTCAGGGGATCTGAGAGGCCTTGAGAGCATCTCTGAGATGTAGTCTGGTGCAAGGCCATGCAGTTCCTTATAAACTAACACCAGAATTTTAAAATTCAATGTGAAAACTAAACAGGCATCCAGTGTAGAGTTCTTAAAACAGGCGTAATGTGTGCTCTCCGTCTGGTCTCAGTAAGAATTTGTGCTGCAGAATTCTGAATTAGATGCAGCTGATTAATTGTACTCTTTGGTAGACAAGAAAGGAGAGCGTTACAGTAGTCCAGCCTGCTAGTTATAAAAGCGTGCATTAGTCTCTCTATTGCTCAGAGGGGCTATTGTATCTTCCCCTAATTCTAACCATCCGTGCCAGCATATGCGTTTCTTGACTTCGCGGCTTTTGTTGGCATGTGCTTGTGTTGTCTAAACATAACCACGTGCCGCTTCATCCCACCATGTGTGTTTGTTGACATCATCCCGTAATGTCAACAGCAGATGCAGAAGGATAACTAAAACATAATATGTAGACGCAGAAGTCCACTGCAAAGCAGCAACATGTGACGATTTGTGATGAGAATGTGTTGGCTATTTACACAATACCAGATACACTTAATAAGATTATTCATTTTCTCTGCCTATGAAAAGCATCTTATTTTTTTTTTTTTTTTCTTTGCTTTCTAGCATTTACGAGAAGCTCATTCAGTTCTGCAGTATAGATGAACTGGGAACTAACTACCCAAAAGATATGTTTGATCCACATGGCTGGTCAGAGGACTCTTACTATGAAGCTCTAGGTAAGGGAATGCACATCTTCATATTTTTACATTTTTGTTTGAAAAACTCAAAACTTGCATTTTATCGTTCCAGCCAAAGCCCAGAAAGTGGAGATGGACAAACTGGAGAAAGCCAAAAAGGAGCGGACCAAGGTAAGACTAACAACAAAACAGAGAGGATTTTTCAGCTGTCAGTTCTCCGCTCTGTCTGCGTCAGGGGCAAGTCTCCACCAGCTGCACTTAATTTCTTTCTTTCTTTACGTCCTTCATCAGACACACGCAGAAATCAGTGCTGCCAAGTTCAGCTCTCGTAACTGCGGCTCGGGCCCAGCCCAGTGAGGCTTTCACAGCTGAGCCGTGCCCATACGTGTTCTTCACTGTTTTTCACATCTTCAGTCGCAGTGCACTTTAAAAAAACACCTGAGTGTGTCTTTCTTTGCCAGCTATTTTTTGCTGTGGCTGGATTATGCTGAATAATCATTCAGAGGTGAGCTGTGCTGCTATGATCAGCAGCAGCATCACTCCAGCAGCTGCACCTCGGTTACAAAGTGGACTTGAATGAACATGTGGCGTGCAGGAGCCGCTTTGTGGTTCTCTGCTGGGAAATGTCAGTGGTATGCAGGCTACGGATAAGATGAGTAAAATTTTGATGTGAGAATGAGACACAGAAAGAGTATTGTTCTTCCCCTTGATCAGAAGTACAGTTTCTGTTGATGTGTCCTTAAGAAAGGCACTTCTCTTCTGTGAGCAGCAGCAGCAGAAGATGTGGTTTTTTAATTCAAAACAGTTAGAAATCAGCATGCAAATGTTTTCACAGATTGAGTTTGTTACGGGGACCAAGAAGGGCACCAACCCCTCCAGCACAGCGGCCTCCACCACCAGCAGCACCACCACCACCACAGCCACAGGTAAACATCCAGCACCACAGCACCGCACAGATGAAGCTCTTTCTCAGAGATGCACCTCGCTACATTAAAGTCCTGATTATTGTGTTATCAAAGCCACATGGAATCTGCACTTGCACAATGAAGACAGCACCTTCGCAGATTTTTCTGCAGATTTAATTTTTTTTTCATCTTAAATTAATATTGTCTATGTCAATAAATTCAACAGATTTTTATTCTAGATTACAGCAAGGGCTGACTGTGGAGGGAGGACTATGAGGCACTTTGGTGCACTTTATTCTGTTAACTCAAGCTGAACACACTGCATTTTAAACAGTAGTATATTTATTATCATGTTTTTTTATTTTTTTTGTCACACCACATGGCTTTTATTCTGCACTTTAATATCAATTTATTTAATTTTAATTTATATAAATATTTGTTTATACCCTTATTATATTTTGTATACCTCTTTTATTGTTTGTTTTTTTTTAAAAAAGTTTTTTATGTCTGGTTCCATCCACTTGCCCATCCATCTATCTGTCTAAAAACTGTGTTTCCTCTCATTAGCAGAGGCCCAGAAGAGGAAAAGCAAGTGGGACTCTGCGATCCCTGTGACCCTCGCCCAGCCCACTCTCATCACCACCACCACCGCCACCCTGCCCGCTGTCGTCTCGGTCACAACCACCGCCAGCGGCACCAAGACCACCGTCATATCTGCAGTGGGCACCATCCTAAAGAAGGCGAAGCAGTGAGCACACAGAAACACGCTCGTCTGTAAGTGTGAGTGAAACTGGAAGAGCTGCGATGTCCTGTGCTCATTATATATGTAAGAAGACGCAGAGAGAGGACGAATGAACTGACAGACGTTCTTTAGGTGTCCATTTTTAGACCCCACCTACAGATACCCTCTGCTTCACATGGACGAAAGACTTTACTGCCTTCTATCTCTGGGATTCTATCTGCACTGTTGCATCATAAAGCCAAAATCGGTTTGGCAAAACACTCAAAAAATCCCGATTGTGTGATGCATGCAGATCTAATGCTGATGAAACATTTCAGTCATTCGTTTTTTTTTTATGTTGCCAACAGTTGTTAGTCTAAATCACAACAAGAGCATGACAATGTTTGAATAAAGTATCCTGAGAGACCTTGTACAAATATCTAAAATATGTGTATTTTTCTATCCATAGTGTTCATGCCTCCTGTAGCAGCTGTGTGTTATAGCTCGACATTTGTATCATCTTGTTTTTTTCAGCCTTTTCGTTTTCTTCATTGGCATATTGAGCAAATCTAAGGTAAGATTTTACACTTGTACATATGGTGAATAAATGCATCAGATGTTGCCTTTTCACTTGGTTTGTTGTGTTGTTGTTTTTGTCATCTCCACAAACTGTTTACATCTTTGTCTTTCACTGTGGAAATGAAAGGACACTGGGAACAGGCTCTATTGACTGCAGGCACTGGCCTGAAACTGGCCTGAAGAATCTTTGGCTCTCTCTCTCTCTTTGACACCCACAAACGCGCACAAAGTATTTCTGTCTTTTCTCTCCGGGAATGCATGTGTGCTCCAGGTGGAGTTTTGACTTGTGCTCTTCCTCACCTCAGTCTCCACATCTGACATCTATCGGGGAGTGTACTTCTAAAGCACCACTTGGGGTTAAAGTTGACAGTGTGAGTTGGCCAAAGTTCCCCACTGACTCGTGGCCAAGTGAAAACCATTATTAAAAAAGCCCCTCCCAGCTGTTTACTGTTACAAGCTGCAAATATTTTTTCATAACCTTTTACACTGTTAGATAGTGGATGTGGGTGCAGTCTTTTAACTCTTAGAAACCTGAGAAAATTTGCTTGATTTTATTTCAATAATGTAAAAAAGGCAATGAGTGACTTCGGATGAAATGACCCAAAAATAAGCAAGAAATTAATAAACAGTAAAAGAAAATAAAAATAATAAAAGAAAGCATTTTATTATATTTTTACATATAATTAAAAAAATAAATAAATAAAGTAGGAAAACAAACAATAACGAACGAACAATGAAATACTCTGGGGAAAGTGGTTAAAAAATTGTAATAATTCTAACATAATTTTAAATACTTCCCTATAATAATGATAGTTATAAATATAGTTTTACCTTAGTTTTTTTCTTACCAATTTGGTCACTGCCTTTTTTCTCATTGTGAAACTGTACAAAGTGCAAGAAATACACCTAAAAATGTGCACCTTTAAATGAAAAAAATTGGGGACAAAAAAAACAAGGGTATCATCTGAAAAAAGGGTTTAAAAAATAATTTAAAAAAATTCTGTAAGATATTTTTAGATATAGATTTAGGACATTTTTCCTGAGCTTTTCAAAAAATAATTTCTTAAATGTATTAATTCCTTACAAATTATGTGTCTCACTACCTTTTTTCTATGTATTCAAAAGAAAACAAGGCACTTTGCCTGGGGTTCGAAGGTTTAAATACTTGTGCAGACGTCAGTTGGTTAACTAAACACTAGAAATATTCAGAGATGACTTTCCTGTGTTCAAATTGTATTCATCTTCTTAATCATCTTCAAGCCTAACGCTGTATTCCCAGTGATAACTTTGTCATGTAAAAGATAAATGATGCCCAAAAAAGAAACTCCATTAATATTAATATTAATAATTTACTTCTTTCTATTCAATGGATGAAGAAGTTTGCAAACAAAAAAAGAAAAAACAGTGAGATCTGTTCCTGCAGGGAACAGATTGTGGCATCGCCCTGAGTAATTTATGACACTGAGCTGAATCATGCCCACATTTGGCCACTGACTGAGCCATTACAGTAGTCATGCATTTGGTACAGTAGATGTACAAATGTTCTCAACATGTTTCTGCAGAGCCTGGAATTCAAATACAGTACCAAAAATATGCAGTCTCTGTTCAAGACAGTCTGACATGTTATGCTTAGGTAGTATCCATGTTTGGTTCCACTTCAGTTCCACAGAATTGCTGAATAAACACCCTCCTAGCTGGAATGATAGAGGACAGAGAGAATGCATATGTGATTAGTGAAAGTTCACACGCATAGCATTTGATTTTAATACAAAGCGCATCACTTAAAAATTAATGTATAAAGAATTGGTCTTTAGAAAACAGATTTATGTTCTTAGTATTGATATGTTTAGAATTTGTAAAAGGAATAGTCACCCTAAAATCAACAATATATATTTTTCCTCTTGCCTGCAGTGCTGTTTATCAGTCTAGATAGTTTGGGTGTGAATCGGTTAGTGGGTGTAGTTTAGTGGGAAGAAAATAGTTCCTACATGAAACTGCTCACAACAAGGTCTGTGGATTATCTTAAGTAACCAGGTCATGATTTTTGCAAAGAGATGTTGCTGTTGAGATTTTCAAATGTATGTCTTTGGCGTTTTGAGCACCTCAAGCTAAGTGCCATATAGTTCCATTATATTTCAGAGAAGGCAGACATCTCTATGGCCAATATCTCCAATTCTCAGCAACTGACACCAAAACGTTGTAGACTGATAAATAGCACTACAGGTGAGAGAAAGAATATGTATTTCTGATATGGGAGTGAACCATCCCTTTAATGCCCTGGCCTGTAATGTTAATGTGGAGTTATTAAAGTATTCATAAAGAAATGCATTGGAGCCAAAATAGCTGCTATTAATGCTGTGTGTCAGCTGTTAAGACCGATAGTTTCAGTAGAAATATGTTCGGTTTTAACCATGAGGTATGATAAAGAGTGTGAACGCTTAGGAAATAGGATTTCTCTGTTGTCGGAACGTTATCAGGCTGATTCACCATGATGAAATCCGCAACATTGTCTGCAAGTGTGTGTAAGTTCCTGTGGGCGCGCGCACACTTTGCAGGTGAGCTCGCGAGACACACCCAATGAACAACTTGTACTGAACAAGTCACAACTTTCCCTCCAACAAACTCTCCATCCATCCGCTGTCGTCAGGCACATCTGACTCAGTAGGTGTTTATGCAAGACTTAAAAGAAAAATGAACAAAATATTAAGATATTAATTATTCCTTCAGGCGCTCGAGTGTGTGTTGAGGCCACGGCATTTATAATACTAAGGGTTGGTCAGCTCAATAGAAACTTAATGCGGTCTTTATAACTCTTAACTACATTTTTTTCCTTATATTTTTAGCTAATTAAAGCTAGTTTAGCTTAGCTTAGCTGTTGTGTAAAATATGGTGATAGTTATTGTCAAAGGCACCCCCCTCTTATTGTCCTTATCACCCACTTTGTGACATTTTTGTTATCGTTTATCCAAGTCAAGCTAAACATATTTGGCAAATATTCTAAAAATAAAAGGGTTAATGTCCTGTTTTTATCTGAAATGTCGCCGGTGTCCTCTGCACTGTACTCCATCACTGTGGCAGATTTATTGGTGGGGAAAAAGAGTGAGACGCCATTATGCTCTGAATGGACTCACTGATCCAAAAAGTGCAGTTTTTTTGTCATGTAAATTGGCGAGGAGTTGGGCACAGACTGGACTCAGAAAGGGAGCTGATAGTGGAGACATTCTTGTCGGACTTTACCTCTGTATCCAAAACGTATAAATTCTTCTCTCTTTTTCTGGATTAGTTTAGTTTCCCAGCAGCCTGCGTGTCGACCGTCTTTTCTGCTGATGAGTCCACCTCACCACGACAGCATCTTGTTCACAGTAAGTGACGTCTTTTATCATTTATTTATTTATTTAATTATTTATTTATTTATTTATTTGCAACAGATAGTTAATAAGATACATGCAAAATATTTGATGCCTGCTTGTCCTTACTGCACTGTATGTGAGAGTAAATGTTTTGGTGGTCCACTTAGGAGTATCAGGTGGACAATGAACAAATTAATTACACTTTATTTATTAAATCAAGTTTATTCCAAGTGTGGACAATAAGAGATTAGCTAAATTTTTTTTAAAAAAGAAGAAAAGATAGTATAAAATCTTTTAAATTGTGTTATTTGCTACCAGAGATAAAGTAGGGATTAACTGCTGGGTATATGGAGAATCAAATCTGCTATTACAATAAACTGAAAGACAAATAAATAAAGACTCAATAATTAAATTACTGAAATAATTAAGAAATACATTTAGAAATAAAAGTCTTAGTTATCTAATTAAAGCTGCAAGCAACAATGAATGGATGGAGGACCAAATCTGTCATTATAAAAAATTAAAAGACAAATAAAAATATGACTCATTGAATAAATAACTGAATCAATTAAGACAGACATTTAGAAATAAAAGTCTCAGTTAAATAATCTAATTAAAGCTGCAAGCGGCAATGAACGGATGGAGGACCAGATCTGTCATAATAAAAACTTGAAAGACAAATAAATAAATACATGACTCAATAAATAAAAACTGAAATAATTAAGACAGACATTTAGAAATAAAAGTCTCAGTTAAATAATCTAATTAAAGCTGCAAGCGGCAATGAATGAACAGAGGACCAAATCTGCTATAATAAAGAATTGAAAGACTAATAAATAAAATATATGACTCAATAAATGAACAACTGAAATAATAAAGAAGAGATCAAAACAAAGAACAAAATCTCCTCAGGGAGCATGACCCTGGATCCCCATAGGTTTGGGCTGAGCCCTGAATGTTTACAATGCCTTGCTCCGCCCTAGTTTGGTACAGTAAGGAGTTAAATGAAAGAGATCGTTGTGGTCTCATGTCTGAGGTTGCAAAAGTAATTCATTCAACACAGTGCTCAGAGAGGTTGCTATATAGTTATTGAATATTATTAAATTAATAATTAATAAATATTTTAAGCTGTCACACTTTTATGGTGAAAAATGAAGCCCTTGAATATTCATTAAATAAGGGTCATGTATTTAACATTAAAATACTGAAATTTTAATAACATTGTCTCAATGTGCGTACTGCCAGCTTTTACACCAAATATTTGAAAATGAATGAGTACCTGAACCCGGCCAGTTCAGGTGTGTCGGTGAATTGATTCAGTATCAGTTGTGATTGGACTGAATTAGTGTTTACTAAGCATTTAACATAAATAGCGCTTTCGATTTGCTTTCAGTTTTAATATTTTACATAATTTACTGTTGATTTAATCATATTTTACTGTCTGGTTTAGGACCCCCCGCATGAACTGCTGGGAGTCATTACCCATGTTTACCGAGAGCTCTAAAATCAAGCCTGAAGAATTATTTCTGGCATGCCGGGAACCCTTGCACAAATTAGAAAAATGATACAGAAGGTGAGCCACTCCCTTTCAGCTCCTCCTCCAACATGTGAAAGGGCTGTTTAGACTGGCATCACTGCTGAAGTGTCAGCCAAGAAAGCCAGAGGAGGGGGTGGGGAGTTGTTTCTGCAGAGATTTTTGTTCCCCTCCACAGAAGTTAGCCATTGTATCAAACCAGATCTGGTTGCTAGGAGCGTGACTGTGTATGTCCTTGTTCACACTGGCCGGTGTGGTATGTACAGTGAAGAGGAAAAGTCTGCTTTTTCCTCTGAGTCATTTCAACTCCTTGAATCCCAGAGTTGTGGCCCACCATAACTGGAGCCTGTGTTAATCCAGTTGTAAGGTATGTGATAGGGTGTAGTGCAGCAACAGTTATTTGGAATAACCTTTAACACCTGATGTGTGGTCTGCTGGAGACAAGAGGAAAGATCTTTCCAGATAAATAAACAATGCCGCTAACACCGACAGTAGCCCAATCTGGAACTCCAACTACTTTCTTCAAGAATGCAACACAAAAAAATGATCAAAAAATGAAAAATACATTTATTAAGGTTACAGGAAAAAGCTATAGATGAAAAACAATGGAAACTAATTAAATTCAGTCCGGTCATTTAAGTGAATCATGACTTAAACCAATGTCTATAACTTCCTGGTCCAACAGAATAAATAAATGGCTATTATTTAATGAATGTATGTTAAAAGTAATATTTCTTTAAGTGATTTAAAGACCAAAAACATATAACCTTGCCCCAAGTGTTCACTGTGTGAATTAGATTGTGCTCATTTAATTAAATGCAACTTTATTGCAGAATATGTAACATGAGCGCAAAATAAATCTAAATAACAAGGAATAATCATAAGAAGATAATAACTCGATTTAGGCTAATAATTACAACGTGTTTTTTGGGAATTTTCAGACCATTTTTTTTATATCCATCACTGGTTTATATAATCAAATGCACTGAACTAGGGTTGAAAATTGTAAGCACTTTCCTTAGTCGATTAATAAAGATTAACAATTGATTAATCTAATTAATTATTAAAAAAAAATATATATAAAAACTTATTTCAAACAAAACCAAATGCATGTTTTCCTCAAAGCTAAAAGCAACATATTGCTTGTACCTTGACAGCATTTCATAGTCTGTCGTTTAATCCCTTAAATTTCACATGTTCGGTTAAATTCTCAACAACCTTACATTCCTACACTGAACTAGTTTATTACAACTGAGTCACCAGTTTACCTGCTTAAATCATCAATGAAATGCCTTGAATCCTCACTAAAAAACAATCACTTTTGTTGTTTGTTGGTCTCAAACTGTGGTCTGCAGCTTTGCAGCCGTCCCGCCTAGTTGTTACGCCATCCACCATTCCCTCCGCCTCCCCATGACAAAGTCAGCTCATATGGATGTAATCAGAACTACATCTCTTTAGAAGCATTAATATATACAAATGTAAGGTATTCGTGGTTTGCAGAAACATTCACCGCCAGCATTGTCTTCTGATGACTGGGTTGATGATTACCAGGTCTGATAGCAATTGTACGTGATAAAGAAATGTATCATCTGCGTAACTGTGAGAATGAGCCCTAACAAGCTGAGGAAGAGACTAAATTATCTCTGTCAGGAAGGCCAGAATATCTTTGTAGTATAATCATACTTTGGATGGATCCATCGGGAGGTTTCACAAGAGCAGTTATCAATGCCAGAGGGAAACTGCAAATGATTCATTAACTAAACTCTATTGAGATAAAAGTGCTTAAAAAAAAAGAGTGCTGTTTTGGGGCCTATTTTGTTATGTTCTGTATGCTGTGCATTCTATAGATTTTATGAAAAAAATCACACCAAATTTATTTTGACACTGAGAGTTTGGAGTTCAATGTCATTTTTCAATATTCTGAAAGTCAAAATTTCGGAGTCAGTGGGCAATAGAAGGTGCTATGTGTTAGGAGTTTATATTTAGGAAGTATTCGTTGGTATGATTTGAATGGTAGGGTATACAAAGTGTCTAACTTTGATGGCAGAAACTATGGTTCACATGCCATCTTCTATTGTCTATGTAGGTAAGCACCAAAGCCGAAATAGTACAACAGATTCAAGGAATGGCAACAGAATTTGTTGTAATGGTTATGTGACTGGTGTGTAATCTGCATCATGTCCTGCTTTCTGCCGGCTCTACCCAGGCGCCACCCCTCGCCAAACAGAGTATTTCCAGTTGGCGAGAATACTTCTGATTCAGCCAATCTACTGTTGCGTGTGACATGCGTGAAAGTGAAGCTGTGTGGTCTGTCTGGGCCTGATTCTGTGGACATTGTCAGGAGATAATATGAGAAAATGGCTCATGAGTAGATGCACGCTTCCTTCTGCATGGTAATGTGGTCAGCAGGTATAGTTCGGTAGAAAATAAATAGCCTCTGCATGAAACTGCTCACAACGAGGTCTGTGGATTATCTTATTTGGAAAGGGATGTTGCTGCTGAGCTCTTTAAATTTGTTAATTTATTTTTCAAGCTGAATGCTATCTAGTTCCATTATATTTGAAAGAAGCCAGACATCTCAACATCTGATATTTCTAGTATTCTGCAACTCACACCAAAACAATCTAAATTAATAAATAGCACTTAAGGTAAGAGGAAAATTATGTATTCTTGATTTTGAAGTGAACTGTCCCTTTAACTACAAGAGTTAAAGATCAGAAAACGCCCTTTTATTACCCCATGAGAGTCTTTTTGGAAGGCATTTTTTTCATGTGTTGGCTTGTAAGGTTATGGCAAATTACCTGTTTTGCTGGAAAGGATGAGGGACTTGTCATAGCGAGAGGATATTTAAACTCATGTACCTGTAGTTATGGAATTGTCTCCACAATCTAGTCCACTCTCGCTTTGTGAGTTCCTTTGTAAAAGGCTGTAGAAACACAATTAAACACAGTAAGCTCTAGGATTGAATGTCAGGGTCACTGCGAACATGTTCAGGAATGCAGATTCCCAAACTGGTACTTCACATCTTCCACAGAGCGCAGGAAGTGATTTTACCTCCACAAAAGGGAGAAAAGATATGTGGCAATTATAATTTCCATACCAAAATTTTGACAAGTAGAAAATGTGCCCGTAAGTATGCGCGCACGATTGTGTAAACACAAGAGTCACAAAGCAGTTTCCCATAGCCTGCGGGCACTGTTCTGCTCTGTGCCACTCCCAAGAGCCTGGGAGGAGGCCATGGAGGGAGGGGCCTGCCTCCTCGCTCTCAAGCCCACACAGGTGAGCTCCTGTTGGGGTGGAATGCAGCAGGGAGGGGGCCTTGACACACAGAGGTGTGGAGCTTTTAACTTGTAATAGGGCGCGGAAGAGATAGAAGTACAGGAAGGGAGTTAACCCTCTCCGTCACAGCTACTCACCTGGATAGGAAAGGGAGAGTGTGTGTGTGTGTGTGTGTGTGTGTGTGTGTGTGTGGGTGTGTGGGTGTGCGTGCGCAGAAGCTAAAGGAGGGATCAAGTCACAGCACACACAGTCATATTCACCCAGTTGCTCTGAGTCTCACTGTCTCTTATATCTCTCTCCCGTGCACACTGAAATACTCTTGCACACATGCGGGGAGACACACACACACACACACACACACACACATACACACACTCGACTCTAAGGGCAAAAAAGTCAATATTTGACTAGAGCGGACTGTACGGGAAGGAAGAACAGGAGAGTGTGTGTGTG